>NC_041398.2:198382730-198707730 GCF_900747795.2 Erpetoichthys calabaricus | reverse complement strand
AAGTGTTGTAGCTAGCAAATTAAAAAAAAATACTGTTGTCAAAACCAAAAAAGTGAAGCAAAATTAAGAGTCACAAAAACCTAGCCTATTAGCTATTAAACAAAGATTTGTAATTCAAAGGTCTGAGTCTTATCCACAACTCTGGATCAAGTCAACATTTTAAACCATCATGACAAAAATGTAATGCTCCGAATTAGTCCAAGCAAATCTGAGTCACCACATTGCAGTGTCAGTACAACAAGCAAGGCACTGAAAATTGTACAAAAATAATTGTAATTTATTATATCCAAAAAGTTTTGAAAGATCTGGATTCACCATACATTGAAACCCTGAACAGTGTCAAAACAACATGGAAAAACATAGTGAAAAAGCCCATTTAAAAGAAACAAATAAATCACTTCATAACAGGCAAGACAATCTTAGTCTTAAACTGCAGTTGTTATCAGTTTTTAACTGTAACATATAGCTTTGCTAATCTGTTCTTTTCTGGACAGCAAGATAAAAGGAAAGAAAATGATAGGGGCTTTATGGGATTGATTTAGTGCATCGGTTTATCGCTCATATCTTTGCTAATGTTTCGTTACAAAGAAGTAGGTGGCTATTAGTTGCTCTGTAGAAACATCACTGATGCTATGCCTTACCAACACAAAACAAAGTACTGTATGTAGCAGTAATAGATTCTCTTAGCTACCCCTTTTCTGTAGTGTTACCATTTTTCTTTTTTCTTCTGCATCTGATGCCTCCGCTGATGCCTCTTCTATTCCTTAAAACTCTGTTTACCTGAATATTAAAATAAAAAGGATTAAAAAGAGCGTCAAAGAGATGTTGAGAATTAGACCCTTGAGAGGACATCATATCAAAGCAGTTTATCTATCTATTGAATTTTACAGTACATCATTCCTACAATGTCTGCATTATTTGCCTATTTTTCAAACTGTTATGTTCCCGATGTCACCTCAGGGGATTTTTCTAATCTCAATGCTGCTGTATGTTGCATATTTGCTTTCTGCATACTGTAAAAAACGTGTTGCCTTTCTTTGGTATACGATTCATGCAGCAGTTGGTTCCATACAGTGTGACAATTAATCTGTTTTTGCAGCGAGTTTAAAATAACACCATAAATCTGTTGTTCTACTGTTGTTTCCAAACTAGGCTAAAAAAAATCGAGCAAATGCCTGAAATGTAAATAGCTGACAAGCAGATATCTGCATGTATTTTCTTGAGTTTACAGGATTTTTTTCCCTGTACTTCCCCTTTTGGCTGAGTTATTCTTGCCCCAGGCTGATTACAATTTCCATTCAAAGCAACTGTGCTAAATAGCTGTTTTTCATTTTTCTGACAGAAGATTTGTTTCCTTATCAAACCAAATCATTTTATGGCCAGTATAAATTTAAATGGGTGTAAGCAGTGAGTATGCTGAACTGGCTTTGATAATGTGGGCAACAATCCAAGTATTTAAATCTGTGGATATTTTCATGTGGGTGGCACACTACTGCAGTGTTTGTAAGTACTGATTCAAAACACCTGGAGCAGAAATTAAAGTCCTAGCCTGCTTGTTGTAAGTGTGTAATTTACTTGTCTTCTCCATACTGAATAGCTACTGTATGCTATTAGTTACACTTTCATAATCTTCATTCGTGCCTACAATAACCCCAAGAAAAGCCTGAATTTCTTGAGGTCAGGTCTCAATGGGTCAGTTGCAGTGTGCTATCAGTTTGGGATGAACCATGCTGATCTGGTCTTAGTACGTACACTCACCGACCACTATATTAGGTACAACTTCCTAGTACTTTGTTAAAACCCCTTTTGCCTTCAGAACTGCCATAAGTCTTCAATAGCATAGATTCAACATGGTGCTGGAAATGTTCCTCTGGGATTTTGGTCCACGTTGACATGATAGAATCATGTAGTTGCTGCAGATTTGTTGGCTTCGTATCCATAACATGAACCTACCATTCCACCACATCATATCAGTCATTTATTGTATTGAGATCTTGTGACTGTGGACACCATTTGAGTACAGTGAACTCGTTGTCATGTTCAAGAAACCAGTCTGAGATGATCTGAGCTTTGTGACATGGCATGTTATCCTGCTGGAGGTAGCCATCAGACGAAGGGTACACTGCATTCATAAAGGCATAGATATGGTCAGCAACAATACTCAGGTAGGCTGTGGCATTTAAACAATGCTCAATTGATACTAAGAGGCCAAGAGTGTGCCAACAAAATATCCCCTACACCATTACTCAACCATTACCTGTCTGAATCGTTGATACAAGGAAGGATGGCTCCATTGGCTCCATGTTATTGATGCCAAATTCTGACTCTGCCATTTGAATGTTGTATCACAAATCAAGACTAATTAGACCAGGCAACAGTTTTTCAGTCTTCTGTTGTCCAATTCTGGTGATCCCATGCAAATTGTGGCCTCAGTTGCCTGTTCTTAGCTGACAGGAATGGCACCCGGTGTGGTCTTCTGCTGCTGTAGCCCATCTGCTTCAAGGTTTGACATATTGTGCATTCAGAGATGCTCTTCTGCATACCTCAGTTGTAATGAGTGATTATTTGAGTTACTGTTGCCTTTTTATCCGCTGTAACCAGTCTATCCATTCTCCTCTGACCTCTGGCATCAAGGGATATTTCCCTTTTTCTGACCCTAGAGATGGTGTGTGTGAAAATCCCAGTAGATCAGCAGTTTCTGAAATACTCAGACCAGCCCACCTGGCACCAACAACCATGCCACATTCAGAGTCACTTAAATCACCTTTCTTCCCCATTCTGATGCAACAGTTTGAACTTCAGCAGGCTGTCTTGACAAGGTCTACATGCCTAATTGCATTGACTTGCTGCCATGTGATTGGTTCATTAGATATTTGCGTTAACAAGCAATTGAACAGGTGTACCTAATAAAGTGAGTATATTTACAGCAGACTAACATTCGGGTTTAATACTGTTGCTGGGGGTGCCCCAGAGCTCCGGACTAGCAGCAGACCAAGACTAAAACTAAGTGTAGTTGAAGTGTGTTTCTGGTAGGTGGAGAAGAGAACAAAATTACAGATTTACGTTACTAATTTAGACCACTTCACTTGATGTACTACGGGCGTAGTAGAGTGGATAATGTTACAAAATGACTTCCGCTACAAAATGAATGACTGTTATGGACATGAAAAATTACTTATATGCCATTAAAAAATATGAAAACCAAATTTTATATTTATATTTGGACAGAAGTGTTTCGTGATACTGAATCAGATATATTTGATTCAAACAGGCAGAGTGTTGGCTCTGAGGCTAGGGATCTGCACTGGCAATCGGAAGGTTGCCGGTTCGAATCCCGTAAATGCCAATATGGACTCTGCTCTGTTGGGCCCTTAAGCAAGGCCCTTAACCTGCAATTGCTAAGCGCTTTGAGTAGTGAGAAAAAGCGCTATATAAATGCAAAAAATTATTATTAAAAATTAATGCCACAGAAAAAGACAGGCAATGCATGGAAATATTTATATTGCATAATATATGAAATACAAATAAAGGGATAAACATACATTTACTCATTAATTGTTAGTAAAAAGACACAGAGTTAGTGTTCGGAATTATGAAATCACTTGGCTGCCAGTTTGGAAAGTGCACACTGGAAGATGCTGCCAGTTTCATCCATACTTTATTGCTTCTGAGTGTCCTGGAGGCAAAGTGTATTTGTTGTTGTCGAAGGGAATAACACATGCTTGCAAAGAGAGCATTTTTGGGTTGCCAATCTGACCCTCCCCGTTTTATTAAAGTTCATAACAAACCAAATGCTTGAAATATAATAATAAAATGACTGCATTTAATCAGGCTATCTTCCTTAGAGCTCCTTAGCTCGGGTCATTTTGTGTAGAAGTGATGCCTCCTTCCCTGCGGGCGCATTTTTATATCACAGGGACCAGAAGGGATGCAATCAGTTGCCCTCTCTGGGTGGTTTCTCTGTACTTATAGAAGAAAAAGTACAAGACAGCTAGTGACAGCTCCCCCTCTTGGCCCGGGGTGGTATCACATGCCTGGGAAGAACTTGGACGGGTGATCCTCAGACGTGCATGTGTGACAGTATTATACAGAGCTTTTGCTCTACTGTGAAATTTGTGCAGCAATGAGGCATTCTTTATGAATACTGTCCCACTCTGATTAGGTGTTTTATATGTTTTGGTGGTGTTGAATTAATTTAATTATTAGGAAAATGTGGGAAAATAATGAAAGGCAAGTATCAACTCTTCTGTATTATCCTCATGATCGGGAAGTGAGTTACAGAAAGCCAGTTATGCTTCAGATACAACTCTACTAATGTTACCTCTCATTGCTATTACTTTCTGCATAGGAATTTCAGGGTCTTTTCTTACGCTCAAACAGAATAATGTCTACAATAATGACAGCAACACTCATTTCAATCTAATGTAGCTTAACAATTGAAATTATTTTTTTATGAAGTTTAAATATGGATGTACTTTTTTCTGTTTTCTGTCCTTTGAAAGCAGAAATGTGTATGAACATGTTAATGGGCAATTAGACAACCAGATGAACAATCCAAGGAGTTAAACAAGGCCAACACAAGTCCAGCTGTTGATTAGATAAACTTGGGACTGATCTTGTTCTACTGTTCTTGAGGACAGCACTTATACCTCAGGATCAATCCGTCTTAGTACTGTACTGAGTAGTCCGGTATTGATCTACTGCTGGTACAGTACTATTTAAGGTACAGTGAAACTGACTCAGCAAGGTAAAAAGAGAAGGACAGATGCTGGCACATGTTAACCCCATTGTGCCCCCATTGGTTGTTGCAAATTTAATAGATGTGGATCAAATCCAGGATAATCCATATCACCATCACAGACGCTTGAAGTATTTGACATCTCATGACTGGGGAGGCAACTTTATTTACACAAATTCACTGTCATGGTCTGGGAACACATATAAGAATTCTCAAAGACTTGTGGCATAAGACAGAAACCTGATGAAAAAATATCTATAGATGGTTGCTTTGTTACTATGTGTTCAATTTCCACAAGTCCTTGAAACAAAATGCATGCAGAGCAGGAAAATATGTATGTTTATCTGAATTATGAAAACTGAATTTCCCATCGGGATTAATAAAGTATCTATCTATCTATCTATCTTTACAGCAAATCATTTATACTGCCTCTGTAGTAACTGAAAAGAATGCAAAACAAATTTTACTAGAGCTCTGTACTTGGGATGATATATTGGATATCTTTCCTAAGATTATCAAAAGTAATTTTCGTATGTGTTATTTTCTAAAACCACTAACACTGCATAAACTTGATGTCAATTTCCATCCCACAATGAACTGAAAGTTAATATTCCCTTGTCAAAATCAGTAACAAGCTCCTGTGGTATATGAGAAAGTGATACATAGTAAGTGTTGTTTTTATCCAGCTTGCATAAAACTAGTAAGATGGTGGAAAAGAAAGTGAAACTTGCATTACAGAAGAAATTCAGTTGCAGACACGGAACTACCAAATTGGGGATTTCAGAGTTGCTTAACATTATTAATGGTTTAGAGGCCAAGATCAATGAGGGACCTACTGTAAGTCTTCAGTGCAGTGCTGCTGACAGTATTATAAAAATAGAGATTTGAGGCTGAAGGATATAAAGCATATAAAGACAGTTTAGAAAGCCAGAAGCCGATATACAGTACTTGGCAGAGACATAATTAGCCAAAGTCAGTCAAAAATTACACATTGTTTAGGCATTAACGTATCAAAACAAGTTAACAAAAGGAAAGGGGAAAACTTCAAGATCATAAAGCAAGATCAAAAAAATGTGTGAAAACTAAGATTCTTTACTATAGCAAACCAGAAGCCTAAATGATTCTGCCGAGGAGGGCAGAATATATACAACAGTTTGAATTAATTAGAACTCTATAAGAATGGAATAAACACAGTCAGTAATCAAGGTGCAAATGTCTAGGCACTAGGATGGCTTGCTCACTTGTCCAACACCACATCGTAATCAGCACTCCGAACATCACTTCCCGTCTCTCTTTTTGGCCTTTCTTCCTGCCATCTGTCAAGTGTTCATCCCTGTCTTCAAACCTTAGCCTAGGAATATATTTGTAGCCATAAGCAGAAAATCCTGGAAAGACTTTCCTAGAGTTTCCTCCAGCAACTGCAAACTTCTCTGTGTTGCAGAGTCTAATTTAGAGGAGAAGGCCTTTTTGATTATACTTAGTAACCAATCTTTCAAAATATGTTAATGTGTTGGTGATTCCATTAAACCATTCCTTTACTCTGGAAAACACAGAGTAACTGAGTCAATGGCACTCTTCATCAAGTCCACAACAGAACTTACCAACAGTGATCTTTCTTCCTTTACTGTAATTTCAGCCAGCATTCACTGTTTAATGGCTCCTTATAGCAATAAGATGCAAATGACAAAGGAGCCAGTAGTTCTCCATCTAACTTGTTTCCATGTTAATTCATCAGGCACTATTTGGTTTAATAAAACACTTAAGAGAAAAATATGACACAAAGAAAATGATCAATTTTAGGCTTCAAATCATTTGGATGATATCCTTGGAAAGGAAAAAATCTAAAATATAAGAACGTAACTTTGCAGACTAAGAAGCCATAAAATTAAATAAGGTTTGAGATTTGCAAGGATTAGTTTCTAATTAAGCAATTGGGTTGGAATGAAAACCTGCAGCCACTGCGACCCTCCAGAACCGACATTGCCCATCCCGGCCTAGAATGTGCATGTACACCTATGTGTATATTACAGTCTAAAAGTATTTTGTGTAGAAACAGAAAAAGTTAAGTCGACATGACAGTCTCCAGCAGGAGGCGTTAGCTCCCTGAGAATGAGTTCTTTTGTAATCGCAGCGTGTAACATAACCCAAATCTATATAGATATAATATAAAAAGGCGATACACCTTCCTTAGTGATACGGCGGTAAGAAATCACATAGGAGAAATAACTTATTTTTGTTTAATGATGGCTTACACTGCATATCAGAAGAAGGAAGCCAATGGCAAGAACCCAGTTCGGGAGAGGGGACCCGATGTGTAGAGTCTGCCATTTTCGCCATTGTAGTGGAAGGATTTTCAGGATCGGATGACGTTATCTCCCATTCGTCTGTCGGCTTCAAAGGTGTGCCGGGCAATGTTACGAGGCTTTATACTCTTTCTTCATGTGCAGGCCCCCACTTAGGTAAATCATGCCATTCCAAACAAGGCAAAAGAGGATAGAGTTTCATGCTAACTTTGACAGACAAAAATAGTATACAAGGGTCATCAGTCTGACTGCCCATTTCACAGTTGTCCCTAACTGTCTTATCTTATAATGCTTGCCTAGCAGTTCTTATATGGTGAACCCCTGTGCTAAATCTGGCTCTGTGTCAACTGTGCATGTGAGTAGAAAAAGGCAGATTTATAAGATATATTTGCACAGAGTACAGTGACATTAAACTTATACTCTTATTACAATGACCAAGGAGCTACTTAATGTAGAAGAAGTCATAATTTGTTGCGCTCAACCAATTTCTCAAAATAAGTACCACATAAACAATTTATAAACTCCATGAACATAATAACATGATTGGCATTCAAAGTCAGGTCTCTGGATCTGTGAGGAAGCTGCCAGTGGTTATCCATAGATTTTCTGCATCATATAACAGATTTAAATGGCTAATAATTTAATTCCATCTGTCATATGGTTATTTTAGTTTGATTGTATCCCAACTGATTTCATTGGTGCTAATACAGTAGTTGTTAATATTTTCTTAAGACTTTCAGTAGAATAAGAGTCGAAGACATGCACAGCCAAGGACAGAATTTCAGGCAGCAATAAAGTTTCAAAAGTCACATACCGAGTTTGGTTGAGTCTGATGTCAAATGATCAGCATAGGAATCTAAACCATCACAGAGCAGGATTTATTTCCTGAATGAATGAGTGCTATCAAGAAACATTGTGATACATAAGTGCCTGCAGTCTAATGTAAAAATCTTACAGATCCACACTGAAGAATCTTTGAAAATGAGTGGATATAACAAGCAGATTACCCTCCTTGTGCCTGTCCTTAGTCTCAAATAATGATTACTTATGCTAACAGATATAAGCAGGGATTTATGTAGATAATAAAGTCATATATTGAAGCAGATGGCAAAGTTATAACAATATATTCAAATAAATGTGCAAAGTTAAAATGCAATAATCAAACTTCCAATATAATTCCAATCAAATAATGAATAAAAACAATAATGTGAAAATACAGGAAATCCAAAAAATATTAAATATTAAGCAAAAGAATGTATATATTAATATGAAGATACATCAAAGAAGCAGTGGAGTGTAGGAAATAATATTTGAATCAATCAATTAGTTAATACACATATATAACACATATTTATAACACAGAATTAATATGAAAAATAAACTGAAAAAAAGGCCTGAATCATAAAACTGTCAAAGTGACAAAAATAAATGAAGAAAAAATGTAATTATTCCTTCTCCTCCTTAATGTTGTTGAGAACATATCTCATTAAAACAGGAATGTCCCTTGTGTTCATAACAAAACTTGACCTTCACTTTTCATTCATTCATAATTTTAGTGGGCGGGGGGGTCAAACAAGTTAACAAATGTGTTTGGTTTTTTTTTTTTCAATATTCTTTCCTTAGTAAATTATTTTATATGGCCCTGAAGATATAGACTTTCAGCCCTTGAAACATGTTGGCCCCTCAATTGCAGACTTTTTAACTTCTTTGATTGTGTATCGCAGCTCAAATAATGCTATGATATCCAAAAATAAATGCCTGTTTATTCTCAAGAATAAAATATTGCACAAGAGAAAATAAAAATACAAACACCATCCAATCATTTAGGTTTCTGAGGCTAACGTCCTGTCTGTCAGATGAAGTGGCTTCACCAATTTCCACTCTCTTTATATTAAACTATTACTCTCAAAGGCTCTTCATATCTAACTCTTTCTCTCTCAAAATCCCGACCTCTTTTCCTCTTACCTGATCTTGTGATCTTTTATTCCAACTCTCCTCATAACTCCTTGTTTGTTTAAAGTCTTATCTTCTTAGATAGCCAGAAATTTGAAAATGGTGAGTAAGCAGGGCCTATCCAAATATCTGCCAGCTGCATCTTAGTATGTAATGAGTGTGACCAGCAAAAGATTAAAATCATGCTTAGGCCTGAATTTAATTCATTTTATTTTTGTAAAGTGCTCTTCACTAAGTACAGGTTCAGAGCGTCTCCAAATATTGATAACAGGAGCAGAACTGCCAACAGCTTTCCTTCCTAGTTTTGCCTTTGGTTTTCAATAGTCACAAAAAACAAAATAAACCATTATCATTTTGACAAGTAATGTAAACCTTTGGCATGCAATCAACATAGACAACTTCCTTCACATCATACAAATTGTGATGTTGCCAGGATGGTCTTGCCAGTACTTGCTTAACCTTGAATTTCTTTCGGGTTGGAAATCGGTATTCTTCTGTTGTTTTGACTGTTCTTCAAACTCTGGATCCTAATGATTTATCCAATTTTCTTCCTCAGTTGCTAGTCTTAATAATTTAACTTGCAAATCTCACTGAGACGTTGGATGTGGTGATGCTTAATGCCACAAGCCAAAAGACCTTGCATTTTTATTTGTTAAAGAAGAATGGATTCAACTCAGTGAAATCCTCATTCCGTATTCCTCCTCTTTCTTCTTACTTCTTTTATCTTCAGCCTCAATCTATTTTTAAAGCATGTGGAATTCCAATCTTATCTGACCTTTATTTAAATTCCCACTGCATGATATCTCCTTGTTGGAAACCTATTTCCTTTTTCTATTCAGTGTTATGTAAGGTATTTTATCGTCTATTACCAAATAAATCAATATGGCAACTGGACCTCCTGTCTATCAGTTATATTGCATAGAGTTATGCTTTTAAAAATAGCTCTTTGGTTTTGAGAAATCCAAACTATCAACAAATCCTGTTCAAGTAGGCTAACCATTTATATTCCAATCTGTATAAATGACATACCTGGGGACTGACCTCTGACTCTAACTGTCATTTCTGTCCATTGAAGACTCATTTAGCACATGCTTTGGGATTGTCTCTCGGTGTGTTGGTTTTGGTCCTGTGTATCTAATTCTCTTATATCCAATCTCTCTACTAAAATTTGGCTTACTGGACCATCACATTCTTCCTCACGTTATTTTACTATTAGGTCTTCTATCATTTCATCTTTCTGCTATCCAGCAGAGGTTATTAAAGACTTTGTCTTAAGGATGATTACTGCAAAAGTTGGCATTACTAGAAATCATTCAGTGTCTTTTCTTAGGCTGGATTTATACTTCACACGACGCGACGCATGCTGCAGTGACGACGCTCCTGCTACGCAAGCGTTGTAGTGTTTATACTTGCGCGCATACTTTACATAAACCTGGAGGAATCCGCCAGGTGGTAGTGCGAGATATTGTCACGGTGAGAACATGTTCGGCTTCTTTGTGTTGTGAATTGCCTAGAACACCTATTAAATTCCGATAACACCTTACCACAATATCTCTGAAAAGGATGTTTATTGATTAAATCCAGGGATGTGTCCTTTCCAGCAAGTACTTGACACAAGTGAGAAACAATTCCTGGACGTGGCCTCAGCTCATCGCAAGGTGAATACAAGCACACACATACACTTGCGTCATTTTAGCAGCACCAAATCCCCAAATCTGCATATTTTTGGAAGGAAACTGGAGCACACTAAGGAAACCCAACAGGAAAACGTGTAAACTCCAGGCAGGGAATATCAGCGACGTGGCTCCCTGCAAGACAGCAGCACTAACGCTCCGCCACTGTGTCACCCCCATGTGTGTAATTATTAACAGTATTCATTATTTAAATGAAATTATCGATTTATCTACAAAATGTAATATACATACTTTAATGCTTTACATCATGAAAGTGATATCAAGTATAAATCTGAGGATTCTAAATGTGCAGAGAGTTGAAATATCATACATTTAATGTGCTCATTGTGGCGATCTTTTGCTGGTGATCTGTTGCTGTCAGGACCAGAGGAAGCCCTAGAAAAAAAGACGGCACAGAAGACGGTATGTGAGACTTTTAAAATGTATCATGTCATGATCAGGAATATGTGACGCTTGAATATAAAAGCACCACGAATACATCTGTATGTTGGCATTTTGCTTCACCACATCGAACCATTTATCAAACATCGAAGCGCGCACACCGACCTCGTAGGATCCGCAAAGCAACTTTCTGTCACATGTAGATTGTAAACAGAGACTCTGACGTCACATTCCAACTTTTAGCACACTGTGCCCCCCTCGACTTTTTGCTGGTACTGCAACTTGCGCACGCGTCGCGTTAATTTCTGACGATCTGCTCAGAGGACGCATTAAATGAACACTGAGAACGCATGGCAGCCATGATGCGGGCACATACGCATTCTGAGTGTGAAGTATAAACAAGCCCTAAATCTCTCTGTTGAAAATCTCCATTTTTTTAATTTGACTTTACTGGAACTTATAGTGGCAGGATCAGTGCATCTTATTTAATATGATGTACTTAGTGTGGGAGTGTACACCGTGTGGTCCTCAACACAGCTCTGTTCCCTAGCCCTTTTGTTTAATGGTGGTGGAGTAAGTGCTGGTTCTCACTGTTTGGTCTGATGTGGCTTCTCTTTGTTGTTTTTGGATATCTAATCTTGACAGAGCTGGTTTATTTCATTATATCTAAAATTAGCTTTGCCTTTAAAGATGCTTGGTCTTTTCATGTCTTTTCGATAAAGATTTGATCAAAAACAAAATGGATTCACTTGACCTAAAAGCAACCCCTTTAGAATCTACTGTCTCACACAACTCACCATTATGATTCGCTAAATGGTGGCAACATCTCCTTCTGTCATTGATGGAGAAGACAGTGTTATGACATGCTGGTGTTGAAGGATAACAATCATAATCAGAAGTGAAAACCAGGTATGAGATGAAAAAGACAAACAAACAAAAAAAAAACAAAAGCGAAACCTGACAGTAGGTCCATCTTGTTCAAGAAGCAAACTAGCACTAGTATTGAAGTATAAGACAGACAAAAGACAACTCCGGGATCATAACGTAAGAGACAGAGTTTTAAAGAAATAGCCATATCTGTAACTGGTAAGTAAATAGAAAAGATTAAAATAAACACTGACATTGGACAAAACATCATTGGAAAAGCTTTTTAATGGTCAGAGTCATCTTTTCTGTGCTGCTGATGACACTGGTATTTGGTTTGTATCTATCAAAGAAACCAACCCTCAGATCTGTAAGTTGTTTGTTCCTCAAACTAAAGATTCTGAAATACTTATACTCTCATGCACTTGTGCACCTGGGCGTTCACCCTCTTTTCCTGTCCTGGTTAGATCCAGTTTGCTGCAATAGGGCTTCAGACTCATGTTCTATTGTGTGATGTCCCTAAACTTTTTGTCCAGCATATTTGATATAGCACCTGATCAATGTTATCTCATTATATGAATGTGCATGGGACTTCAAAGGGGACCCCCACTCTCACTCTCTGATTTTTTGTATGCGTATTACTGCATGCAACAATCAGAAAGGGGGCTAAGACTCCAATATATGCAAATCCTAGAAACAACTCTGGTTTGCCTTGTCCTCTTCAGCGAATAATAGACACTTTTGTATGAAATCTTCAGTTTCTTTGCAATCTGTCACATGGAAAGCCTTCATTCTGCAAAAAAAAAAAAAAAAAACCTGATATGTTTCTAGAGAAAACTGTTTAATTTTGGCCATTTTTGAACCCAAAACTAAACAGCAGTGTTAATGCAGTTAGAAATATTTCTATAATAACCAATTAATATTAACAAAAGATAAATTAAGGATAAGCTAAAGGAGTTTACTATTAGGACATGGAAGGAATGGCTGTTGAAAATGGAGCTTTGCTGTCATATTTGAATAATACATTAATAATCAGTCAACTGGTGGTGTAGATGAACACACAAATTATATTTAACACTCACATGAATCTCAGGAATGCATAGGTCTATTAAGGTTGTTAAGATATGGCCAGCTGACAGTAGGGGAAATAGAAAAGAAAATCTCCAGTCATTGCCATTCCTGTAGGTAATAACAGGCACCGTTCTAATAACCTCAACCATCTGGCTATTGCATTTTTTACAAAGTACTGGATTGTAGTGCTGTGGAGTTTAAATTTTAGAATTTATTTTATTTTTTGTCCACACAAACAAAAGTGAGTATACTTTTACAAGGACAGTTAACATTAAAACATCTTCTTTTCCTGAATTGTACCAGTAATCAATCACAGAATCAGAAGCCCAGGAAATGGCTAGGATGCCTCAGCTGTACTGATTGCTTTATTACCAGTGAGAAAATGGGAACCTGGGACAAGGAATTACAAAATACAAAATTACAAACAGATCAAACAGTTTGAGCAAGGACATCCATCATATTGTCAGCCATCCAATCAAATGTGTGTAACAATTTCCGGAATCCAACGTGGAATTTTAAAATAAATATAGCTTGTCCAAGAGAGGAAAACAGACCAACATCAGTAGAGGAAAAGAGTGACATCAAGAGAGGGTAACAGAGATGTCAGGAGAGGGTGAGAAACGTACAATTGCTTTTATTTTATCATATAATTTCTGATATTTTATAATGTCGTTCGTATAAGTCGAATGCGGAAAACTCATGCTATTGGTATAAGGGATTATGATATGCTAACACCCACCTGAGCGAGTAACCACGAAGCATACTGCCTTCTTTTCTATGTGGGTGTGGAAATGCACTGTATCAGCACGTGCTCCTAACGGCTCTCTCTCTCTCTCACTCGCTCTCTCTCTATTGTGCCTACGTGACCACATGGTAATACCCAAATTATTCCGAAGCAACATTTGCACTAATTTGTGTTTTTTGTATCTCACACCCTCATACACTTTTATCGTAAGAGCATCCCTTATCTACGATGGACCATTCGATCAGAAGAAAATATGAAGCTGGTTTTAAATTAAACATCGTTGAAGTAGCGAAAGAAATTGGTAACTGCGTTGCTGCAACAAAATTTGACCCATCTAAGAAACTGATGCGAGATTGGAGGAGGGAAAAAGATGGAAAAAAAAATGAAGTGTCACATTTTTAAACGGGTGTATAAGTCGGGGTCTGATTTTATGATCGATTTTTTGGGTTTCGAGACCCGACTTATACGTGAGTATATATAGTAATTGTCAGTGAAAAGCCTCTCACAAACAACATCAATCTCTAGATCAAAAGTTGCCCAAGGTCATTAATCATGACACTTTTTTGTAAGCTTTTTCTAAAGACTACATATCCACACTTTGCTATCTACATTTTCTTTTACACTATGCTCTAATGGTATTATTGTTCTTTAATAAATATCAAGTTGCTTTTAAGTTTCTATACTTTGTCTTTATATCTAGAGTGACTGAAGTAATGAGGTAGATATTTAGAGCACCTGGAGCAGTAAGGAAGTGCCATATGATCCAAACTATGCGGTTTACCAGCTGAGGATGAAGAGCTCTCTCCAATAGTGAACAGTGTGTTAAAGTGAGTCACCGGTGGTTGATAACTGGCCTACAGCCAGGATGTTGAGCCTTTGTATGTTTAAATATATTCTTGGAGACCAAAGTAATATTTAGGTCTGAGATATAAGATATCTAAGACATCATAGGCTGTTCATGCCAATGATAAGTAAGTCTCTTGAAGTACTAGGGAATAAACGGACTGTGCCTGCGTCATTCATACGGCACTTGTGTGGGTTAAAGCACTAGAGAATAAAAAGCTGTGTATACATCATTCATATGGTACTTTTGTGGTTAAGGTCAGAATGTGTGTATATATCTATGTATGTGTGTGTTAATCTTAAGGTGCAAGAGTAGACCAACCTGGTAACGAACCTGGTGAGTACACCTATCCCTAAAGAAAATAATTAAAAGGTAAATAGAGGGGAACACCATGACAATATATGGACAAAAAAACAAACTAAATTCTGTTAGATCTTAAGACTCCCAGTGCTTCTGGTGTCAATTTCCATGGGTAGTTCTAATGACAGGCTGTATAGCAGTGATTCTAAATGCCACAGGAGGACAGCAGAAAAGAAAAATGAATAGAAGAGAGATAGTAACAGCTCAAAACAATTTTCTAATGTTTAGTTTTGCACAAGTGAATACTAAATAGAGCTGCAATATAAGCGGCATTAAGTGATTCCTGAAATAAATCTGAGCTCAATCCATCCTCTGCTCAGTTTGATAAATTCTTCAAATCAATGATTTTATGTGAAGCAAATAAACATTTGTGTTCATGTTGTAGTAAGCTACAGGACTGCTGTTTCATTTCACATAAACTGAGATCAAATGGCTTTTGATCATGAGTCACATCATAAAGGAAATGGCTAGATAAGAATACTTCAGCTTCACTTTATCTTTCTTTGAAACAAATCTACAAGGCACAATAGATGTTAGCTTGTTTTTGATAGTTTGATTAAACGATGCATTCACATTATAAGAAAAAAAAAAACTCAGATAGTGCAAACTGTACATATTAATTCAGTTTCTTGGCCCATCACAATTCACTGAAACATATGCACATATGCAGGTTTGAACATATTGTTGGAAATAAATTCTAAAAACGAAGCAAAATAAGGTAAGTGCAGATATATTTGCATATTTTTTGAACCAAAGTAGAAAATAAAACTGTAAGTGAAGTCTCAGCCCAATTATTATAACCAAAACAAGCCTTGATTAATTGCCAATGCATTTTTTAGTGATATGCATTAAGTTAAAGCATTCTATGAATTCTATGCTTAAATATTTTTTACATCCCAACACAACCATCCATAAATTGATGCATCTCACCTATGTTCATACTGGGGCAAAAACAACCAATTTTTTTTTATCCTCATATGAAGCAGTGATGTGATATATCTTTAGTAAAACAAATTAATGCTGCACATTTGGTTGACTTTTTTATTGAAGCAACTTACATGTTTTGAGTATTGTTTGATGGTCCAACACATGGTGCCCATGCTATACTGACAAGCTGTTCTACTGTTCTAGGGCTGCTGCTATTTTTAATATATATACTGTAAATGATTTAGATAGGAATATAAGTAACAAGCTGGTTAAGTTTGCAGATGATACCAAGATAGGTGGATTAGCAGATAATTTGGAATCTGTTATATCATTACAGAAGGACTTGAATAGCATACAGGCTTGGGCAGATTTGTGGCAGATGAAATTTAATGTTAGTAAATGTAAAGTATTACACATAGGAAGTAAAAATGTTAGGTCTGAATACACAATGGGCGGTCGGAAAATCGAGAGTACACCTTATGAGAAGGATTTAGGAGTCATAGTGGACTCTAAGCTATCGACTTCCCGACAGTGTTCAGAAGCCACTAATAAGGCTAACAGAATGTTAGGTTATATAGCATGGTGTGTGGAGTACAAGTCCAAGGAGGTTATGCTCAACCTTTATAATGCACTGGTGAGGCCTCATCTTGAGTATTTTGTGCAGTTTTGGTCTCCAGGCTACAAAATGGACATAGCAGCAGTAGAAAAGGTCCAGAGAAGAGCAACTAGGCTGATTCCAGGGCTACAGGGGTTGAATTATGAGGAAAGGTTAAAAGAGCCTATACAGTTTAAGCAAAAGAAGATTAAGAGGTGACATGATTGAAGTGTTTAAAATTATAAAGGGAATAATTTAGAGACTGTTATTTTAAAATGAGTTCATCAAGAACACAGGGACACAGTTGGAAACAATTTCGCACAAACATTAGAAAGTTTTACTTTACACAAAGAACGATAGACACTTGGAATAAGCTACTAAGTAGTGTGGTAGACAGTAAGATGTTGGGGACTTTCAAAACTCGACTTGATGTTTTTTTGGAAGAAATAAGTGGATAGGACTGGCGAGCTTTGTTGGGCAGAATGGCCTGTTTTCGTCTAGAGTGTTCTAATGTTCTAATGTACTGTCCATGGGGAAGACGCCAGAAATACATGAGAAGCTTGGAATCCAAGGACGATTCCAAGGATTTAAGGATTCCATCTTCTTATTGGACGGCATAGCACAAACTTAAATAATACTGTGAATGCCCAGGAAGGGGTGGTGGGCCAGTCGGTATGAGTCTGCAGAACTATAACTCAGACTTTGTCTGTGATTTTGTGTTACAGTATAACGAACAGTGGCCCACAATTGGTTTATTTTCTCCTGGGGTTCTGATGACTAGATTGTTTTTCCCCTGTTCATCCATTATGAATGTGCATCTCAGTGATAAAAGTAATGGACATATGATGTTAAAATCCACTTATGTTAATCAAAGTGAAATTGTGTAGTTTTACTGTGGTTAACCAATTCTGTAGTTTTGATTGTGTACATTATGTGATATGTAAAATGTATAATTTAGCTGTTAACTTGTTATTGTGTTGTAAGCTTGCACTCAGTTAGTTATTTCCTAACCTGCTTAGTCCTGAACAGAGTCAAGGGCTTGCTGGAGTCTATCCCAGCTAGCACAGGGCACAAGGCAGGAACAAACCCTGGACTGGACGCATATCCATCACAGGGTGATCACACACATGCACACCAACGCCAAATTAGTATCACCAATCCACATAACCTGTTTGGACTGTGGGAGGAAACCCATGCAGACATAGGGAGAACATGCAAATTCTATGCAGTGAGGACTGAGAGGCAGCAGTGCTACAACTATGCCACCGTGCTGCCTTTAGAGAAGAGTGATATGCAAAAATAAATTAAAATGTTTGAAAATATATTTTACAATCAGATTAAAAGCACATTAAATGACTCAAACAAGGTGGACAAGGCTTCTTGGTGGTAGGAATTGAACTGGCATCCTAATAGCTTCTACTTCACTGCCCCAGTGAACAACTACAGTCCATCTTAGTCTGAACCATTTGAGGAGTTGGGAGGGGAGGCAAAACTAACATTTCATGTATTTGACAGATACGGAGGACAAGGCTTTCCATTTGTCACTGAGAATAAAACACTTCAAGGACTTTTGAAGGCTGAACAACTTAGAAAGAATTAAATGTTCCTATCTCATCACAATATGGCCCAACTCCCTTTTATCCATCCATCCATTTTCCAACCCGCTGAATCCGAACACAGGGTCACGGGGGTCTGGTGGAGCCAATCTCAGCCAACACAGGGCAGGAACCAATCCCGGGCAGGGTGCCAACCCACCGCAGGACACACACAAACACACCCACCCACCAAGCACACACTAGGGCCAATTTAGAATCGCCAATCCACCTAACCAGCATGTCTTTGGACTGTGGGATGAAACCGGAGCACCCGGAGGAAACCCACGCAGACGCGGGGAGAACATGCAAACTCCACACAGGGAGGACCCGGGAAGCAAACCCAGGACCCCAGGTCTCCCAACTGCGAGGCAGCAGTGCTACCCACTGCGCCACCGTGCCACCCACTCCCTTTTATACTCTAATGAAATATGTTTTGCTAAAGAATGGCAAATGCAACCATATGTTACATTTGAAGTGTCTTATGGAATCCAACCACATCACTACCACCATCCACGGGTCTGTCTGTACAACATACCAAAGCTTGAACTCATTTTCCTTTTTCCATTGTTGTCACTGCAATTATAGCTGGATTCTACTTAATATCCTCACCTCACGTCTGAGGTTATGACTACTGTGGCTGACGACTGGGGCCCTTTCCCAGCTGGGACACCTCAATAGTGGAAGGACTGGGGGGGGGGGGGGTTATTCAGGGCATTATCTTCCCTGGAATACTACAGGGCAGCACCCCTGGCTTGCAGCGGGGTCACAGGTTTGAAGGATAGGAACTCAACCCTGCTGGGTCCCGTGGCAATAACCAGGGAGCGCCTGGATGTTTGCCAAGTCCTGTTTGGCAGCACATCCGCCACCCCTGAAAGTGCTGCTGGAAGAAGCTCATTGGACATCTGGAGTGCTTCCAGGTGTCCTATAAAAGGAGCCATCTGCCACTACTCAAAGAGTCAGAGTTGGGAGGAGGTGGGCAAAACTTGCGAGGAGGTGTGGAGATGGAAAAAGGGAGAGGGAGAGAGAGACGAAGAGAAAAGGACTATGTATTGCACTGTTTGGTGCTTTCTATTGTGCTGTGCTTTGGGGGGCAAGGAAAAAGCCCTCCAAGTGTGTACATAAAAGTGTGTTGTGTGTTGCACTTGTGTCTCTGCCTGTCTGTGTCAGGGTTGGGGCAGCAGGTGTGCCCCGGTATTCCACACTACCCAAGCTCAAAAGGCAACTTTTCATTATCCCTCCATCTATTCATTTTTTTAACCCAGTTAGCTAGCTTATGGTTGTAAGGTGCCAACACCTATCCTGGTAACACTGGGCACACAATGAGAACCATCCCTGCTTAAGTGACATTGGTCATAGTTATTTCCTACTTATTTAGAATGCATATTAGGTTTTATATATGAGCACAACAAAACAAAAATTGTGCATAAATTCCAGATTGAGCACTAAAGCCACCAATGGGTAAACACAGCCTTAGAGAAGTTTAAACAGGGTGGATGTCAAAGCTCATCATGGACTTTTTTTGTTTCTTAAAAAAGTTGTAGTTTTTCCTGTCATGCTTCTACCATTTCCTCATTAAACTTTTACAGTTCTTTCAGTGTAACTCTGGTAGCCACAGAATTGCTAAATAAAAGTTTCACAAGACACAAGGTTTGAGTGCAATTTTAATGTTTAATATTCCCCTAAAATTTAAAAAGAAAATAAATAGAACTAATGAGCCTAAATCAGATGACAAAGAAACATATCAGATGAACATTTCCATAATTCAAATATTGCGATTATAATAGAAAAACACAAAATTAAGTGTTAAAATACTTTAAATGTACCTTTTTGTCAAAGAATTAACACCTATTAAAATGAAGAAAGAACATAATATTACACTCTCAAACTGACATAGCCAACACAGTATTTAGTTAACAAAAGAAAAATATACATTGCTTGTACTGATCCCTTGGAAGTTTTTTTTTTTTTAGTTTATTGTTATACAGCATTGAATCACGGTGTATTTAATTTGGCTTTTTTGACATTAATCAACAGAAAAAAAAACTCTTTAATGTTAAAGTGAAAGCAAAATGGTCTAAACTAATTACAAACTAGGGGGCTTCACCCCTTGCTCGCTTCGCTCGCCAACCCCTTTGCCTCCCCTCCCCCACCACACGCTACTCTCCGCTCCTCCAAAACCCCTCTTAAATGGTGATACAATGGGAAACAAATTCCTTTTTTTTTACCTCCTCTTTGCTTAATCAGCTGCTGGATTGCTTCTACTGCTTTGCTGCGTGATCTGCTCTTTGCTTGCCTACCCCTCATCCCCCAATCCACTTCCCCCACCAGCACTATGCGCCGTTGTGAAGAGGGGGGCTGAAAGCACCCCAAGGAGATGCGGTCACGCCTCCAAAACCCCTCTTTAATTGTGATACAATGGGAATCAAATAACAGTTGTTTTTTTAACCACCTCTTTGCTCGATCAACTGCTGGCTTGCTGCTTTTCCTGTGCGTCGTGATCTCTCCTTTCATGCGGCGCTTCGAACATTTTAAAGTCACTGCTTTGTCTCTCTTCTCCCCCAGACATCCTCAAACACTAGTCGATCTCTTTTCACTGTTCTGTTATTTCACTGAGTAATATTTTCTGTTTACTATGGCTACACGCCGTTGTGAAGAGGGGGGCTTAACACACTGCAAGGAGACACGTTTGCTCCTCCGAAACCCCTCTTTAACAGTGATACAATGGGAATCAAATAACAGTTGTTTTTTTTACCTCCTCTTTGCTCAATCAGCTGCTGGTTTGCTGCTGCTCCTGTGCCGCGTGATCTGCATTTTGTGCGGCGCTTCGAATGTTTTAAAGTCACTATCTTGTCTCTCTTCTCCCCCAGACATCCTCAAACACTATTCGATCTCTGTTTCGCTGTTACGTTATTTCATCAAGTAATATTTTCCGTTTGTTTGCGCTAATGTAATCTTTACTCTCATTTTTTTGAGACTTTCGAATTTCCCTACTTTCATTATCTCTAACTTGCTCTGCATGTGTATCATGGGACTTGCATCCAAAGCTTGTAAGTATGATGTGACTTGCCCGTCTTGTTATACCTGAAAGTGTCTCTGTCCCTCTGTCTCTTTTCAAAAGATCACATCTTGTTTTTTTATAATAGAGAGATATAAAACTCTAAGCCCAACCTTGACTGCCCCCAGAATTTCACATATTTGAATATGGAAAAAACTATAAAAATAGCCACTTACTTTCAGTGTTTTTTTTAAAGACAATGGCAAGAGTACCTGAAAAAAAGAAGAATTTCAGAGAATGCAAAGTGTAGGTCCTGCTCAGTGAAGTGGAGGCAAGGAAAAACATTCAGTAGTATAAGAAATAAAAGGAAATTAATGGAGCACCACAGCACAGCGGAGACACTCAAAAGTTCAAGTTCAGAAAGTCATACAGTGCCTGAAACAAAAAAGAAGTGGTCAGATATCAATGTCAAAAAAGGCGAGTGTATGAGTGTCACATGGAAACATTTTAGGGACACAGTCAAGAAAAAAAAATAGGGACACCGTGAAGAAAAAAAGGTCTATGTCGAGATTAAAGTTGAAATGTAATTCTTAGTGCATAACAGTTCTACCGGGAGCACTTGATGGACTGATTAAGAGCGTTTATAGCTCTCAGGATGAAACTGCTTCTGAGCCTCGATGTCCATGCTGGAAAGACTCTGAAGTGTTTGCCTGGTGGGAGAAATTCAAATGGATTGTACCCATGGCTGAATGGAATCCATGCAGATGCTGGTGGCTTTCCTGAGGTACCGTGTGCTATGAATGTCCTCCAGGGCTGGTAGCTGTATCCCAATAATCCTCTCCACTCTTGACTTAATCTGCTGTAGAGCTTTCCGATCATCTGCTGTACAGCTGTGATTCCACACTCAGATGCAGTGGGTTAAAATACTCTGAGTGGTACACTGAGAGTAACAATGCTAAAGCAGCTATGGTATTTGTAATAGTTTGGCTATTCCATGCACCATTATATTGTAACAGAATGATTAAAATCCAGTGCCTTAAATTTGTAAATGATATGCAATTAATTTCCATGCATTTCATAAAGCCAGCATCATGGATGCTAATCTAAAAAAGAAAGAGAAAACGCACAGAAACAGTAGCACTGCTTTGACGCTGGGTGTTGCTAGTTTGCAAAACCAAGCAGAAAAGTATGTACACATGGTATGAGGCTGCCTTGGAAAGGTGTGTGGATTTACTCCAAGTTTAATTTTTATACATCTTGAAGTGAATATGGAAATGGATGTACACAGCATTTTTGTACATATGCACCATTTATACATAAGGCCCTAAGATTTTATGGGCCTTTAAAACTTGACTTGATATTATTTTGGAGGAATTAAGTGGACAGAACTGGCGAGCTTTGTTGGGCTGAATGGCCTGTTCTAATCTAGATTGTTATAATGTTCTAACAATACAATCTGAAGGCATCAATAATTTGTATAGGCACTGTGTGGGAAAAACTTTTCTTTGATGCATCTATCTGGCCAGCATTTTTCCACTTATTAACAGGGTCATCATAAAACAAAGCCCAGCCTACAAGGTGGGGCTAAACATCAGATCCTCTCAGTGCAAACTCACACACACACTCACACTCTCTCTCAAAATAGGCCAGCTTTAGCAATTGCACCCTAATGTAGGATAAAACCAGAGTATCTAAAGGGAGCAGGTTTGGAGAGATGGTGACTAGACAAGATATGAAGAAGTAACTCTCACAACTCTCAAACCATGCCACTTTTTTTCTAAAAATATAATAAATATAAAAGAAAAAATATAAGATAACAATATACTATAGGTGCAAAGGTCAAATACAGTAGGCACACTCTCACTGCATCACACTGATATCGAACCCCTTGTTCATGACCACATAATTACAGAAGTATTGTTACAGACAGTGGCAGCCTAGTTTGTATTTCACTACTGTCACTAGTTTGTTGTGGGTACACAAGTGAGTCTCTCATTTAACTGTATACGCACGACAGTAAACTTGTATCTGAACTTAACATAAAATGTGACTAAAAGTCCAGGGTGTAACCACCTCACAACATGCTTATTGTATGGGATTTTAGTACTCTTTTCATTTTAATATTATAGTCTGTTTATGAAACATCCATCCATCCATTTTCCAACCCGCTGAATCTGAACACAGGGTCACGGGGGTCTGCTGGAGCCAATCCCAGCCAACACAGGGCACAAGGCAGGAACCAATCCCGGGCAGGGTGCCAACCCACCGCAGGACACACACAAACACACCAAGCACACACTAGCGCCAATTTAGAATCGCCAATCCACCTAACCTGCATGTCTTTGGACGGAAACCGGAGCGCCCAGAGGAAACCCACGCAGACACGGGGAGAACATGCAAACTCCACACAGGGAGGACCCGGGAAGCAAACCCAGGTCTCCTAACTGCGAGGCAGCAGTGCTACCACTGCGCCACCGTGCCGCCCCTGTTTATGAAACATCTAGCAATAAAAAAATGCCATAGTTCTTCATCTGTAAAAGCAACCAACAACTCAGAAGTGGTTGATAAGCTTAGTTTTCAGAAAACACAGTGAAGTGCAATTGAACATAAGAAGAGAAATCATTTTTTCTAATGTGCTAAATATGCAGCCTTTTCAGAGCTTTGTCTTCTCATAAAAGTGTTTAAGTGGTATTGCTAAAATTGTCATATTTTAGGACTAAATACCCAAGACCTTGAATTAGATTAGTGGGTTTCACTTTGTTATGTTATGTTACGTTATGTTACATAACATAACACATTTTTTTCTGTTAGAGATCAGAACCCTGACCAGTGATGGTTCATGTTTTACATTAGGCGTCCCCAACCCTAGTCCTGGAGGGCTGCAGTGCTTGTAGGTTTTCATTCTAACCATTTTCTTAATTAGTGCATTGTTCTTGCTGCTAATTAACTTCTTTTGAATTCATTTTAATTGACTTGATTTTTAAAGATTTGTTCCCCTGAATTCCTTCATTGTTCCTCTGAATTGCTTCATTTCTTTCCTTAAATGGCACCCAAACAGAAATTAAATGTGAAGTGATTGAGCCAACAGAAGACCAAGTCAGGGTCTCAAACTCTAGCCAGTTGCTTAATTAGGCACTGATTCTTGTTTTTAATTAAACCCGTTTTTTAATTCTATGGCTTGTTGCTGCTCTCATTGTCCATTATCATACAGTTCAGAAATTGTTGATTTTCTCTTTTCTAAGAGCTCTGATAAATGTTTTGGGAACCTGAGCAGATCAACAACATTTATTTATATAGCACATTTTCATACAAATAATGTAGCTCAAAGTGCTTTAAATGATGAAGAAAGAGAAAAAAGACAAAATAAATAAGAATTAAGAATTAAAATAAGGGAACACTAATTAACATAGAATAAAAGTAAGGTCCAATGGCCATGGAGGACAGAAAAAACAACAAAACTCCAGACAGCTGGAGAAAAAAATAAAATCTGCAGGGGTTCCAGGCCACAAGACCACCCAGCCCCCTCTAGGCATTCTACCTAACATAAATGACCTCAATTAGTCCTCATTGTATTCAGGGTTCTCGTGGAAGAATTTGATGATGACGGTCATGTGGACTTCTGGCCTTTAATCCATCAATGTAGGGACATGACTTTGATCAGTGCTTTGATCAGCTGGTGGTGGCGCAGGTCGCCACGCCAGAAAACCGGAAAAAGAACAGAAGAGAAAGTAGGGGTTAGTACGGATTTTGAATATGAATACCATGAATAATAATGATAATTAATTGAATATACAGAGCAAACTAATATAAACTAAGATGAAGCTATGAGAAAGCCATGTTAAAGTAATGTGTTTTCAGCAGTTTTTTAAAGTGCTCCACTGTATTAGCCTGGCGAATTCCTTTTGGCAAGCTATTCCAGATTTTAGGTGCATAACAGCAGAAGGCCGCCTCACCACTTCTTTTAAGTTTAGCTCTTGGAATTCTAAGCAGACTCTCATTTCAAAATCTAAGGTTGCGATTTGGAGTGTACAGTGTAAGACATTCCGATATACTGTATATGATTGAGCAAGATTATTTAAGGCTTTGTAAGCTATAAGCAGGATTTCAAAGTCAGTTCTAAATGACACAGGTAACCAATGTAGTGACATCAAAACTGGAGAGATGTGCTTGGATTTTCTTTTTCTAGTTAAGATTCTAGCAGCTGCATTCTGCACTAGTTGCGATCGATTGATGTCTTTTTTGGGTAGTCCTGAGAGGAGAGCGTTACAGTAATCTAGTCGACTGAAAACAAAAGTGTGGATTAACTTCTCAGCATCTTGCAGTGTTATAAGAGGTCTAACTTTTGCTATATTTCTTAAGTAGAAAAATGCTGTCCTAGTAATCTGATTAATATGTGATTTAAAATTCAGGTCAGAGTCAATAGTTACCCATAAATTCTTTACCTCCATCTTGACTTTTAATCCTAATACATCAAGTTTATTCTAATAACCTCATTATATCCATTATTGCCAATCACTAAAATTTCTGTTTTTCTCTTTATTTAGTTTGAGAAAATTACTACTCATCCATTCAGAAACATAAGTAAGACATTGTGTCAATGAATCAAGAGAGTCGGGGTTGTCAGGCGCTATTGATAAATACAGTTGTGTGTCATCAGCATAGCAGTGGTAGCTCACGTTGTGCCCTGAGATAATTTGACCTAACTGAAGCATGTAAATCAAAAAGAGCAGCAGACCCAGGATAGAGCCTTGTGGAACACCATATAGAATATCGTGGGTCTTTGAAGTATAATTACCACAACTTACAAAGAATTTTCTACCTGCCAGATAGGACTCAAACCAATTTAAGACACTGCCAGGGAGGCCCACCCATTGACTAAGGCAATTTCTAAGAATATTGTGGTCAATGGTATTGAATGCGGCACTCAGATCTAAGAGGATGGGAACAGATAAATGGCCTCTGTCTGCATTTACCCGCAAGTCATTTACTACTTTAATGAGTGCAGTTTCTGTGCTGTGATTTGTTCTGAAACCTGACTGAAACTTATCAAGAATAGCATGTTTATTGAGGTGGTCATTTAGCTGCATAATGCCTGCCTTCTCTAGAATTTTACTTAAGAAAGGCAGGTTAGAAATAGGTCTAAAATTTTCAAAAGCAGAGAAGTCAAGATTATTTTTCTTGAGCAGAGGTTTAACTACAGCATTCTTAAGACAGTCTGGGAAGACCCCCGTATCTAATGATGAGTTTACTATGTCAAGAATACTGTCAATTAGTACGCCCGATACTTCTTTGAAAAAACTTGTTGGTTTTGGGTTGAGGATGCATGTGGAGGGTTTTAGTTGAGAAATTATTTTATATAAATCAGGTAAATCTATCCTGGTGAAAGAATTTAATTTGTTTAAAATGGAGTACCGGGGTTGAAGTGGTTCAGTATTGGGTAAATGTACTATATTATTTCTAATATCATTCATTTTTTGATTAAAAAATACAGCAAAATCCTCACAAGTTTCACTGGACGTTTTTTGGAGGCATTCCATTGAGTGACCTGGATTTAACTGACGATCAATCGTAAAGAATAAGACTCTGGGATTACTAGCATTGTTATTTATAATTCTAGAGAAATAACAGCACCTCTCAAGATGGACTATGTTGTTGTATTCTGTTATTTCAGCCTTCAATATTTCATAATGGACAGTCAGTGTAGTTTTTCTCCATTTACGCTCAGCTCTCCGGCAGGTTCTCTTAAGATCAGACACTCTTTGGGTCTTCCACGGTATAACAGTACTTAGAAGATTTTTTAACTGTCTTTTCAGGTGTGACTATGTCAGCAGTAGCTGTCACCTTAATATTAAAATTTTCCACCTTACTATTTACATTATTCTCACTATTGTAGTAAGCACCTGACACCTTCATCTTTTTTTATTTTCAGATATTGTGTGATGGACACAGTTTGCTGGTCTTGGTTTGGCTCATTTTGTATCTCATTATTGTTTGACTGCTAATTAAGGAACAAGAAACACTTAAGGCGTCTGAGTCTTCAAGAGCAAGTCAATTATTTAAAAAAAAAAGTTAATTAGCAGCAAAAACAGGTCACTAATTAAAAAAAGGTTAGAATGAAAATCTGCAGCCACTGTGGTCCTCCAGGACCAGAGTTGGGGACCCCTGTTTTACACTATGCACTGCTGTGATCCTGAACTTGACAGCTGGGCTGAAACAAGACTACAGAAGAAAGTGTTTAATATGATGCAGCTCTATAGCCAGAACACAAGAGTAATGGCCTTTCTTAGCTATTTTTGCTGATATTGCATGATGCAAAAATCCAAACTTGGTCTGTCGTGGCTCCCTGTGTCCCCAGAAAAGATGAACAGTGTACAATAATCTAGGCATTTATTAACGTAGTGGTATTTTTTATTTATTCATATAGCCACAATCCTATGCTCTTCAAATGTCCTTCTAAATTTTTATAAAAGTTGTATCTTCTACAAGGGAGGGATTGATTTTAAATTCCCAATATTATTTTGTAAAATAATATTCTTAAACCCATTTAATCTAATTCATGGTCACAGGGAAAACGGCCTGTTCCAGCAGGACTGAGTGCAAGACAGGAATCAGTCCTGGGTGAATGCCAGCACATTTTAGGACTGCAATATTTTATTAATATGTAAATGTCTTCCTCTTTTTGATGACCAGCTTAGCATCCCATTATGCTGCGTCTCTCCATGTACAGCAACCAGCCTTTGATGTGGCACCACTCTGTCTCAGGACACTCTCCCACAAACATCTACACTCATTTATTCATATCAGGCCAATTTAGAGTTGGCAGTCTAAACTGAGCATCTTTGGAATGTAAGAGGCAAACAGGAAAACTTAGAGTAAGCCATAGAGACATGAGGAGAACATGGAGTAACCACACAAGCTACAATAGCTGTGAGGCATGTTATATAAACATCAAAAAGACTTCTTTAATCCATTTGAGAACTGAAGGTTGGAGACAGGAATACAGCCTGGACAAGGGCACTGCCCAATTATATTTATGTCCACAATGGAAACATAAATTGAGTTGTACTTCAACATAACACATATCCTCAGGATGTAGGTAGAAAACGAAAGTACCAGGAGAGAGCTCCACACTGACTCAGAGAGAATGTGAAAGATTAACAGACACTGGGCATGAACACAAGATACTGGAAATTTTAGATAGCAGTTCTAACCACTACAATATGCTGTCCTAACATGTAAATAACTTTGAGGTATATTATCTTGTTGGAATTTTTGTTGTATAAAGGAAGATGAATGTATTGTCTCTAAGAGAGAATCAAGAACAGTTGGTCATCTGCTGACTCTGTTTCAGAGTACAGTATTAGGACACTAAGAAAAAAGAGGGAAACACAAGAAGGAAAATAACATAATGGCCATTAGAGGGCACCAAACTCTGCATTGTGTGAGAATGTGAGGAACTGTAAACATTCCAGTTCCTTTTCTTTTAAAAAACAGATTCTGTGTAAATATATATATATATATATATATATATATATATATATATATATATATATATATACAGTATATACACACACAAATATATATATTTATTTAAAAATGTGTAGTGAAATTCTGTGTTGCTAAACTCTGAGACTGTGTATTAAGTAAAAACATTAGAACAATCTAGACGAGAGCAGGCCATTCAGCCCAACAAAGCTCACCAGTCCTATCCACTTATTTCATCAATCAAAATGTCAGTTCTAGTTTTGAAAGTTCCTAAAGTCTTACTGTCTATCACGCTACTCGGTAGCTTATTCCAAGGCTCTATCATTCTTTGTGTAAAGAAAAACTTCCTAATGTTTGTGCAAACTTTACCCTTAACAAGTTTCCAACTGTGTCCCCGTGTTTTTGATGAACTCATTTTAAAATAACAGTCTCGATCCACTGTACTAATTCCCTTCATAATTTTAAACACTTCAATCATGTCATCTCGTAATCTTCTTTTGCTTAAAAAATATCAAAAGGCAATAAACAATAATAGACAATACTATAAATATCAATAAAAATCTATATTTTAAATGACAGTAATGGTATGCAATACATTTAAATGATTCAATATGCAATAAATAAATAAATATAAATACACTGAATAACTTAATATAAGAGAATTAACAATAGGCATCATGTAGCTCTAGGCGCTGTCCTCATTTAGGATGTGGATGGTCATCCTCAGTCGCTCTGAACTGGTCCAAACTAACATAAAATGGAAGACATCATAAATGTATTTGGGGCAAGCATACCTCTTTTAACATTAAATAATCAGTAAGGAATATTAATTACTAATTTTTCTGCTAATTTGTGTACTTAAGTTCTATATAAATTAAATAAATATAAATTCCATATAAATATTCCATATAAATTGGACTGGACTGCTAATACTGATTCTCTGTGCAAGAGAGGACAGAGCCGGCTATACTTCCTTAGAAGACTGGCGTCCTTCAACATCTGCAATAAGATGCTGCAGATGTTCTATCAGACGTGCTGGGGAGGCAGCATAAAGAAGAAGGACGCCTCACGTCTGGACAAACTGGTGAGGAAGGCAGGCTCTATTGTAGGCATGGAGCTGGACAGTTTGACATCCGTGGCAGAGCGACAGGCACTGAGCAGGCTCCTGTCAATCATGGAGAATCCACTGCATCCACTGAACAGTATCATCTCCAGACAGAGGAGCAGCTTCAGCGATAGATTGCTGTCACTGTCCTGCTCCACTGACAGACTGAGGAGATCGTTCCTCCCCCAAACGATGCGACTCTTCAATTCCACCCGGGGATAAACGTTAACATTATTCAAAGTATTTTTTACATTTTTATTACTCTTTAATATTGATTTTTTGTATCAGTATGCTGCTGCTGGAGTATGTGAATTTCCCCTTGGGATTAATAAAGTATCTATCTATCTATCTATCTATCTATCTATCTATCTATCTATCTATCTATCTATCTATCTATCTATCTATCTATCTATCTATCTATCTATCTATCTATCTATCTATCTATCTATCTATCTAAGTTTGATGTTAAGTAATGTGATGTGCATATTCCTTTAAACAACTGTTTTATTGAGTAAGTAAGTATGTCTGGCACCTCCGTATGAATCAGATAGTATACAGTATATGTCAGTCTAGTAGTTGCTATTAAGTGAAACACAAGTGTTGCCTGTGAAGCAAAAAAAAAAGAAAGGTTGATTCCTTTATGAGAGTTATACTGGGTCATTAAGAATGTGTGTGCCGAGCTGTCATTTCAGTACTACATATATTGTAGGTGCTGACTTATCACTGCTTGTTGTGCATTGTTTATGCCTCTATGTATGTATTCATGTAGAATGAGCTCAGCAAAAGCTAATGCATTATACATGTGTATGCTTTGAAGTGAACATCAGCACAGAAAAATCAATTTGAATTAAAACAACTTGGCTTCTGCCAGCAATGAGTGCAGATCACAGCAGTCAGTCAGCACTACTCATACTCACAAACTTCTTTGACATCTTGTAAAGCATCGTTTGTATGAAAATGTGTTATATCAAATAAATGTTGTTGTTGTTGTGACACCACAACAATAAATTCTGAAAGAAGCAATGTTTTTTTCCAAAATACCACCACCACTACTTCAGGACCCCATCCACTGCCCTTGAATAATTCTTTGGAATGAGCTGATACCCATGCAATATATGACTAGAAGCAGCACGCTCTATGCATGCCGGGTGCTTGACTTGTATTTAATTAGGGAAAAGTGACATTCAAAAACAACCCACTTTGTCTAAAATGATGTTATACTAACATGCTATGTAGAAATAAAACATTTCTGGTGCATCTCTGTTGAAATTTCTTTTAATCATCTAGGTTTTTGAATTCTATTTTTATTTAGAGTCCTTATTCTTTCTGTCACATCCTTAATGATGTTTTCCATTCTTGTCATAGCTCTGGTCACTGTGGATTGCCCTCTATAGTTGGAATGCTGGAGCACATGCATCACTTTGGTAGCATAGTATATATCATATTAATTAAAAGTGGGGAGTTGGATTCATTTGTTGTCAGAACTAAAAATAAAGAAGAGATTCTCTTGTTAAAAAATTATGTGTTTTGTTTGGTTAAGGATACCATATTAAAGACAGACACTTAGCTTCCAATCTTCGAGGCCTGTTTAATGTAATATATTCACCAACTATATATTATTATCATTGGATGCAGAAAAAACATTTGACATGATTGAATGGAACTACCTTTTCACTACATTGGAGAAATTTGGGTTTGGCCCAAACATTTGTGCATGGATTAAATTACTGTATACCAATCCAGAAGCTTCAGTTTGTATTAACAACATCAATTCAGAATACTAGAGTATTCTACTACAAACTAGAGTGTGGTACCAGACAAGGATGCCCTTTGTCACCACTGCTTTTTGCAATTGCCATTGAGCCCCTTGCAATTCATTGTTGAAATGCTATTGAGATAAAGAGGATTATTAGAGAAGGACTGGAACAGAAAGTTTCTCTATATGCAGATGATATGGTTTTGTATATATGAGACCCACAAAATACTGTGCCTGCAGTCTTAACAGCACTTACAGAATTTCAAAAGATTTCTGGTCTCAGAATTAATTTGAATAAAAGTGTGCTCTTCCCAGTGAATTCACAAGCACATAATATTAGATTGGACACCTTCCCTTTTATCATCGCAGATCAGTTTAAATACCTAGGGGTAAACATCACAAGTAAATATAAAGCTCTTTATCAACACAATTTTGCTGTCTGTATGGAAACAAATTAAGCAAGACTTGCATAGATGGTCAACCCTTCATTTCACCTTAGCTGGAAGAATTAACATTGTTAAGATGAATATCCTTCCTAAGCTTCTCTTTTTATTCCAAAACATTCCAATATACATCAATTTTTTAAGAAATTACACTCAACCATAACCTCATTTATTTGGAATTCAAAACATCCACGTATCCAAAGGGACAACCCTACGAAGACCTAAGACTTAGGATTTTGGTTTCTGATTTTCATCTTTAAACTCAATCACGCAGAAAAATTAAAACAATGTGCACATTTTTATGAGAGTTGTTTTTGTTGAATACAATTACATTATCAAAGTAAGAAACAATTGTCACTTCCTACTGTAAAGACGTGAGTACAAAGTAAAATGAGATGTTAGCTGTTATTGAATATTGTGAGAAACAAGTTAAAAAAGCCTACAAATTCCGTCAAGAATTTGATTTATTGAGCATATTAATAACTTCAGTTTATTAGGATGTGGACTAAACAAGGAGGAGAGAGGAGAGGTTGGGAGCATTCACTTGTACAGTAGCATGTTGCCACACCCATCACATGACGGACCACATCAGAATCCCAAATTAGGACCCGAGCGCAGCCGTACAACGGGTGACAACTCAGCACCAGAAAAGTTTGAATGGAGTGGAACAGTGTAAGGTTTTTTACAGTGACTGGAACCCTAGGTAAATTCCAGTTGTTCCCATACTTGTTTTGCAGATTAGCAGGTGGCAGATCTCTTCTCTGATTAGTTCATTCTAACTCAAAGATTTGTAGTGAGATTAAAGTTGCTGACTAAATAAGCCATTGCATTGAGGTTTATTCTTAATACGGTACAAAAAAACATTCAAGGCCTTTACAATCCTTAAGATAAGAGGCATTATCTTGCTGAAAATTTTTTTACCTTTGCACTTTGTACAGTGTAGCTCCAATCTGGGTCTTGTAAACACATCTGACACCATTATATTACCACTACTAGCAGGAAGGATCCACAGACCTATGTTGTTTTAAGAATAGCTTACTCCTTCTGTTAGTGTAAGTTTACAAAAAGAGGGACTATCCGGAACAAGCAGCTTAGTGGCCTAACAACTAAAAAAGTATTGCATTACCTTTGTGACTTGAATTGCTAGCAATTAAGTGATTTATAGCTTGAAATGTCTTTTTTTCCTAGTGATCTTCAATTAATTTGTTTTTTGTTTTGTTTTGAATTCTTTTCGACTCTCCATTTAATTACCACAGAAAATGATGGCATGAGAGCTTGTACTGTAATCTCTGTGTCTCCAACTGTTATTGTACATGTCACTGACACATTCTGCTGCTGTCTCCTGTTTCTCCACAGCACAATTCCATACTTCCCTTTATGTGATCGAGGTGATGTTTCTGTTCTTTCTGATATGATGATATTTTCTTGCCCAACATTCTCCAGCATTAACCAAATTCTCGCCCATTAGTGCATAGCCATAGTTTTGTTTTTGACTGCAAGCAGGTGGAGAAGTTTTGAGATTTGGCTCAGGTCAAATCTATTTATTGGTGTTTTATCATGGATGTTTATCAACATTTTAATATCTCTGCTTTAAAATGTCCCATGTTGTCAGAGCTTTATTTGCACATAGACAATTGCTTCAAGCAAATAAACTTAGCTCAGCGCAAGCAGAACAAGCAAGTTTTTCCTTCAGATCAACAATAACAGCAACTGTTTCTACAACATATTTTCATATAAACGGTATAGCTCAAAGTGCTTTGCAAGCTGCCAAAAAAGTAATTACATGCAAAGAAGAACACATTATAATACAAAAAATAATGCAACCTTACAAGAGGCATGTATATAATTATGTGAAACAGAGTCTTTAAATATGGTAGCACTGTGCTACTTTCTACCCCTGTGAGAATACGGCAATCACTCACGCTGGGTTCTCTTTAACCAATATACCTTGACCATATCAACCATTATAAAGTGAATATTAAATTAAAGCAAAATTAATCAAACACAGTACAACTGATGATAACAAAGTTGAAAAAGAGTCCTAAAAAGTTAGGAAATGATTTGAAAAGAGACTTGTTTAAACATACGTATGGAAACATGCAGATGATGGTGAACATGAGTGTTTTCATGTCTGGCTACAGAAGTCCTTCAGATTGTTGTTCAGTCCGCAGAGGTCTTCATCGTGCCAGTTTCTTTGGGATTTCAGGTGTCTTGTCTGGGTGATGATCTTCTCTCACCTGTTCTTCTTTCTAATTTGTTCTTGTTTTTGCACGGCACGCATTCCGCTTAAAAAGACCTCTCCTCATGTAGATTTAACAATGATTACATGAATTATCAATAATCCCAAAATTACTGGTCATGTTTGCGTGGCATCAATGTTTTCTTTCCCAGGCTGATGTCCCTGCTGATTCTAATTACCCCAGGAAAATAAATATATTTATTTTTGCACTTTCCAAAGAATTGAAGCAAAAGGTAAAGATCAATAATGGTTCAAAGTGTAAGTCAATACCTAGCAGTTTGCGCTAACACCAATTAAAAGATGCAAATATCAAATAAAGATTTCAAAAGGTACAATTATGACTTGTTTTAGCATTTAGATATAGCATGCCTGAGATAAAGATCTAGGGTTTAAATGAATGCCTAACAGTCCTGGGTTTATTATTTTTTTTAGAATAGTTCACAGATAGGTTTTATATGACAAAAGGTCACAGTCCAGATCCTGAGTGCTGGCTTTTTAGTCAGTGTTATTTTGAAGACAGTCCATTTGATAGGTAAAATTGCAGATCAGATTTGGATTTGTATGAAATATCTGCAGTCCACAGCTCCTATTTAATATACTCTTCTATTCATTATTATGAGTTTGAACATTTGCTCTTCATGTAATGTATTTCCTTCACCATACAATTTGTAACCTTGCTCTCAGTCCAATATCCTTCAAGCAGCATTATTATGCAATTTTGAAAACCCAGTTGACTGCTACTTTGGACAGCCTGCACCCTTCCCTGCTAAGCCTTGTTGATATGGTATAAAGAGGGTTAGATGTGAAGCATTCCATCACATGTTTTTTTGGCAAAAGATCTGTAGTCTTGGCATGTGAACTGCGATCTGTTATCTGTTGCCATAGTTACAGGGATACCATGGCTCACAGATTCTGCTTTGCAGTGAGTAATTTCTGCTTGGCTCTCATGCTTAACAGCAATACAAGGTCTGGTTAATTCCAACATGACGGTCATTGGCAAAGAGGTAATTCTGAACTTTAAGCATGAGAAAGTCAATTATGCCTTCCTTCTAAAGGTTTCATGATTTTCTGAAACATTTTAAGAGCTGAGCTTGGAAGCCATGACACTGTAAAATCTGCTAGCACTGAATGAACATTTTTGAATAATTTGTGCCTGAGATGTCAGTCCATGAACATATTTTTACAATTTTTTTGAATAAATATTTATTAAGTTCAAGTATTAAGGAAACAACAATAATACTTTTTGTTCCTGTCAACCTATTAATCATAGACAGAACATCTTTTCAATATTTAAAAGTTTTCATTAAACTCCAATTTTCCAATAATGCCTTGCAGTGAATCCTCATACTATGGTACTAATTTTTTTTTTCTTCCTTGATTAGCAGTTGTAGTTCACAGTATAGAAACACATTTTAACCTGATGACCAACTAAATGATGAACTAACATGTAGTCAAGATATGGCATCAGGTATTGCCTTTGAATGAAACTGAGCATCATGTCATATTCCTGAAGATGTAACTTCACCCTTGAATATTAGGTAGATTATCTATCAGAGCTTCTTTTAAAGAGAATGTGTTTCAATTAGCACTTGTCATTGGAATAAATGCACATGAAACCTTTGTATCTAGACAGAGCGGGCTGTGTCCCTTTTTCTATCATATATATAAACGTCTATGCGTGGAAGTGTGTGTGTCTGTCTGGCCTGGAAGTGAGAGGTGGAGTCAGGGTAAGGGCTCCACCGCCAAGGAAACAGAAAACTCGCTAAGCTGCTAATAACACAAGCGAGGCCAGCATGTCAGCAGAATGAAACCTCAGAAGAAAGACAAAGTCGCTTAGTTGCTAACATCGGCAAAACGGTATCCCTTTTACTTTTCCTCCCGCCACTAATGCACAAGAGATGCAAGCATGTCATCAAAACGAAACCTCCTAGGAGAGAGACGCCCAGAGTAGTTCCTTTCAATGACATGACATCTCTACATTTCAGTTTTTTTTCTGACGATTTCAATAGTTTCTAGGACTAGGACGGGCTTACACAGCTAGTTTATTTATAATTGTACCCTACAGTTCACATGATGCATGATACAGCCATCCTAATCCATTTGTAGATGCTGTTTATCTGTTGACATTTTCTTTAGCTTGTCATGTTTCTATTTGTGAATATCTGTTGTTTAGGTATTCTATTCCATAGCTACTTGCTGCATGTAAACATGGGGAGATCATGCAAACTCTACACTGAGTGTGATGAACAGGGATTTAATCTTTGTCTCCTGGACCTGTAAACTAGAGGACCCAGTGTTATAATTGGTCTTCTTCTTTAACTTTTTCTGCTTCTTTCTAAACTGTTTGTGTTTTTACTAAGGTTTTCAATACCAAGGGTGTCATCATTTCCCATTTTCTCAAAAATGTTGCGTATGAATGGGTCAGAGTTAAAATAAGCAAGTTTTCCCCTCAAGTTTTTTTTTAGAAATCCTAACGTTTGAATTTTGAAGTTTTGTAGACACATTTCAGGCCTCTTTTTCTGTGTGCTCAAGCTTTGTAAAGCAGAGTGCTGGTCCTTACAGAAAACCTTTTTTGTCTGCCTGGTACAGAACACTAAGCGTGTGTAGAAATGCAGTGTGATAATTCCTGAAGTAATGTAATCCATTTTTAGGGTTGCACACAGGGTATCTGGTATGGAGGAATATTTTGGCCAAAATTAAATAAATAAAAACTCAAAGAAATAAATTCATTGTGAAAAGTGACAATAAATAAAAATCAGATACTTCTGATGATGAACTTAGAGCTTCTTGAATTAAAGTGGTTGATTCTCACAATAATTCTGAGTGACTTTTTCTTGCACTCGTATCAGTTACAGAGCATGTGCTTCGCTAATGGTTCACCAGTCAGAAAACAGATAAAGGAAGAAATGATACATATATAAATAAATAACAAAAACATTTAATTATTTATGCTCACATATCATTTTGATATTATTCATTTATTGTCATATTTCACAATGCCTTTATTTATTTTTTTATTTTATTTTGTCTGAAATATTCTTCTGAAATCTTGGCTGCATTGAAGAAAATAACCCTGGGGAGGCCCATCACAGGGTATTCTCACTCACTCAACCACAATGGGCCAATTTAGAGTCACCTCTGACTCTAAATTTGTCAGTTTACGGTTAACTGCATATCTTATTCTAAAATTATATATATTTTTTGCACAAAAAACACAAAATCATTAGTGCAAAATATATTTGAGTGATTTTGGTCAAAATCAGTAAATCTGTAAAATTTTAAAATGCTATAACTTTGGCAAGTTTCTGTTGGGATAAGTAATTCAATTTTTAATCCAATTCCTGGCACATGGACACAGACATACAGAGCGGCATCATTCTAGAGAACTCTAAATCAAAATTATGACCTCATCATAATTCATTTAATTTGTACTGTATATGCATAAAATAAATGTAATATTCATTGTCGGATTGAAATATTAAACTTCAATGGCGAATTAACAATAAGCTAAAGAGAATAATATGAATCAAAAATAGTACAACAACAAAAACAACCGGGGAACAGTAACAACTATACTGTTGTTATAACTATATAAGCAAATTCTCCCCTCAAGTTTTTTTTTTTGAAATCCTAACGTTTGAATTTGAAGTTTTGTAGACACATTTCAGGCCTCTTTTTCTGTGTGCTCAAGCTTTATAAAGCAGGGTGCTGGTCCTTACAGAAAACCTTTTTTGTCTCCCTGGTGCAGAACACTAAGTGTGTGTAGAAATGCAGTGTGATAAGTCCTGAAGTAATGTAATCCATTTTTAGGGTTGCACGCAGGGTATCCGGTGAACTTTAACAGCCATAGTCTTGCAGCCCTTCAGTATCCTTCAGCTTCTTGTAGTTAGCACTGCTCAATATCTTCAGTGCACACAGCCAATGAGCCTCTGAATCTGAAGTGAATCTGCAGTTGTGGGACTTCAAGTGTTAATTTATTATGTCATTGTGTAGTGCAGTCTCTAGCTAATCCTCAAATATGAAGACGGCTTACAAATCACTATAGGAGACATACTCAAGCCATTAGACTTTGCTGAATATATTGTAGAACATTTCACTTTACCCAATCATAGGCTCATTAGTGTTTCTCAGTGTGTCCTTTCTTAAAGGTTTCAAAGACAGAACGCAAAGAAAAAGAGAAACTCAGACTCAGATCACACATTCCTCGAGTACGGAATGACTAAAGGCCATGTCACATTACATGATTTTCCCTGCAATGTTCAGTCATATACTTTACCTGCATAATCTTAGCAAATCAGAGGCATCAGAAGTGTGCTCCCATGACCACCAATAGTGTAGTCTGACAAACTCAGCGACTCAGTCTGACCACCCTGCAACTCGCCCCGACTAAATTAAGCAGATTTAATTTTGTAATCAGTCATGGGGCGGGCGTTGTATGTGTGCGAGTTAATAAGCACTAAGCCGTAAGTACAATGCATATAATGCAACTATGAGGAATAATCAATGTGTATGTTTTGCACCTTGCAAACAGAATTGTGGCTTGTCTGTCTGTGGTCTCGTATGTTACAGACTACGACAAAAAACTAAATATTTTTTAAAAAGGGCTGAGGTTGTCGTTGACCTCATTGTACATTTAAAGTATCTGGCTCAGTCGAGCAACACGATATTGGCTGTCGGAAAAAGGGGTGAGCTCACAATATTTTGGAAATGTGAAACTGTGCTAGAAAGTCATGATGCAGTCAACTTTGTGATGCACTGTGATTCCTAGTATGATACACTAAGGTGATGAGGTCAGAAAATGTAGTTGTCCAGTTTGGCATATCCTCTGACTAGAAGTCACATAATGTGCCACTGGTTTAGCTAAGCTTTTAATCTCTCCAATAATCTTATCTAATGGTTTCCTTTTGGATGACAAATGGCCTTTCATCTCCTAATCTCCCTGCCATCAGTTTATCTTTGATTTGCTTTCTTCATTTTGGGTGAACACTTGATGTAAGCTCAACTTTCATGATTGAATCAAACTTTTTCTCCAAGTCAGGCTTTTACGAGGAAAAGAGGATTAACACTGTGATGAGAATTACAATGATTTACCAAAGATTTCAGGAAATTCTTGTCCTTGATAGAATTTGTAGATAAAGAACTCTGATAAATCAAAACAGTAGATGAGATACCCTCTCAGTAAGAAGCCTGATTAGTCATTTGAGCCAATGGAGTTGTCCTTTGGCTAGACTAGTTAAGATGGTTGATGTGGGGATTAAACTTGGTGTCATGGAGAGATGACAGGATAAGGACCTCATTGTGGAGGGTGACATTCTGTGAGGGAATAGTATAATGTGGCTCAAAAGGAACAAGCTTGCTATTATTATACTTTCATTATGCTGCCATTTTTATGTTTTCTTTTGTAATCTTCAGCATGTGTATGTTGTACTGCACTGCACTGTTGCTTGTGGCATTGGTCACAGAAGGCATGATGCACCATGTCACTGACGCAAATTATTTCTGGTTCAGCACTTTGGTATTGGCACCAGTTCCTTTAACTTCTGATAATGACTCTCTAAGGTTTCTTAAACATTCACACATCTCCCAGTCCATTTAACTTCATCATGTCTTATCAATAGGCAATTCAGAAAGTTCTGGTGGAACTATAAAAGCAGATGGGCATTGTCCATTCAGCAGTCCAGCTGATTATCCCTGATAAAGTGACTGGCATAACAACTGTGAAGAAGAGACAATCACACTCAGAAGCTCAATAAGTCACTTGAGCCTCTAATGTTCTCCGTTGGGTTGACTAACTAATGTGGTTGCTTTTCACACATAGTGTGGATTTAAGTTTCCATTCTGGAAGTTGAGTGAAGATGGACTGTGAAGTAAGAGTTGGTCATAAAACAACATCTTCCCTTGGATCACCATAAGCGTGAAAAGTACATGGCTCAGAAATTCTGTTTTGCATAACTTGCCTCATCAATAAGCTGATTCAACTGCCAATATTGTATTGGGCCTGTGATACCACCCAGCTAACATATAAATATGGTATTTACATATTTTAATGTCATCTGTTTATAAAGGCAAAGACTTATTGCTCTCAGGTGATTTAACTGTGAATTTCCCATTGGGATTAATAAAGTATCTATCTATCTATCTATCTATCTATCTATCTATCTATCTATCTATCTATCTATCTATCTATCTATCTATCTATCTATCTATCTATCTATCTATCTATCTATCTATCTATCTATCTATCTAACTATATATGTTGTGGCATGTGGCTGGGGGTGGAACCCAGCCAGGACACCCAAGAGGACCGGAGGAAGGCTCAAGCCTCCTCCATACTATGAGGGGACGTCTACCCTGGTTGTGTTGGGGACCATGGGTACAGGGCTGTGAAGCCCAACCCTGTAGGGGCCTGTGGTCACCGCCAGGGGGCACCCCAATACCTGGAGAACCCTGGACCTCAGCATTTCCATCCGTACAAAATGATGATAGTGCAGAAACTCACTGAGAGAGCCTGGGAGAGCCATAGAGAGTTGTGCACGAACATTCTGCAATCCGTTCATCGAGATACCATCGTTATGTACAGTGACGTGGCACATTTCCATTTGAATGGAGGCATAAATAAGCAAAACTTTCACTATTATGCTGAAACCAACACTCGTGAACTTCATCAGAGACCCCTGTGTGTTACAGTTTGAATTTGGCATTATAGGCCCTTACTTTTTTGAGTTGGAGGGAGCAACGTTACATTGAAATACTAGAGAACTTTTTGAAAGAAATGTATGTGGTGGATGCCTGATTTCAACAGGATGGAGCAACAGCTCATATGCCGCGGAGATCCATGCAAGTTTTGCGGAAGATGTTTCCGCGGGACTGATCTCCATGCGCGGTGATGTAAGGTGGCCTTCACGTTCACCTGATCTCGCTCAATACGATTTCTTCTTGTTGGACCATCTCAAGTCGAGGGTATACACACACCGACCTCAAAACCTTGAAGCCCTCAAAGACGCTATTCGTCACAAAATCGCCGCTATTCCCCTTGAAATAGCCGAACGAGTCATGCAAGTGTTCAAAAATCATCTTGAAGAGTGTATTGCTAATGATAGCCACCACCTTGAAGACATCATTTTTAAAACACAGTGAAAAAAATGTATTTTGTATACCCTTTCTTGTGTTGTGATGAAATTTATTTTATCTTGTAGTGTTTTTGTAGAAAACGTTTGAAATGTGGTACATCTTTTTGGCTCACCCTGTATTACCATACAGGCAAGTAAATGAATGCAAGCTGGATATAAACATTTATAAATTACACTTTAAGTCATTTCATATATTCTTTTTTAATAAATTAATGAAAATTGATCAATGAAAACCTTGCACTCTTTCACAGGACAGCAACACCCTTTACCCACCAGCAGGAAGTGACAGTCAACATGTTCTGCATGATCCATTATAGATCATAGTTCTCTTTGATCACATTTTTCTTCTAAAGAGCTAAATAAGTTGAAAGAGTACAGAAATAAAAACAATTGCAGTGGGTGAGCTGAAAGTATAAGGTGGCAGAGATGAATTCATAGTGGTTGTGCAATAAATTAAATTGTGATTTGACAGGAGTAGAACTGGAAATCTTTAGTGGCATTAACGGTCTTGTATTGCACTTAAAAAATGTTAAGTCTGACAAATTCTAAATGTTGTTTTTTTCTGATTTTTCTACCCTGTGTTTGGGTTATTTAAAACTTTGTTGTGTGCTCTAATTTTTGACATTTGTCGATTTGGCGCAATTGTTGCTAGGAGCGTGATTGCCATTTCTGGATTTGTTTACACTTGCACCTACTGTACATGTCACATAATCATCACCATCTTATAAAAGAATTATAGCAACTAATGTTTCTCATACAAACTTTATGAAAGGAAAGTCTTCTTGGTCAGAATGAAAAAAAAAATTGTCCTCTTGAATTTTCAAGAAAATGACACGTACAGCATTTGAACTTTATGTTTACATTTCCCCCAGCCTGAATAAGTGACTTTTTAGATTTGATAACAACCATTTCTTACCTTTTGTTTCTGTTTTAGTTTAGCATTTTTTGGTCTCTTCCACTTTGAATTCTTTACTGAGATCAAACTCTTTGTTCTGTCAGCACACTGCCAGATAAACTTTTGAGCCTGACTGGAAGATGCACATATGAAAACAAAAAGGGTACGAGAATAAAAGAAAACTGAAACCATAACGAGAGACAAGATTAAAGGTCGAAAGAACAAGAAAAAGGTCAAAACCAAAATTAACACATAAGATGTTTTGCACAAGGCTTTTATGGGGATTTTGGTATCCACAAACAGAATAAGGAAATGACTTCCCAGCCATCCTTTTATTCCATTGTGTGAATTAAGCACAGGTCACAACCTTAGAGGCTATGCCCCTAGAAACTCGGGAAAGCAGGCCTAATGATGAGATTACAAAATGGCAGCAGATCTAAAAAGCTACCTAAAACACTGCAAAACAAGACACAACATCTGAATCATTGCAAAATTCAAGCAAATAATAACAGGAACCCAGCCACAGGGGATGCACAAAAACCAGTGTGTTTCTTCGTGCCAGTTCCAAGCCTGGAAAATGGGGAGGGTTATGTCAGGAAGGGCATCCCGTGTAAAATTTTGCCAGGTCAATATGTGGACAAGCAAATAATAAAAGGAACAGAATCTTCGACCTCCATAACTTCAACACAAGTACAAAGGTACACTAAATGATAGTGTAAACCCCAATCACAACACTTACTCTAAATCCTTTATGGATGGACACCTTCGCTCTTCAACAAAATCCATAGACGAGAAAGAAATGACCCATTATAAGTGAAGTATTTCACCTAAACTGGCAAGCAGTTGATTTACAAACTGGCCAAATGGAAATTAAATTAGATCTACTGGGAGATTCAAAAGATCCATGAGGTAAGGTATACAAAGTCACTAATTGTATAGAAATTCTTACCAAATAAGTTTATTTCTGTCACATTTTAGGATGAAAATGTCCTTTTGCTTTGATGGCATAAACCTCCTGGAAAAATAAAAAAGACAAATCATACAAGAGTAATAAGTGCTAAGTGATGGAGATCAGTGCTGGGGTCGCTGCTTTTTTAAAGAAACATAAAGGATCTGGAGAAGAAAATTATCAGCAAGCTGGTGTGGTTGGACGGTGGAAGGACAGACTGAAATCAGTCAAAAGTTTGGGATGCCAACTGGGCCATCCCTTTTAATAATCTCGAGATGAAATAAACAAAAAGAAAAAGCAAAGAAAAAACGCATCAATGCGCTGCTGCCCAGTCAGAGTTTCCTCCTTCTTTGGAGTTTATTTTAATCTCATGCTGTGCTGTGAAACCTCTCTTTTAGTCTGCATGTCTTTTATGGCGAAACTCCCAGAAGGGGCATGGCTAAGTGTCCTTACTGGGCAGTTTCTCTGAGCTGTCAGGGAAGAAGAAAAACGGGACAAAGTCAGAGGTAGCCCCACCTCTCGTCTCGCCGGGTTATTACATACCTTTCCGCAGCCTTCGAAGGAGTCCTCCAATGCCCATGCGTGACACTGGTTAAGTCTGCAGATGACACCAAACAAGGTGGAAGGACAGATAATGTAGGATCAGCTAAATTGTTACAAAGGGACATGGGCAGCATACAGGCTTGGTCTGATTTGTGGCAGGTGAAATTTAATGTGAGTAAATGTAAAGTATTACATGTATGAAGTAAAAAAGGTTAGATTTGAATTCACAATGGGAGGTCTGAAACCTGAAACTACATCTTATGAGAAGGACCAAGAAGTCACAGTGGACTCATCACTATACATCAAGACAGTGCACAGAAGTGATCAAGAAGGCTAATAGAATGTTATGTTAAATATCATGAGATGTGGAAAAGTCATGGGAGGTTATGGCTTAAGTTATATTATGCACTAGCAAGGTCTTACCTGGAATACAGTGTGGAAGTTTTGGTGTTCATATTACAAAAAAAAACATAGCAGTGCTAGAGAAGGTCCAGAGTGGAGTGACTTGGCTGATTCCAGGACTAAGAGGTATGAGCTATGAAGAGAGACTAAAGGAGATGATCCGTTTCTGTTTAAGCAATCATAGATTAAGAGGTGACATGACAGAAGTGTTTAAAATTATAGAATGATTAGTACAGTGGATCCCATTTGTTACTTTAAAACAAATTCTGGAGCAGAACACATGGACACAGTTGGAAACATGTTTAGGGCAAATTTCCCGCAAATGTTAGAAAGTTTTCCAAAGATACATGGAACAAATTACAAAGTATTTTAGTGGAGGGTGTGATTTTAAGAACCTTCTATTCTCAACTTGATGTTATTTTATGAAAATCTAGGTGAATAGAATGGGTGGGCTTGTTGGGATGAATTGTTTGTTCTCGTCACAATTGTGCTCATGTTCTAATGTTCTAAAAAAGAACTTATGTATTAACATTTTAACGAAAAGGGAAGGCAAGCCATTATAAAAAAATGGCCACAACAGAAACTTAATTACAAAAAAGTACATTTGTTAATCAGAAGAAGAATTTCTAAAAGGAACAAAACCAAAAGGTAAAAAACATCCATCCATCCATCCATCCATTTTCCAACCCGCTGAATCCGAACACAGGGTCACGGGGGTCTGCTGGAGCCAATCCCAGCCAACACAGGGCACAAGGCAGGAACCAATCCCGGGCAGGGTGCCAACCCACCGCAAGGTAAAAAAACAAGGAATAAGAAAATTAAAAAAAAAACAAAATTCTGATATTTAAAGTACAAAAAGATACACAATTCTAAATACCAATAAATATATACAAATACAGTACTTAGAGCAAACATTCAAAAAGAAACAAGCCTAGGTAAAGAAAAGAAACAAATTAAGAAAAATAAACAAATCCATCCATCCATTATCCAACCTGCTATATCCTAACTATAGGGTCATGGGGGTCTGCTGGAGCCAATCCCAGCCAACACAGGGTGCAAGGTAGGAAACAAACCCTGGGCAGGATGCTAGCCCACCCCAGGGTGCACACACACACACACACACACCAATCACACACTCTTGACAATTTAGAATCGCCAATGCACCTAACCTGCATGTCTTTGGACTATGGGAGGAAACCAGAGCACCCGGAGGAAACCCACGTAGACACGGGAAGAACATGCAAACTCTGTGCAGGGAGGACCTGGGAAGCGAACCCGGGTCTCCTAACTGCGAGGCAATAAACAAATACTGGAATCAATTAAATAATGTGAAAATCATTAATCCTTATTTCATCCATCCATCCATCCATTATCCAACCCGCTGAATCCGAACACAGGGTCACGGGGGTCTGCTGGAGCCAATCCCAGCCAACACAGGGCACAAGGCAGGAACCAATCCTGGGCAGGGTGCCAACCCACCGCAGGACACACACAAACACACCCACACACCAAGCACACACTAGGGCCAATTTAGAATCGCCAATCCACCTAACCAGCATGTCTTTGGACTGTGGGAGGAAACCGGAGCGCCCGGAGGAAACCCACGCAGACACGGGGAGAACATGCAAACTCCACGCAGGGAGGGCCCGGGAAGCGAACCCGGGTCCCCAGGTCTCCCAACTGCGAGGCAGCAGCGCTACCCACTGTGCCACCGTGCCGCCCATCCTTATTTCAGAATGACAAAATTTGAAAAAATCCGAAATGCAAGAACAAAATGGTCAAAGAGACAACTAAACTTAGAAAAGCTCAAAAAGGAAAGGAGAAGAACATAGCAATGAAAATAGTGTCACTGCAAAGATGCGGTGGATGTCTGAATATTTTGGAGTCCCCAGGTGTTACTGTAAAACTAATAAAAGCACCTTGGGCCTATTACATGCGAAAAATGAAGGCGGCTGGGCGTGTCCTTGAGTGGCGGCTCAAGGCCTCTTGGGCTGACTGTCCACAAACAGGCATGCAGGGAACACATGAGGGAGTATGCAGAAGCTCTGAAGGTTGCACGGTCCAGGTTCTATTCCACTATCATCAGCAACAGCTCCAGGAACTCCAAAAAACTTTTTTCAACTATAAATCACCTCCTCAAACCTCCTTCACCTGCCCACTCTAAGGCCACTGATGAGAGGTGCAATATGCACATCAATTTCTTCAAACAAAAAGTTGATAACATCCACTTACACCTCTCCACCACGGATATCCTAAACTGTCGACCTACTGTCTGAGACTGTCCGGCCCCTTTGCTCCTTCTCTGTTGCCACACGGGAAGCGGTGGAGGATGCCATCAGGAAAATGAAACTGTCTACCAGTTCCCTGGACCCTTTCCCCTCAGCTTTGCTGAGGGCCAACGTCTCTGCCGTCTCTCCACTTATCACCAGGATTATAAACCAGTCCCTCCTGGCTGGCCATATTCCTTCTTCACTAAAAACTGCTGTCATCAGACCTCTACTGAAAAAACCCACCCTGGATCCTGAAGTTCTCTCCAATTATAGGCCCATCTCCAATCTTCCATTTCTCTCTAAAGTTCTGGAAAAAACAGTTGCAACACAACTTCATGATCACCTCAAACTGAATAATCTGTTTGAAAAGTTTCAGTCTGGTTTCCGCCCTGGCCATAGCACCGAAACAGCCCTGGTCAGGGTCACCAATGATCTTCTGATAACAGCAGATACTGGTTCCCCTTCTTTACTCATCCTCCTTGACCTGACAGCTGCTTTTGACACAATAGACCACAACATCCTCCTTCATCGCCTGAAATACACCATTGGACTCTCAGGAAATGTTTACAATTGGTTCACATCTTACCTGACCGGCAGAACTAAGCATGTCGTCCTGGGCAGCGCAAAATCTCATACCCACAACGTCACCTGTGGTGTCCCACAGGGCTCTGTGCCTAGGCCCCATCCTTTTCACCATCTACATGCTCCCTCTTGGAAATGTCATTAGCAGACATGGTTTATCTTTCCATTGCTATGCTGATGACACTCAGCTTTACCTCAGGACTAGCCCCATCTCCTCTACTGCTCCTCTGCCAATATCTACATTGACTACCTGCCTGGAGGAGACAGAGGTGTGGATGAGGCTCAGTTTTCTTCAGCTAAACAGATCCAAAACAGAAGCCATCTTAGTTGGCACATCACACCATCTCCGCTCTTCTACCATCACCAGTATCACTTTCGCTGGCCAAAACATCCCCCTTTCCACATCTGTCACCAATTTGGGTGTTAAAATGGACCCTCAACTCACCTTTGACACCCACATCAAACACCTCTGTAAGTCTTCTTTCTACCACCTCAAGAATATCGCTAAACTCCGCCCAACTCTCACCCTGGCAGATGCAGAGATGCCTTTGTCTCCTCCAGGCTGGATTACTATAATGCGCTCCTCATCGGGATTCCTGGCAAGCGTATTCAGAGACTCCAGTATATTCAGAATAGCGCTGCCAGGATCGTGATGAGGATGTGAAAGCATGACCATATCACCCCAATCCTGAAAACCCTTCACTGGCTCCCTGTCCCACTCAGAATTGAGTACAAGGTCGTTCTCCTCACCCATCAATGCATTTATGGACATGTCCCCCTTTACTTACAGGAACTCCTTACCCCTCATTCCTCCTCACACACTCTCCGCTCTGTACACGCTAACACTCTCCAAGTCCCTAGAACCAAGCTTCGCAGTATGGGTGATAGGGCTTTTTCATTTGTGGCGCTGAGACTGTGGAACGCCTCTCCCTGACTACCTGAGAGCCCCACAGTCGACTGATGTTTTTAAACGGAATCTAAAAACTCATCTTTTTAGAAAGATATTTTGTTAAAGTATAAATAGATTTTCTTGTTTTATTATTTTTATTTTTACTCTGTAGCACTTTGAGATTGCTAAAATATAAAGTGCAATATGAATAAAATTTATTATTATTATTATTACCTAATTAGGGGTCTCGTTGCTCCCTTATCAAAAATCATAATGATACAATTAACAAAACATACAAGAGGAAATCATTAAACTTTAAAAAAAAACTGCCAATAATAAAGGTGATAAACACAATTTCAACAATTTACAATGAAACAACAAGGAGAAAGTAAATCAGAACAAGTAGAAAATGTACGCATGGTGCAACATTCAGGTGCGTTCAAGGGCTGTGCAAGCACTGCAGCCCTCCACGGACTGAGTTCAGTAGGTAGGTTCTAGAACCTTCTGAATTGATTTCAGGGTTGTCAGGGCCAAAGACAACTTCACCAGGATTAGGCAAAAGACTAACAATAGGCCTGAATAGGGCTCTAGTCCATCACAAAGACCACTCTCACTCATTCACGCACACACACACACACACCACTCATATTCACACACATTGACAATTTGAAATTGGCAATTAACATAACCTAAATTAAAAGAAAAACAACTTTGCGCTTAATTCATTCTTTGCTTGAGGATGTCTGCCAATTGTAATTTTCATGAAGTGGGTCTTGTAAAACTATTCAGTTACGACAAATTATAGAGAATAACAGAAGTGAAAGGCAAACTTCTGCGGTGGGTTAGCACCCTGCCTGGGATTGGTTCCTGCCTTGTGCCCTGTGTTGGCTGGGATTGGCTCCAGCAGACCCCCGTGACCCTGTGTTTGGATTCAGCGGGTTGGGAAATAGATGGATGGATGGAAAGGCAAACTTTATTATGGCAACAGACCATTAGGCGAATGTGGCACTCTGATAGTAAATTATAGGGTGAACAGATTTTCAAAATCTCAAACTAGGACACTTGTGTAGTATGTATGCCCACACATAAAGCCTGCTTTAACTCATCATCATCAGAGAGGAATCAAGGCACAAGAAAAAAGAAAAACTTTCACAATTGGTGCTGGAGGTGGAAACAAACATATGGCAGTACTTCTGTTCTGTCTGTTTTTGCCTACCTCCTGGTTGTTCTTAGGAGCTGAACAACTTCTTAATCAAGCTTTCCCCGCACTATTACATATATGTATATATATATATTACACTGAAGCCTTGTAGCAGGCGGGGGCTTGTTTTATGTGGGGGTGGAGTTCTCCTAGGTTCCCTTAGGAGTTTTGTATGCACTGTTTGATATATATGGTGATGATTTTTGTTTCTGAGAGCAATGTTTTATTAGATGGGCAGCCTTTTTTTTTTTTGGCATTCTTCATTTATTTATACGGATGCATGGATTGAAATTGGGACTGTCCCTGTCACCAGGATGTCTGGCCATCGTAGTAAATTATAATGAAAAAGAAATAGTAAATCATTTTAATCTGCATATAATGGAACTGTGAGCTTGGTTTAGTGTAAGGTAAATAGCACTTTCTAAATGTTTACTTGCTCTGAGCATAATGGCTTACATGCTGCAGGGTACCTGATTCATATCTAGATAACCCTTTGTTTTCATTGCATGCATTTTATATTTTTAGATTAGTAAGATCATTTAACTTACCTGCTTTGACTTAAAGCATCGGGAGGAGGGAGATGCATGCAGAGGTTTCTGAACGTGCCAAGGTGGACTTTTAAATGAGGATTGCAATCCTGTGTGCATGCAAGTAGCCAGTGACAGCGAGTTGCTACTCCACACACACAGTCTGCTGATGCTTCATTAACTTGAATTGGGGATCTGTTTGCCGTTGCGTCTATCAGAGGTACAAAAGAGGAAAATAAAATATACAAGAAGGTGTAACTGCTATTAAGGTAAAACTGAAGCAGTAAACTACTTCCATGTTGAAGCTGAATGTTTCTCTGTTTTAAGATAGATGACTTTGCTAATTCGAAAGTACATTCCAATAGGCAATTTTTAAATTCTAAAATTGTGTACAGCATGATCTGTTTCAGGATATCTCAACAAAAATTGAACTGTCACAACAAATTTCCTTAAAGAACAAGGGGGACACATTTCAACAAAATTGACCGATGGGGGAGCTGAGTTGCTTCACGCAGACACAAAGATGGACAGACAGAAATGGCTATTGCCATAGGTGCTTTGCACCTTATGTACAAATGCACCTGAAAAAGAAATGGTAACAAAACACAAAAGATATTTAAAATAAAATCTTAAACAAGAGCTATGTAAAACAATGACAGCTAGTCTTTAAATTGCAGTCTCCATATTTGCCAGCAGGTAGCAGTATTTCCCCAGTGATGAGTTCAGCTATTTTTGACACACATACCATATCCACAGTAATAGCAAAGTTAAATCACTTATTTATTTTGAGCTTGTTGACTTCTCACTGTGGGCAATGCCACATCCTGCCAACCGTGTGGACAGCTCAGTGTAATATTTTGCACACGGAGGCTTAAAGACAGCCCAAGTTTCAGTTTATGACAATTTCAGCCTTGGTTTCCTTTTACTGTTAAAACCTTTCATCTAAAGTTTTAGAGGCTATCTCTTAATCTAAAGTAGCTGCCTAAGGCAAAGATAAGAAATAAAGACATAAGGCAAGAAGTAGCAATGTGAGAGCCATTAATATGAACTAAATACATGCAAACATAACATCACTAAACTTTTCCAATATTATTTCATGTGTTCACTGAATGTTTTTATTGGAGCACTGAGAACATTGCAAAGCAGCATAAAATCCATATACCTTATGGAAGCCTTCCGACATAGCTGACTAGCAAAATTGTTCTATAAATAATAAAGAAAAATCTAAACCATTAGGCTGTTGTTTCTAGGTCCACTGGGGATTGCTTATATAAAATAAATGGGTCATGGTGCAAAATATTACAGAAGTGTCAAGGTAGAATTATGAAGACTGGAATTATAGACAAGTTAGAAAATATACGCATAGAGTAAGATTTAGGTGTGTTCAGCGATATGAAAGTTAGAGAATTTTACTTTTTTTGGTTACTTCATCTGAGAGTTAGCTACCACGTTTTTGTTTATTGAATATTTTTCTACCAATGAGTCATATTCAAGAAAGCAGCACTATCCATCCATCCATCCATCCATCCATCCATCCATCCATCCATCCATCCATCCATCCATCCATCCATCCATCCAGGGAGGAGGTGGTGGGTGCAGTGTGAGTCGGGTGGTAGCCGAAGGCGGGGACCTTGTAGGTCTGCTCCTCGGCTGCAGAAGCTGGCTCTTGGGAAAGCAGCACTAACAGAATGGAATTACGTGTGTTAGTAGATTGCATTTAATTTGTGGTTTTAACCTGTATTTATAATGTCATGTTATTAAAAATGTAGCCCTAAACAGGCTTGTGGTAGTTCAATAGCTTTCTTACACAACAAATTCCAACTCAAATAATGTAAAAATGGCATTGATTGATGTGTATTAGTCTTAAAAGATCAGTGACTAACTAGCCAATAATTCTTCTTCTTTTGGTTGCTTCCCTTAGGGGTTGCCACAGTGGATCATCTGTTTCCATCTCTTCCTGTCCTCTGCATCCTACTGTATCACATCCACCACCTGCATGTCCTATCTCACCACATCCTTAAACCTTCTCTTAGGCCTTCCTCTTTTCCTTCTGCCTGGCAGCTCTATCCTTAACATACTTCTCCCAATATACCCAGCATCTCCACTCTGTCCAAACCAATTCAATCTCACCTCTCTGACTTTGTCTCCAAACCATCCAGTCTGAGCTGACACTCTAATGTCCTCATTTCTAATCCTTATCCGTCTTTGTCACACCCAATGCAAATCTGAACATCTTAAACTCTGCCACCTCCAGTAAAACAAAAATAAGTTCTATCTATTAGCTATCTAGCTATTAATATTAGTTAAAATCTAGCAATTCATTAAGATGATCTATATCTATATCCATATCTCTCTATTATGAAAAAAAATCTTGGAAGGAGAATAGACGTGATTTTCTTGGAGAGACACTTACACATCCAGCAAGATGAGTCTTTGTGCCAAGAGATTTAACCATGCCTGGGGCCAGAAATAAAAGACAAAGAGTAAATGACAAAGTAGAACGTCATAAAGAATTCAAAAATGTTGGCGCGGTACACATGCAGAGCAGGTTAGAAATAATGAAAGTATGAAAATTCGAAAGTCTCAAAAAAAGGATAGTAAAGATCGCATTAGCGCAAACAAACGGAAATTATTACTCAGTGAAATAATGGAACAGCAAAAAGAGATCAAATATATTGTTTGGATTCAAACTTTAAGTCAGAGACTTGTAGATCATCTAATTCATGTTGCCATCAGGAAAAAAAAAGTAGTGTTTCTATCCAATGAAGAGGCGTATCCGTGAGAATTAAAAGATTCCAAAAACATTGGCGCGGTACACATGCAGAGCAGGTTAGAGATAATGGAAGTATGAAAATCTGAAGTCTCAAAAAAAGGATAGTTAAGATCGCATTAGCGCAAACAGAAATTATTACTCGGTGAAAAAATGGAACGGCGAAAAGAGATCGAACATATTGTTCAGATTTAAACTTTGAGCCGGAGACTTGTAGATCATCTAATTCATGTTGCCAGCGAGAATTAAAACATTCCAAAAACATTGGAGCGGTATGTAGTCTCGTGAGACAGAGGCTTTTAACATGAGATTCTTTCAAGTCATGCCATACTTACAACCTTTGGAAGCAAGTCCCGTGAGACGGTGACTTTTGCCATTAGATTATTTCAAGTCATGCCCTACTTCCAACTATTGTCAAACAAGACCATGGTCATCTAACCTCAGTCGTGTGAATGCTTTTGGCAGACACACTTCCTGCGCTCTCAGCTCTTATAAATTTTATCAGGACAATAATTTTATATGTTCTAGATGACACGTCAACGACTAAGCGAAGAAGAAAGAGCATGGACAAACATTCAAAAAAGTTGTTTTATTTATCAGAGAGAAAGAAACGATATTCATTCACAGGCAGAAAATAATGCTTATGTAACAATTCCCATGAAAATAACAATCTCTTTAAATTGTATGTCTGGTTAACCAAACCCGGGGGTGGGCGAGCCAAGCAAGCAGGGGACGAGCCCCCTAGTATATATACCCCCACACCACTAGATGGAGTCCTCCCTGCAACATGGAGGTGCCCCGAATTCCAGCAGGGCATCATGGACAATGGAGTTTTACTGCACAGCCCTGCTGGATACCATGGGGGCCGCCAGGGAACTCTGCAGGGAGGCACAATGATTTCTATTATAGCCCGGAAGTACTCCCTAGTCAAGGGGAAGGAAGAAAGGAAGTACTTCCGGGCTGAAGAAAAGAAAAGAAGTTTTCCATCTGACCCGGAAGTGCTATGAAATCACATGGACTGAGGGACAGAAGCACTTCCGGGTCAAGGAATATAAAAGGACTGTGGCAAACCCCAGCAGACTGAGCCGGAGTTGGGAGGGAGTGCGACAGAGCTGCTGGGTAGAGTGGAGGATTGTGTTTATAATTGATTGTATTGATTTATTATTGAGTATTGCGGGAGAGGAGGTGCTTTCTGCACTTTATTATTATAATAAATGTAATATTGGGACTTTTACCTGGTGTTTGGGCGTGTTGTCTGCGGGTTCAGGGGTCGACAGGGACCCATATTCCCACTATATATACTGTATATATATATATATATATATATATATATATATATACAGTATATATATATATATATATATATATATATATATATATATATATAATCCAACGTTTGTCTGTCTGTCTGTCTGTATATCTGTCCGCTTTTCATGAGAGAAATATTTAACGGATTTAGATCGGGTTTTTTTTCTATATTTTGCTTGAACATTTTGGTTGATTTTGCGACTTCTCTCATCGCTCTAAGTATCATGTTCTGCCTGGTTTCTGACTTTCATCCGTGACCCCCAACTATGATTTTGCTCTCCCCTTTATTTGGTTTATTTTTTTTTATCTCCCAGTTGTTTCTTTTCTTCATCTTGCTAAGGTCATTCTTCAGCTCCACAGAGCCCAGACTTTAGAATGACCTCCCTAAAATACTTTGATCAGCTGACTTAATTCATTCACTTAAAAATCAGCTCATTTGTTCAAGAAGGCATTTAACTTACCCTAACCTTCTAACCCTTTGATCAGTTTACCTCACAGTCCAGATGCTTAGGGTAATTTGTGCGTGTGCTAAATCACAAATTATGCTATTTGGTCAGGGTTTTCTCCTAGTATTGACACCCTTAGGATGGAAGGACAGTGGGAGACAGCTTACACAGGGCTTTGTCTGCCCCAGGACGCTAGATGGCAGTGAGCCCGGGATCGGATCCCCACAAGTATGCTGGGTATTGTAGTGCCAGAGGACAGCTCTGTTGGGTCCCATGAGGGCCACCAGGGGGAGCTGCAGGATTATGGGGTTTCCGCCTAATCCTGAAGTGCTGACAGGCCACATGTGTGGAAGAGTGGGTGCACTTCTGCGACGGGTAGAATAAAAGGAACTGCCTACCACGCATCAGGGAGCAGAGTTGGATGGAGATGGACGAAGCTTGCAAGACGAGCAGTGGAGGCAGTGACAAGTGAAAGAAAGAAAGAAAGAAAGAAAGAAAGAAAGAAAGAAAGAAAGAAAGAAAGAAAGAAAGAAAGAAAGAAAGAAAGAAAGAAAGAAAGAAAGAAAGAAAGAGTTGTGCTATTGTGCTTGTGCATATCTGTACTTGTGACTGTGGTGGAAAACACTTAGTTTAAAGAGTTTCCCACAATAAAGGACTCTTTGTGCCTTTTAACTTGTGTCCATGCCTGGCTGTGTTGGGTGTTGGGGAGCTGGAGCACCCTCTACTGTCCATAGTTTTTTACTCTGGTTTATTGTCTTTTATTCTATTTAATGTTTTGTATATCCTGTATTTTGTCTGTTCTTAGTGTCCTAAACAGATATTATTTGTACCTAGTGTTACATATACCCTGCTGTTCTTTCTGAGACTCTGTGAAGCGCCTTCAGCATGAGAGAGGTGCTATATGAATTAAATCTATTATTCTTATTATTAAACTTACCATCCTCAAACTGTGGCCGTTAAAGTTATGATGACCTTAGAAAGAAAAAAAAAAGTTTTATTTTGTGACTATCATTAATAAGGTTTCATTATCATTAATGAATGGCATAATCTTGGTCAGAGAAAAGTCAAAAATTTAAACCTAAAAGAAGATACTAAAGCAAAAGGATATCCAGACTTGAAGTCAGAAACATGCCAATATCAAAAGTCAATTACATAATTCTTAGGTTCTGAACCCCAGATTAAATGCTTTGTACTGCATTAAATGTTTCAGATTACAGTATTCTCTTTACTGATGCCCCCCTTTAAACCTTCCAAATTCCTACAAATGAAACATTTATTCCTTAAAAGTCTGTTCTTTTGTTTTGAATTTCTTTCCCTACATTTTGCCAGAGCTTCCCATTGTTTATATTTGACAAGCAAACTCTGCTTGCTACCAGCTTTTATGCAAAATAGCAGCTATAACACCAGATATCAGCATACACGTAGATAGGCAAAGAAATGAATTCTGCAGTAAAGAATCACACAATTAGTGACATGCCTGGAGATGTCATCCACAAATGACAAGATGAGTATAAAAACAAGTATAACAATTAAAAAAGACAAAACAAAATCCTAAAGAAAGTGAGATATGGCCAAAAATGTTCCCTGTTACTGGTATTTACAGAGAAAACGTCTTTAACTTCCTATTAACCCTTCTCCCTATTTAAATGCTGAACTTACTTACAGTAACATATTTACATGTATTGCAAATACGTTTACATAAACTAAAATCGGAGTCAGCTGCTGGGTTCACCAGATGTCCTGTAGTGAGTAATTCTCTGGGATGAAAATAGTTTTCTATTAATATAGTTAGCTCTTCTGGTTTCAACAGAACGTTTGACAGCTAGGATCAGATCATTCATAAAATAAGATCCATTGCCATCAAAATTTTCTTGCAGTTTCTTCACATCCCAGCAATCCTCTGGCTTCTGACAGGAACTTTCTAATGCAATGCACGCACAGCATATACAAGTATGTTCTTTAAAATAAAGAGACTTTCTTCTCACTAATGCAGCAAATAAAAATGTTTTTATGCAGAAGAAAGTTATTGTAAGAAAATAAAAAACACATCCACTCCCCCCATATCTATTCATTGATAATGCAGTGAGTAGTGCTTTACTCCTCAGATTATTATTTGACAAAACAGACAAGTCATTTATTATAACTGATCAAACTAAATTAGAATTATTAATGAATGATGTACTTAAACCCGTACCAGGTTTGGGAATGATCATTACATTTGTTTTTGGTGCAGCTGCCTTAAAGGGAGGTGTGAAAGCCAACATAAATGAGCAGATACACCAGTAGAAAATCTATTTTTTTTATTCAAATAAGAAACAGTAAAAATAGTCTTAGCACAAATGAACGCCCAAACACAAATTAGAATTTGAATAATGTACATTTCCTGCTATATAACCTGACAACATTAGTGTGCTTGTAAATGTATTTGTAAAATTTAGAAAACATGACATAGTCCACTTAAATGTTTACTTAAAGACGAGCATCTTTATAAGAAAAAGGGCTTAGGCAAATACTGCTTTTCCATGTAATCTACCAACTCTGCATCTATTTACTCTACCATGACACTAAGCCATCCATCCCCACCTACAAGAAATTCATGTGAGGATGCTGCAGCCAGATGTTGCACTACTACAGAATAGTGTCACCATGCTTTTCTTTACCAGTAGATTTACTTTGGCCATTTTTTCAAAAGACAATGACATGTGCAATAAGCATATATCTTTATGTAACCCAGTTAGGACAAACCTGTACACACTACCAACTGAAGCTATAAGCTCCTTGTGATGGCCCACATTGGTTACAGCTGACAATGTCATATGTGTCTGTGCGTCAATTATTAATGTAAAGGAGAACAAGCAGAAAGAAATACATTAAAAAAAGTATAAAAATTCACGGCAAAGCACAAAAATATATTTAACCTGCTGAATATTGTGACACATGGCCAACAGCCATATCACCTCTACTTGAGAAAAGGTAATCCACTTGAAGCTGAGCATGTTTGGGCCTGGCTAGTACTTGGATGGCAGACCATCTAGGAAAAGTTGACCTGCTGCTGGAAAAGGTATTGGTAAGGCAATCAGGGGGTGCTAACCCGGTGGTCTGTTTGTGCATTGACTAGGACCATGTGCTGTAAAAACTGGCACCATCCTTTGGGTGAGACATAAACCTGATTCTCTGTGGTCATAAAAGATCCATGGACATCTTTTAAAAAGAGTAGGGTACTTCCTGTTGACCTGGCTAAATTGCCCACCATAGCCTGGTCATTCAGACCCACCTAACTTCATTGTCTCTTATTTTCTAAGTATCTCTCACCCCTTCATCAGGTAATTGCTAATGTGTGGTGAGAAAACTGGTGCAAAAATGGCTGCCATCCAGATGGATGTTACACATTGGTGGTGGCTAAAGTCGTTACCCTCTGTTTATGTAAAGTTCTTTGATATGGTTAGAAAAACACTATATAATAATAATAATAATAATTATTATTATTATTATTATTATTATTATTATTATTATATTATTATCCATCCATCCATTATCCAACCCGCTATATCCTAACTACAGGGTCACGGGGGTCTGCTGGAGCCAGTCCCAGCCAACACAAGGCACAAGGCAGGAAACAAACCCTGGACAGGGCGCCAGCCCACTGCAGATTATTATTATTATAATTAAACTTTATTTGTCAAGTGTTCCCTGACTGTATAGTCCGCACATAGAACATTGTCTTCTGTTGAGGAAGGGCATGGTGCACAAATCACACTTCATCTGTTACATTAAGGTCATTATACCTGTTTTCTTTACATTATAGCTGAACTGTACTTCCCTTACCAATTGGCTATGAATTCCATGCTCTTAGCATGCACCACATGTATTATTCTTTAATGATGTTTTAAACTGACGTATTTAGCAACAGATGTTCAAACATTCCCCCTGATTTTTTGAAAATAGTTTAATAACTGAGGCTATTCAGAAAAGTCGCAAGAACTGTGTTTAAAGTGAGCAGTTTACGTATTTCACTTTTTGAAATGTCTGTGTACAAAGAATTTATCTTCTCATTATCATTAATGTCTTAGAAAATGTGAAGACAAATACATTCAGCCATACCTTTTTCTAAAATATATATTAGTACTCTGCGGTGGGTTGGCACCCTGCCCAGGATTGGTTCCCTGCCTTATGCCCTGTGTTGGCTGGGATTGGCTCCAGCAGACCCCCGTGACCCTGTGTTCGGATTCAGCGGGTTGGAAAATGGATGGATGGATGGATATATTAGTACTACATTTTATACTTTTCTAAATATAAAACTATGTTAAGTACTTGAATGACTCAGCATGGTCCTTTAATCTGCAGCTCTATAGATGTTAGAAAAAGCTCATGATCTTCATCAGCTCTTCAACAGTTGAGAATAGGATTCTATCTTTATGCAGAAAGGTTGATGCCAATGAAATATACACTTATAATGCAATGTATTCCATGTGTACCAATTTCTAAAATTATTAATCTATAACTTTATACCATTGTCTCAAGGCCAGAAGAAACCTCAATGAGCAAAGAGATCTTTTAGGAAGGAAGGAATGTGTTTCTCAGGAGCCAACAGGCACAGGAGATCTGATGGTCTAGTAATATCTCATTAATAACTGACAATTTACAGTTTGCCATTCTCCCTTTGGTGAATCACTGTTAGTTTGGTTGCTTGTATGTCTAATACGTGGCTGAACTGTGAGCATGAGGGCCAGAGATTGATTCTGCATTTAAATGGCCAGCAGTGGACACAAAGGACAATGCAGAGCTTAGTATCAAAGCATTGGCAAAATTCAAACTTTTGAAATGTAATATTGATGGAAATCAAACTTAATCATTATTCAGAAATGCTAAAATCATTTGAAATGATCAACTTCTTATTCAGTAGATGGTGTAAAAGTGAAAAGAATGCCTCAGTATGGCAAGATAGGAATTGAGGGATGATAGCTGAGACACTAATTAAACAGACAACACATAAGACTGGTTTCCAATCAAATAACATTCTGATGCAAAACAAATTTTAATTTTGGAAGCTTTTGAAGGACACAGTCATTTGCAAAGAATGTTACTAAATAATGATTTACACTCATTAAAAGACCAATTTATGTATAAGTAGGACACTGAAACATGTGATGGAAATCTAAAACCAAGGTATCAGCATCAATGCTCATAAATGTCTGTCCATAAAAGATTCAATAAATATTAAGCAATGGAAAATACAGACAGATAGAGAGAAGGCAAACCTCAAAGTAGTGTCAATCGATGCAATCCTGGCCTTGAGCAAGAATCTTTGAGACCTAAGAATGAAAGCATAAAATACTGACTTATGTACTGAGGAATTTACACTTTAAGTTGTGGGAATGTGTTTAAAATGTATCTATTTTCAAATAATGAAAGCACAGAAGAATATAATTTTGTTTCATGGCCTCTGTGCTTACCCTAACATTTCATGAGTCTACATGCAGTGGGTTAGTGCACTCTCACTGAGCTGTAAGCGAGGTCTGTAAAACCAGAAATGATGACACACCAGCAAATGAAAAGAGAAGCTGCCAGCTAGCAAGTTCCTCATGAACCACCTCTTAACACAACACTTCCTGTATTTTAATTTCTCAGAGCGATCTGTAACAATATCCTACAACATAAATGATATTCAACAAAGTTAGTAAGCATTTCTTTCATCTACTTCCTTATAGTCAATCATTTCAAGGATAAACGCTTTGAGACTAGGTAGGCAGTGACCACAACACTTCTCTGCCTTTCGCTAAGCTACAGACTGATCGAGAGTGAGTATTTCTTTGGGTTTTTTTTTTAAGATGTCTTTTTTTTCTCATCTTTTGATTTAATTCTTTTGAGTGTGTGCTTAAGTACGTTCTGCAATAGTCTGGCATCTTGTCCAAGGTTGGTTACTGCCTGAGATAGATAGATAGATAGATAGATAGATAGATAGATAGATAGATAGATAGATAGATAGATAGATAGATAGATAGATAGATAGATAGATAGATAGATAGATAGATAGATAGATAGATAGATAGATAGATAGATAGATAGATAGATAGATAGATAGATACTTTATTAATCCCAAGGGGAAATTCACATTTAATTTCAATTCACAGGAAACTGAGTAGGTAAAGAAAATAAGTGGATGCCAACAATAATATTTAACATGATGTCCTTAAAAAATGAGTATTCTACTTTTTGTCTTTTCTGTTATAATAGATTTGTAAAAGTCAGTGTCCTCTTTTATACTGTACTTATTACATGCATTATTACATCTACATTGAATAAAGCACTAAGTATGAATACATCAGGCATTATATTGAATGAATAACATTAAGGGTGTAGCTGCTGAAGCCGCAGTAAAAGCTTACTGTAAATACAAGGCTAGTGGCAGAGGCATTATGGTAACTTTTGTTTTAGTGTTAAGGTTGGGTTTATTATTTGATTTATTTTATATACAGTGTCAAGTGAGTCCAGAAAAGCAGATGTTGCTTAGCAAAGTCAGGTGTTTCATAGGCACAGCCTCCATGCCATCTAAAACAAATGTGTAGTCAGATGAATAATCAAATGGAATCAAAATCTTTTTCTATCTTAATGGAGAACAACAACCTTTAGTTATATAGCGGCTTCCAATACAGAGTATAAGTCAAGGTGCTTTACAAATAGTATTAAGTGGGAAGAGAAACCATAAAGAGACACTTGACTCAGAAACCTGATAGTTAAAGTGAATGTTTGTGGCATCAGTGAAGAACTATAGGGCTGCCGGCCTCATCTAAGTCCCTCTATCTATCTATCTATCTATCTATCTATCTATCTATCTATCTATCTATCTATCTATCTATCTATCTATCTATCTATCTATCTATCTATCTATCTATCTATCTATCTATCTATCTATCTATCTATCTATCTATCTATCTATCTATCTATCTATCTAACACACTGTGTTTCTCAGTCACTTAGCATTGTGTTCATTACTGTGTAATGGAAGGCATAGATGGAATGGTATCTGGCCGGGATTGATGGTGTTTCTTTAGCCAGACTGTCCATCCACGCATGTGGACCCCAACTGGATGACTTAGTGTTTGTCCCTTTTCTGGTCGGGATCCCTGATGGCAGCATTCCCCTAGTAATGCTACCCACTGGACACTCACAGTGGCTGCAATGGAACCCTGTTGGGGTTCTTTGGTGCTTCCGGGGGCTCCTCTGTTACTGTAGAGCAGGGGTGGCCAGCTCCAATCCTGGACAGCCACAGTGACTACAAGTTTTCATTGTAACCATTTTCTTAATTAGTGACCAGTTTTTGCTGCTAATTAACTTCATTTAATTTATTTTCGTATTTAAGACTCATACCCTTTAAATCAGGGCTGAGCAACATCAGTCCTGGAGGGCCAGAGTGGCTTCATGAGAAATCATTAATTGCTCATGAAGCACTTATTGCTCAAGTGACGTTTTTCCGCTTCATTTTAGTTGTCTCGCGTGTTAAGATTTTGTACCCTTGGTTGCTTGTTTTAGTCTTAAACAACTGTATTCATTGTTTTAATTTCTCCTTATTAACAACTAGCTGTGCCCCGTGGCTCCACCTGTATATTAGTGGAAGAGGACAGTTAGGAGGGCCCTGCCTGGCTCCCTACTCCTAACTTCATGCTTCCCCCTCCACTCGGCGCGCAGCCTCTGTCTTGGATTAGCGCAAATATATCACTCCTGCAAGAGAACTATGATTCTTAGTGTGATGAAAGAAGTTGCATAAAACAACCGGAATGTTCAAGCAAATTATAGAGAAAACCATAATCTAAATCCGTTAAGTAGTTCTCTTGTGAAAAGTGGACAGACATACAGACAGATGGATTTTATATATATATATATATAAAGATAAGATGCAAATATCAAAGAAACCAACAGTTCAACATCTAGCTTGTCTCCATTTCCACCCATGTGTATGCACCATTCACTATTTGATTTAATTAAGTACTCAGAAGGAAACTGAAGAGAAAGTGAAGAACTGAAAATAACTCATCCTTTTTAGTCACTTGGATGCTACATGTATCATTAGAAAGAAATGATTAGAAAGGTCTGGCAGAAAGTAAGAGACAGTCTCATGGAATCTCAGAGGGGTATACAACACAGTTGATGCTAGGATTGCTTTGCATGTTACCGAGAGGAAAAGGAAGGTTCCAAAGGGCTGAGAAAACACTAATAGACCTCCAGACCAAGATGTTATAAACCTTATTATTTTTCCATTGTGCCTCAGTTCAACAAATAATTTTTAATTCATACTTTGGTTTTGCTTTATTTACATATTATGTAGGTGATGTCATTTTGCAGCCATTTTGAATCTACAGTATTTCACTGTTGGTGTCACTGTTGTTTACCTGTCATGGGGCAGCACGTTATGCTTGCTTTCCTAGTCTTGGGACAATTTAGAGGATTTTGAAATATGCAATAATTTATGAAGCATGTGTAATAATTTACATTATATCTTTAGATTATCATTGCCATTTAAGTTTTTATAGATCATTTATGTTATAGTTACTGTTATAGTATTTGCTTTAAACATTTATGAAATTGAATCATTTCATAAACATTCACAAACTACTGTAATTATGTAGAGATTTATTTTCTGCAGCATCCTCCCAGATTGATGTTGTTTTCATCTGAGCATACCAAATATTTGTTAAATATGACTTTTTATAGACATTAGAGACTCAAGAAACCCTAAAATTAGGTTTTACATTAATTTACCTTCACTTCTGTTAAGGGCTTTTCTGTGTTAACTTTATATTTACTTTTTTAATTATAATCTTTATTTATTCTTTTTAAACCCAATTGAGCTACACTCTTTGAATAAAAAATGTACTATAGATCTAAATGTTGATGTAACTTAGGAATCAACCCTGTAAAAAAGGTAAAAGTAACCATTCTTAAAACTGAAGGGTAGATGAAATTCAAATAGGCTAGCAGAAGAGAAATGGATTGCTTGCTCAATTACTGATTTGAAAAAAAATCCACAGTCTTCTGCATCTCCATTTTAGGTGATTGATGATTTTTAAAATGAACTTACTTGGCTTGTGTGACTGTTCTGCAGTCTTGTTTTGTTATGTGATTCTAATCCTTTCATGCTAAGGATTGAAAGGATTGAATCCATTTGCTCTAAATGGATTTTGTCCTGCTTTTATGTATCTAGTATGAAAAATGGCTCAGTTGTTTTCCTGAGTTTGCTTTCTGCAGTACAGTGTCAATGATTACAAGAGTCTATCCAAGCAGCAACTGATCCAAAGCAGGAATGAGGTCTGTAAAGGATGCTGATAGATGCTGCTACAAAAAGGGTATGCTGTTATAGCCAGTCATAAAATACTGTTCACTAATCATGGCACCTCTAGCATGTTCAAGTAAGAATTCCACTATACTCTGTATTATACATGTGACAATCATGACAATATAATGACCCTTTCTGAGACAAAACTCCATTGCATGATATTATGTAGACTTTCGCTATGACTCAGTTCTTGTTAGAATGGTTTCAGAAACTCCACTAGATTTTTCTGGCTATGATTCGCTTGTGATCCTAAAACCTGTTTTTTAGGTTCGTTAGCTTTCTTGCCCCAGGCCCCTGCATGTCATTTGATTCAGAGTTTGACAAACTCTTTTAAATGACTTATTTCTCCTGGTTCTTTCTCTCTCAAATCCAAAGACACACTTGTTAGATTAATTGGAAAATCTAAACTAGCCCATTATGAGTGTGTGACAGGTGCTGTATCAAGGGTTGGTTCTGGTCTTGAGCTTGATGCTGTTGGGCTAGGTTATGGTCCATTGCAATCCTATCTTGAGTTATGTGGGTTAGAAAATGGAGGCTATGTGAATGTATGCTGCATAACCCTGTGATATTATCTGTTAAAATTACATAACATAAAATGTAAATGGGCACAAGGCACGAACAAGCCCTGGAGGAGGCACCAGCCCACAGGGCCCCTATTTATTACAATCTTGCAAGCTAAAGAAAAAACTGTCTAATGTACATACATTGATGTTGTCAAATATTTGTTTCTGGGCAATAATTAGACAAAGTAAAAGTTTGGCAGATACAATGATGGAAGTACATTTTGCATTGTGTTGTCTAAAGTGTGTTAATTCAAATTAAGCACTATTTTAGTGTTTTCTGAATATTATTCATTTCAAATAGTGGCCACTAAAGTTAAGGAAAGTGACTGAATGTGTGACATAACAGCAGCATTTCAAGTGACAGGTTCTGTCTTGGAACAATGAATAATAGTGTGGACTCAGCACAGAGGACATCTTCCTATTCAAAACCAGAGCAGCAGTAGATTCTCTGTGCCCACTGTGTAAGTCCAGTGTAATGGGAGCAGAGCCTGCATTTCTATTGACGAACCACCCCCCCCCCCCCCCCCCCCCCCCACCCTATCGGAAACTCTGCCCTGGTACTCTCCCACCTGGTTAATTTTTAGGTCCTGTCCTTGATTTCTTCTGGGCTTCTATCATCCTGCCGACCATGCCACTGTAACAAAGATAGTCAAGAGATATCAAAGGTTTGGGGCAGCCACCCGTATAATATGCCCTAGGAGCAAATGCGTATTTTTCTAAGTTGCGTTCAGGTTGAAATCCAAAACAGAACTAACTTTAGTTTGAGAACAAGATGGCTTTACTGGCTGTGAAGGGAAGTGACGTCATCTGGACCGGAAACGGAAGTGATGTCATCAAGACTGGAAGTGGTGTTGTCCGTGCACCGGTGCCGGAAGTGACGTCATCGATAATGCCAGTACCGAAGTGACACCATCAAAACGCCACACCTAGTGGGATTTCCCGTCGATAGTCTGCAGAGGACAGAGAGAGAAAGTTAGTGCAGCTCGCCACCCCCTGGTGGTACTACTATTATTTAGGCCCTGTAGCTGCCTCCGAATCGCACATGTGTGACACCAGCTGGTCAACAACATCAGCAACTGGCAGACAAACCAACTGGCTGAGCTTTAATGCCTATGACGTCACCATAAGAACATAATGTTATAATACATGTAAATTGTTGTCCAGTGGTCCTTAATGGTAATACCATCTTAAAATCTAAAAAAATTATCTGAAATATAGTCAGTTAAGTATTTTAAGTTTTAAGATATATATCACATTTAACACCAATTTTTACAAGCAATAAAAAATGGAATCAGCACTTGACAGGAATGCATTAAAGCCATATGCAGTTATAATGTTAGAAAAAGGTAAAGGGCTACTTGGAACATTAGAGTTTGAGGCAAGGTTTCCTGATAATATCTTATTTATGTGGTGAAGATAAAAGTGAACATTGCCTGCATAAACATAGATTGTTGTGATTTAGGCACCACAAAATTAAAAAATGGGTGAGGCCTTAAAAAGACCTAGAAAAAGGCTAAAAACATGACCTGGCCAGCTCTAATATAGGCCTCACCCAGGCAAGCCTGTCTCTGGGTGACTGGGAGGCGTCAGGCTAGACTAGGCTTCAAAATGGAGGACATGCATTTAAATTCAAAAATAAATAGCACAGAATATCAAAAGCTCAAAATATGGGTAACGCTTTAGGTACTGCAAAAATGCATCTAAAGTGTTAACAAAGATTTATTTACAAAATGAAAATTTAAAAAAATGCTCAGAAGAGTGTAAAAGAAGTAAAAGGAGATGCCAACAAGACAATTCATTAGCAAAAATGTCCTAATAAAAATATTAAATTAAAACCCCAAGAATGTGGCACAAAGAGTAAAGGAAGAAGAACAAATCCAAAGACAATAGCAACAGAAATATTCACTCAGTGAATGGAGAGGGACAGAATTTCCCATCATCCCTTACAGGGCTGGGTGCAGTTCCTCAATGGTGATAAGACAGGTGGTCCCAGATCTTGGGGAACCACCCATAAAATACATGAAACATCAGAGACCCATATTCTCACACATAGAAACTGTATATTGACTAAATATAATCATATTATCAGATATTACATAGACAAATAATAAACGAACAGAACAATATTGCAAAAAATAATGGAAAAAATAAACAACAATGAAAAGTGAACAAAGAAGGCAAAAATAAGCAATTAAACATGAAAAGGGAAGGAACCGTGGCTTGACCATAACACAGACATTCAGGGGTGAATATGTTTAGTGAGAAAGAACGAGAATTCCCTTTGTTTGCTAAAGTTAGTTTTCAACTGCAGTAGGGAAGTAGATACTCAGTTTGGCTTTGAGTGCTGAGACTGAAGGAGCTTTACACACAAATGCATGGCGAGAGCTGCAGTGGGCAGAAGCTAGAAAGCTAAGTGTTTATTAGGAGTGGTAGTGTACATTAAGGAAGGCACTCTGTAACACAGACTGAGACACGGTGTGATCATTTTCAATGCTGAATGAGTGATGAGCAAGAGACAGATGTCCCCTATGAACCAGAGTAACATGGACCAAGAGAAGGTACGTGAACTCTCATCAGTCTGAAAGAGGTCATATATATATATATACAATCCAACATCTGTCTGCATGTCTGTATGCCTGTCTGCTTTTCATGAGAGAACTACTTAATGGACTTAGATCAGGTTTTTCTCTATAATTTGCTTGAACATTCTAGTTGATTTTGTGAGTCCTCTCATCGTGCCAAGTATTATAGTTCGGTTGCGGCACTGATTTATTTGTGCGAATCTGAGAGACAGGCTGAGGGCAAAGGGAAGGGGGAGGTGGGACCTCAGGAATAGGGAGCCAGGCGGGGCCCTCCTCACTCACACGCCAGCCTCCATTCGAGTCACAGTACCTCTCGTCACATGTTTGAGTGCACCTTGCCTCTGCTTAGCTAGCGATACCTGTTTGTTCATCAGACATTATCATCTAGAGATTATTAAAGAGTAACGTATGACTTTTTCAGAGAGAGATCACAGCTATGTGTGTTTTAGGGGGTACCTGCTCATTGGCAGAGATATCACGCCACGTGCTCTTCTCCGCACATGGGGGACACTCTCCTGTCAGAGCTGAACATGATCAGATACAGGGGCAATGTTTGACTTTGGAGCGTACCTACTTTTCGCTTGGCCACAAATACCTTTACCAACTTTTTACATTTTTGGCAGGGAGATCACAGCTACATTCTCACCCCTGATAGCAAAACCAAAAATATTGTATATCAAGAGGCCCTCGGATATGAAAGCTGTCAATATAAATTCTTCTCAATACAAATTGTTACATTTTTTAAAATGTTTTCATTGATTTTTTAAAGTTTGTCCTGTTTCACTACTATGCGGGCAATGCTGCAGGGGACAGCTACTATATATAAATTGTCTTTGTCATCATTATGAGGGTGGTAGATAATGCTTTATTTTCTTACCTAATTAAACATTAAAATAATAAGAACTCTTCTAGAAAACAGTTTTGAAAAATCTTAAAATAGTCTTCCTTCCTGAACAGACAGAAACAAAGCAGTTTGGTTTTTAATTGTTTTAAGGATTTTTAAGACCATTAAAGAACATGTCACATTAAATTTTCACTTTCTTAGAGTTCAATGTTATATTTAAAAAATCTCACTGGATTGCTTGTGATCATACTCTTGTAGTAGAGTGTGTAAAGGTGGTGCAATGGTAGCGCATCTGCCTTACAGGAAAGAGATCATGCACTTGCATTCCGGGTTCTCCCTGCGTGGAGCACAAAGTGCTTTGAGTAGTGAGAAAAGCACTATATAAATGTAAGGAATTATTATTATAGAAGTTTGTGCATTCTTTAAGTATACCTTAGAAAATTTATGTACAGTATCTATATGGGAAATTCCAGCTGAGTACGTCTCAAATAGATTATTAACACATATTTTTAGAAATATGCAATGCAATGCAATGCAAGTCAGACGTTGTTTTACATTAGATTTTTGAAACCTGCAATATTTAGTTTCCGTAATAAACATTGCAAATAGAAATGTTAAAAAACAGAATAATATTCGAAAAAATATACTACCTCTTTCTTTTAATATAATATCCTAACTCTGGTGATTCTGTCAGCCCAAGGTAAACTATACCTGTTGACCTACAACCAGGAGTAAATGGAGGGTGCAGGGTGATACTGAAGCAGTTAGTCAACTTGACTGAAATCACTATATGTGTCCTGAATGTAGCTGATGGATTTGCATTTTATAAATAACTTGTCAGCAGAATCTGCCACTGACTCCTACCTCAGTCCTCTTTGTTGACCAGATTATTATTGTAAATGGCTCTGTACGATTACTGGAACTCCACTCACTAGATGGTACTGTTCACTCTACTATGTGTTTCCAAACTGCTGTGCTGCATTTACCAGATTTAACATTGAATTTGGTACAATGACTTCTGGCTTGTAGAACATAATTTTTTTCAGCTTTCTGATTTCATTGATATTTTTGTTTTCTTCGTCTCTCTTGCTGTCATTCCCTGGTGTTCCTCACTGAAGTCATCAATCCTTTGCAACATGATTTTATGGTAGAGGGTATAAAAAGTGTATGCAGAATTTGACTTAAGCCTTGTTTTTCCAACTCAATTGGAGATGATCCAAACTCTTTCTGTACTAGTAATCTTTCAACAAATATTTTGGTTCTTCACTTGTTCCTGAGTAAACTGAACATGCTGATCTGGCTTGAAGACAACAATATCATTCTTTGTTTCTTATAGTTTTCTTACATTTAGCAGCGTTTCTTGAGTGCTACAAGAGTTGTGAAATCCAACAACTTGGGTTGCCAACTGGTGACCTAATTTTGAAGGAAAGATAATTCCTAATTCTGAAATTCAAGATATACATTTGTATATTCTCATTTGGTGGCACGGTAGATGGTTCTGATGATTCGTGGGTCTAGCATTCCATGCTCAGTTGTTGTCCATATGGAATTGCATGTTCTTCATGTGTTTGCCTGGGTTATCCTGCAGGTACTAAGAGTCTCCTTCTCAAAGATGTACATATTAGGTTAACTGATAATCCCTAATTGACTGTGAGGATGTGTGTGTGTGTGTGTATGATGTACTAGTGCCCTGGCTAGGGCTATTTCCTGCCTTACATCCAGTGCTACTGGGATACCTTCCAAAGACCCTAACCTGGATGAAACAAGTCTGAAAATGTTATGTTATACAAAATTTCACTTTGTTACTTTTAATGATAATCCTGGAGATGACTGGCAATTACAGATAAGTTAAGATCACTATGTACAAATAAATATAGTTAAAAATTAGAAATGTATTCATTACTTTCTTCAGGAACATTTCCTGTCTGTGCCCATGCTGGTTTTTATATCTTGTTTTTCATCCCATATTCGGTAAATAATGCATACATGTTTCAGTGGCAACCTTACATTTCCGAGTGTTGATCAATATGGGTGGATAGATGAGCGTGTCTCTGACTTGTCTCTGCTTTGTGCTGGATGTGCTGGATGCCCCCTACACCACTGTTTTGGGATACACTAAGTAGATATGAAAAATGAATGAATGTTTGCTTCACTGCCTGCAACATTTGGTACAGAAAAACAGACTCAGAAGATCAATAGAAGAGACATTGCTGCATTGTACCATATTGCTATGGAAAAAAGAGGAAGATATTTATTTTAAATCAATCCAAAATAATGATTACATTACTTAAATGTTTTCAAAATATGTCTGTCATGCAGCTTTTCACCTTATTTGCGCATCATATGGCCTGATCTCTCCATTGCCATGCCACATCTGTTTTGACAATGCTACACCTAACCTTTGAGATCGTTTACCCCTTTCCATATATACATTTTTAGGGTAGCATGTGCAGAGTGATAAGAAAGAGTATAATAAAATGTATAAAACAAATGATTGACAAGCAAAATATATGAATAAAACATGCCTGTAATTGCTTAGCAAGCAGAAACTCAAAACCAAAAACCCTAGAGTAACCATTAGGGGGCGCCACAATGAGCTCCAAACACTAGACATAATTTCACCCAACATGACTCTGATCTTAAAATAAAGGATTTTTATTATCTACAACACCTTCCATGAATGAGCAGGCCATAATAACATAACTATACATAATGTAAACAATCTTCATGAGTCTGAGTAACACTGCCACCTACCATGCAAGGGAATAAACTGCTCCCCAGCATCTACCTTTGCCTAGTTCATCCATTATTCTTCGCTACCAGCCAGAATGAAGATTGTAAAGCGTTAGATTCCTTAATCTATTAATCTAATGCCATTAATTCCAACAAGGGATTGTGAATTTTTAGGCTGTGTATTTTGATTATCATAGATAATAATAATAATAATACTAATAATAATAATACATTTTATTTATATAGCGCCTTTCCCATGTTCAAGGCACTTCACAGAGTTTAAGATAGAACAGCAGGGCATACAGTATATAGCATTGTACAAACCAGATAAATAAATAAAGAAGATTAAGTCAGTAAATTCAGAGAAAAAGCCTAACAGACAACATAATTGATTGTATAGCACACACACATACAGGTGACATGAGCATCTTGACATAAAGGTAAACTGAGAGAAGGGTAATAAAGTCAAGTAGAGCTAAAAGCCTTCCAGAACAGATGAGTTTTGAGTTGTTTTTTAAAAGAATTTGTGGAGTCAGCTGACCTGATTAATTTCGGTAGGTCATTCCAGAATCTGGGTGCTATACAGCTGAAGGCCCTGTCACCCATGGAGTGTAGATTAGTGTGGGGCACAACAAGATTGCCAGAATCAGAGGGCCTTAGTGGGTGGACAGGCACATAGTGATGGAGAAGATCACTGATGTAGTTTGGCTCAAGGTCGTTTAAGGCTTTGCAGGTTATTAGTAGGATTTTATATTCGATTCTGTAGGACACAGGGAGCCAGTGAAGGCGGAGAAGGATGGGTGTTATGTGCTCACTGTTGCTGGTTCGAGTAAGGACTCTTGCAGCCGAGTTTTGAATAAGTTGGAGCTGTGATATAAGATTAGAAGGGGCACCTGCCAGTAGGGAATTACAATAATCGATGCGGGATGTGATAAAAGCATGGACAAGTTTCTCAGCATTAGAAAAGGAGAGGAAGGAGCAAACATGGGATATGTTACAGAGGTGAAAGTAAGAAAGTTTCTTAATGTGATTTATGTGGGCGGAATAAGAAAGGGATGAATTAAAAATGACACCAAGATTCTTTGCAGTGGAGGCAGGTCTGATGAGATCACCGCCAAGATGGACAAGGAAGGAGCTCATTTTATTAAGCTGCATTTTAGTCCCAATTTACAGGAGGTCAGTTTTGTTGCAATTTAATTTTAAAGAGTTCTGCTCCATCCAGGTATTAATTTCACTGAGGCAGGTTGTGAGCTGAGAGAACTCTGATGAAGTTCCACTTTTAACATTGAAATAAAGTTGAGTATCATCTGCATAAAAATGATAACCCAGTCCAAAGCTACGAATAATATGGCCAAGGGGAAGCATATAAATACAGAAGAGTAGATGGCTGAGGACAGAGCCCCGTGGAACTCCTTGTGTGACAGGCGCTGAGCTGGATCTGCTGTTGCCTAGACTAACAAACTCTTGCCTATCAGTCAGATAGGACTTGAACCACTGGAGGGCAGTGCCAGAGATACCCAGCATGTTCTCCATTATGGACAGTAGAATATCCTGTCTGACAGTGTCAAATGCTGCACTGAGGTCTAACAGAATAATATGCTGGTTTGTCCAGAGTCTGCTGCCATAAGCAAATCATTGGTTACCCGTAGCAGAGCAGTTTCACAACTGTGCTGCACCCTGAAACCAGACTGAAAGGGTTCCATCAAGTTATTAGAGGTTAAGTAATCGGTGAGTTGGGAGGCTACAACACGCTCGAGATCTTTTGACAGAAAAGGTAAGTGGGAAATAGGCCGAAAGTTGTTAAGATTGTCAGCATCAAGACCAGACTTTTTTAACATTGGGGTTACAGAAGCGATTTTAAAAGTGAGCAATACAGAGCCAGTGTCAAGGGATGAGTTTATTATTGTTGTAACAGTCGGGATTATGGCATGAAGGCAGGATTTAAGTAGTGTGGTGGGGATGGGGTCCAGTACACAAGTAGTCAGCCTCATCTTACAAAGCAGGTTATTAACAAACGCAGATGTGACTGGTGAGAACTTAGAGAAGGAGCTTGATGGAGTGGAAAAACAGGGAGAGATATAAACAGATGATGTATTTATGTTAGTTGGATTATTTAGATTTTTAATTTTTTTATGGAAAAGTGCAGGAATTCTTCACAGACTTAGTAGAAGACGTAGTTGGGCCAGATGCGGGTTCGATTAGTTTATTAACTACAGAAAACAAAACCCTTGGGTTATCGTGGCCACTTTCTATTATTCTGCCATAATGGGTGTTCTTGGCAGTAGTTAGTGCTTCTCTGTAAACTCTTTGGTGATCAGAGAAAGCCTGGATGTGCACAGTGAGGCCAGTCTTATGTGACATTCTCTCAAGGCGTCAGCCAGCTGCTTTCATAGATCGCAATTCTGAGTTATACCAAGGAGCTGGACGCTTAAAGGAGACCTCGCTTGTGTTTTATAGGAGCTGTTTTATCTAATGCTGAATGAAGGGCTGTGTTATAGACAACCATGCTCTAATTCATGGCCATTCTTTGTGTGAATGTACATCAATCCATCCATCCATTTTCTGAACCTCTTTTTCTGCATTGGAGGTCAGTGAAAGTCATTTAACTGAGAATTTGTTTTTGTGTTAGCATTTAGAAAAGCCCGCTGCTAGCTGTTATCTGCATACAGCCTGAATGAACAGCCACTGGGACTGTAATATGAAAAGTACTGTCTGCTCAACTTTGCCTTTATTTTCAACTCGCAACAGGTTAATGGGGAAGTAAGATGCCAAAGCAGACTGCTAGTTCACTTCCACAAATAACTCAATGTTAAGCCTAAATTGCCCATCACTTGAGTCATTTTCATTCCTTGCTAGTTTGTTTCTTGACTATGCTGTAATAAAAAGCAGGTTTGCTGTAGAGGTCAACTTGTACCATTACTCCTTTAGTGCTTTTGAACATTGTGACTATTGACCTCTGATGGGACAAATAACAAAACGTACATAATGTAAAAATACATATATATTTTTGACATTTAATCTGAAGCATGCATTTCAAAAGTCTATATACTCTTGAGAAGCTAAGCAATGCAATCACTATGCAAACATACACAAAATGAAGTAAAACACAGTAGTCAGAAACAATCCAACAACTGAAGTGAAACAGGTAAAAATGTAAAGCTTAGATTTATGGTAACTCAGGCTTTTCATTATTACAGTCAAAAAAGCTTCTCCTGCCCTTTTGCATAACTTTAAGTACATAACTGCTCTGTTCATTTAAAAACAGGATCTGGAAACTATCAGTGGCTCAATGGTAGTGCTGCTGCCTTGCAGTGAGGAGACCAGGGTTCATGTCCTGGGTTCTTTCTGTGTGGAGTCTGCACCCTGTCCAGGCTTTGTTCCTGCCTTGCACCCTATTTTAGCTGGGATAGGCTCTGGCACCTCCTGCCCCCCCACCGCCCCAAATGACCCCGTTCAAGAATAAGCAGGTTAGAAAATGAATGACTGATTTTTATATATGCAAGTCATTATCTATAGTACATTTTATTACTTTAGTAGTTATATTTGCAGCATAAAAAATCCATATGTGTATGTGTATGTGTTTTGTGTATATGTGCTTCAGAATTTGAATTCTGTAGAAAAAAGTCTATTTTTTAGCAATACAAATATGGATTAAATTATCAGGTAGGAACCTGGATTTGGTTCCAAAGTATTGGTTAAGATTGAACAGACTCAAGAATATTTTTATTTACTAGGAATTTTCCACAACAATTCTCCATGTGCTTATATGTGTTTTGATTTATGCCCTTTGGACTTCCTCTGACATCCCATGATCCATGTGGATTAGGTTCAAGTGTGAATTTAATAAGGGCGAGTGTGCTATTCCATTGACAGATACCCTGGTTCCTGCTTTGTGCCTGATGCCAACAGGGACAGGTTCAAGCCCACAGCCACCTATCTTCTTCTTTATCTTTTGGCTGCTCCCGTTAGGGGTCAGCTCAGCAGATCATGTGTTTCCATATTTTCCTCTCTTCTGTATCTTGCTCTCTCACCACATCCATAAACCTTCTCTTAGGCCTTCCTCTTTTCCTCCTGCCTAGTATTTCCTTCCCTAGCATGCTACTCCCAATATACCCAGCATCTCTCCTCTACACATGTCCGAACCAACACAATCTCACCTCTCTGGCTTTGTCTCCAAACCATCCTGTCTGAGCTGACCTCACCCTCTGATGTACTTGTTCCTAATCCTGTCCATCCTCATCACACCCAATGCCATCTATAATTGGAATTAATGCGACTGAGAATGTTATGTAACATTGTAGTATTTCTGAACTTTTTTTTTTTTTTAGAACAACACAACCACTTCTGATCAGTTTGTTTTAGATGATAAGGTTGTTGGGGCACTGTACCTGGCTGGGCTAAAACATTTTTTCTGAAAATGACAAAAGCAATATTGTTCTATTATAGAGTGAAGTCCCATTTAAAGTTGTTTCATGCCTTACACTGAATGCTACCAGAACAGATTACGCTTCCTCAACTGACATGAGCAGCGTTGCAAAAATTATTGATGTAATGACATAGTTTTGTGAGTTATTAGTCTGAAGCTTTTAGTGAATATGACACATATAATATGTTGCTCTTAACTGTATGAACTTATTTAAACTAATTTCCAGTCCTGTCTTACATAGTAAGCAAAAAAGTAAACTTTTTGTATTATATTGTAAATTGTAAATAGAACTTTCTTTGTGACCAGAGGGAAATTTAGCTTTTCACTGAAGCTCTTTAAATAAATAAATACATATATAAATAAAAAAGAAAATAAATATATATAGACACACGCCCCAGAATGATAAAGGAAGAAAATTTGAAAAGAAAGAAAACTTCTGACTTGGCAGTCATAATCACAGTGAGGCATTATGCAGACGTATTGCTGCTGATATAAAGGAGCTCCAGTAGCATTTCTTGACAGACTTCTGCTGAATACTTCATTGGCTGAACATACTCACAGTCAGAGAGATGATGTGCAGCATTTTTCATAATGGCACTCAATTTTATTTTAATTCTCACCTCTGCTTCTACCTCCAGGGGGTCGAGAGTGTAAAAGCTGTTTGTTCTAGATGTGATACTGTAAGAGTGGGTGAATGGAACTTGCTATTTTCACCTTACCAGACCCTGGTGTTGTTTTTTTCTTGGCTGTTGAGTGATCTCAGTAACGTAGCAGAGTAGTCCTTGATATCCATTAGAAAAGCACTCAGAGATGGTCACCCCAGTTTTGAGGGCTTTTTGACAATTCTTTTAATGAGACCACAGTGTACCTACAGCACTGAGCTACACTCACCATGTATCTCCTTCACTTCTACACCTCCCCTTACTAGTTGCTCCTCCTTCCTTTATAAACTTTATAACAATATATAACATTAATATAATATATACATTTATAACAATAAACTTTATTAATACTCACTCCAATATGAATTACTGCTTACAACAATGCATCCCATAATAGAGTCTGCCTTTTTAATTAGTTTGTTAATTTGGTGGTCCTCTCTTGAAGTGATCTAACCAGCCCAGCACACCACAGCACAGAAAATCACATTGGCCGTCACAGAGTTATAGAAGATGTGAAGGAAGTCACTTCCCACATTAAAGGAATGCAGTCTTCTAAGGAAGAAGAACTTGCTCTGCCCTTTCTTCTATAGTTCCTCTGTGTTCTGAGACCAGTCTAACCTGCTATTGATACTTGTGGGAGTGGACCACCTCTACATCTACTTCCTGTACGTATACTTCATTATAATGTTAAGTTGTACAATATTAAAATGTGAGTGTACTCACATATTATTTTTCCACACCTGGTTTTATGTCAAGTGCGTAATCACCAGAGATGGATGAAAGTAACTTTCATTGAAATGACTAAACAAAAACACACTGCTGTCTTTTCTGGCCTGTGTAAACAATAGTCTAACATGTAGTGTGGTTTGCCCACCTCCCACCCTAACCTCTTAACACCTTGGCTTCTCCTCCTTCCACTGTTAACTTCTTGCATCAACTATCCCGTCTCTCCTTCCATCGGGCAGTTTTAATCTCACTCTCATGGTCACCTTGGATCAATCTTATCTGCAGTAAGAGATGGCTATGAAGCAGTCAGCTAGCTGCAACTCTTTCTAAAGGCCCCTAGTGTGCCTACAGTGACAAAAGTCATCAGTGTGCCTGACAAGAAAAGCTTCCATTTAAAGAGATTATTGCTGGAATTTTATTTCTGTTTCTTTTCTTCAGTGACTTTGAACACAAAACCAGAAATTATAACCGTATGACAAGCAGGAGTCAAGCATTTAATCAGGCAAATGTTTATCACGCAAACCAAAAAAGTTAAAAGAGCTAGATCATGAATATATTATTCATAGCAAAACCTTACCTTTGATTCATTTGACAAATTAGTCTAGCCTTTTGTATGTAAACTTCAGACTAGCCTAAGCAAGCCATTGTTGTTAAAATGTATGGCATCCATTACATACTGTAGCAGATTGACACATGTGCTCAGCCAAGTACTGCTATAGCAGGAGCTGCTGAAGAAGTCGCAGCAGAGACTGTATTTTCTGAGAATCCTCAGAAAGAACCATCTCCGCAGAAATTTGTTCCTTGCCTTTTATCACTGTTCCATTGAGAGTGTGCTCACGTACGGACTGTGTGTGTGGTACGGCAACTGCACTTCCTCAGAAAGGAAAGCGCTCCATAGGGTCGTCAGGACAGCGGAGAGAACAACTGGTTGTACCCTTCCCACTCTGGAACAAATCTACACCTCCCAATGCCGCAAAAAAGCAATAGACATTTCACAGGATTCATCACATCCCGGTCATTGCCTCTTCTACCTTTTGCCATTGGGCAAGAGATACAGAGCAATGAAAACCAGGACAAACCGCATTAAAAACACCTTTTATCCAAAAGCAATCATGGCCCTGAACTCAGAATAAAACTGCTCCATATCATTCTCCCAATGTGCAATATAGACTTTAAGTCAACAAGTGCAATTTGTATATTTTGTAAAGTACTTTTATTACTATTCTTTTTTTTATTATTTTCTTTCTTCTTGTCTTTTTAACTCTTATGCCTCACACTGAGTCGACTGCACCTTCAATTTCGTTCCTTCTTAAAAGTGACGATGACAATAAAGATCTATCTATCTATCTATCTATCTATCTATCTATCTATCTATCTATCTATCTATCTATCTATCTATCTATCTATCTATCTATCTATCTATCTATCTATCTATCTATCTATCTATCTATCTATCTATCTATCTTATCTGCAGCAATCAGCATTACAATCACATTAGATGCTTTCATCAAACTCTGACAGAAAGAGCATAACAAATAAATAAAATAAATGTCAAAAGACAGACAAAAATTTAAAAAGAAGGCCATAACGACTGATGATCTGGATAATCATTATTTTCTAAAGTGGAAAGTCTCAGAACACGCTCTCTTTTAACACAAACTTCAACATGGTTCCTCTTCTTCAAGTCTTCTACAATGTATGTGTTCCAATCAGAATGGTGGTATTTGTCCTTTTACAAAACCTCCATAACCCCCGACTCCAACCTAAGAGGTTCAAACACATTTATAACAAGCTTAGTTGCTTATACTCTAGAAGTTGAGCAATGAATTGTCATCTTTTCTTGAGGATGTCTTGCATTTGCTGAAGACATGTCCAGAGAATAATATACAGTACATAATAGGACATTGATATTCTCAGCTTTTCCAGCCAACAAGTATTGGCATGTCAGCTATTTTTCATGTCTCATTACAAGATTTTTTCACTTGTTACTAGTCTTTTCACTTTTCATTAATTACTCAAATATGATTGTTTTTCAAAGGAATGTTTGCACAATGCACAAAAAAATAATCTTGCAATCTGAGAAAGAACGTTCATAAAATAAGGACATTTTGAGATTCAATACAGTTAAGTACGTGTAAATAAAAATATTAACATTAATGAAATCCTGAAAATAGTGACACTGTGGAGTACTGGAGTTGAAGGTTTTGGTTTCACGTAGGGGAACTAGATAGCTTGACCTCACACTTACTATAATGAAGATATGATACTTGTCCTGTGTTGTACTCTGCACGCTTGCTGTTCTTTAGGCCTTCCCAGCACATGGTCTTAATTAGTCTCCATCTTTCACCTGCAGACACTTCCATCAGGACATTTATTAAAATGCACCATTTTTAAATAGCATTAAGTCGCATTCATTTTTTAACTAAATAAGCAACAGATCAATGCAAACAGTTTTATCTCTTTGTGGGTGTGCTAAAGCAAATATATAAAGACACATTATAATTTTCTTAAGTTGTTTAGCTATTTATCTCCTAGTGCTGCCTCTGTGTCACTTAATGACAAACATTTCAAAGTAAAACTCCCTGCATGCCTTTGTTCTGAGTTTATGCTCTTTATACACTCACTCTGCTTCTTCATGCCTCTCATCTCTTGGCTCCTTCATTAACATTATTTTCTTACAGTTTCCTCTTCAGTAAAACTTTTCATTTCTTCATAGTATACTTGTCCTATAGGTGCTTGTACCTATTCACTTTACATCAACTTTGACATACATTCTTAAAAAATAAAGGTGCCAGAGTGGTTCTTCAGGGAGATGCCATAGAAGAAACATTTTTGGTTCTAAAAAGACCCATCTACATGCAGGTTCCAGAAGGAACTTTTATTTTTTAGATCCATCACAGGTCCATACAGTAAATAACCATAAGTAGATGGTCAGAAATTTGTGAAATAACAATAGGTTCCTGATTTTAAATTGGCTATTTCTACATAAAACAACACATGCCAAATCCAGATTTCTTAGTCTGTTAGTTCCCGGCTATGTAGCCTACCATACATGAAAAATTGCATTTTCTTTTTCACATATCAGGAAATTTGTCAAAGCATAAAAAACCTCATTTCATAAGCAAAGAACCCTTTCCAGAATGAAATTGTGCTTTGTCAAGCAATAGTTTTACGAGGAACCATACAACCATGTATAGAACTAAAAAATGGCAAATACAGAATCAATATTTTTAAGAGTGTAGCTTAATTTTGAATCTAAACAGTCTACAAGTAGCACATGATGCCTTCAAAAATGAGTAAGCCCCAAACTTTAGGAAGTCAAATCAAGCTTATCACATCTTTGTCCACAATGGCTGTCATCTTTGGTTTCTTATTCATTCATCATTCTTTGCTTTTCTAAGATCACTACATTCAGTGCTGGCCTTCTATGTATGTTTCATAAGCACTGGGAGGTTTGTCCAGATAGCCTTGGGTTACTTCATGCATGAATGATGAGGATTTAAAGAGTCATCGACTCTTGAAATTTTCTTCTGAACTTTTTTTCTTGTTGCTGTTTTATTTTGTTGTCAAGTCTATTATATATTCTATACATTTTTCTTTTCTAATTTTGTCATTTGTTGAATGCTAATTTTGGTTGATGATGTTGCAGATTGCGGTCTGTAAATTCTATGCATCATTTTAGTTTACATTGTGCACTGCTCTGCAGAAAGAAAGAAAGAAAGAAAGAAAGAAAGAAAGAAAGAAAGAAAGAAAGAAAGAAAGAAAGAAAGAAAGAAAGAAAGAAAGATTTTTTAAGTACATAATTTTAGATTTTTTAATATGCTGCTTTAAACTGTTATTTGAGACGTGAACATCTTGCTGCTCTGTTGTTATGGCTGAAAGGCAAATCGCACCAATCTGCTGTTTTCTATATAGTGACATACAGCATGACAAAATGGTGTGATAACATTATTTATACTTTGTGCTATATTTCTTTTTGCAGCACAAAATAATGTTTGTTGTATAGTCGATAAACACTGTAGATAACTAAAAAGAGGTATGACATAGTAACAGTATATATAGTATAGAGAAAAATTCACACATAGATTTACAGCAGTAATGACTTCAGTTTCAAGCCTGATAAATGTGTAAAGCTCCCTTAGATCAAATAACAGACAAATCAAACCATTGTGTGGCTACTGTATATATTTAATGAACTTCTGAGTACAAGAGACATTTTTTCCTTATAGCCAACTCACTAATGTGGCATGAGAACCAGGGTCTGAGTTAGAGAGAAAATGGGCTTTTGTAGTTCAGTTTGCACTCATTCAGAGACGTCTGGTGATTGCATCTAAATTCCACCTTTCATACAAGCAGGCCATTCCAGGAATTTGTCATTAAATTGTCATAAACACAACATCTCAGAGAAACAAAGCTCAGTAAGCCAAGACTTTGCATGATCCAAAAAAATGTACCACTTTTTGTTACACGTAGAATAGGCAGTGTTTCACATCAACTTTCCATTAGACTTGATTCATATATAGAATTCTGAAACTAGCTTTATGAACACACAATAGCACACCACTAACTACTTGAAAATGTCTGGAAATTGGATGGAGTCTAAATCAAGGAAGTTACTTTCAATTTGAGCAGAGGGGAAAATAATTATGTAGCTTACTGGTATAGTAAAAAGTGCAATAATATACGATCAAATTACAAAGGTACTGAATGAGCATAATTTTGTGATCCACAAAGGATTTATGATGTAAAACAAGATCTGGAGTCAGTTTTATGCAACTTTTATAACCCTACCACATTGATTCCATCTCATTCTGGAACTCTCTTCTGCAAATGTTATCAAAATGGGAAATGAGTGAGATATCCGTGGAAATGTAACTAAGTGAATGACTACATTTCTGGGACAGCAGAGCTTCTAATGCCATGTTATCAGTACGAAACTGGTCATTGGCATTTACAAATGTAAGAATTGCTGTACCTCTGTAAAGGGCTGTCATGCCAAAGATATCATGTTCTGTGGTTATCAATGGTATCTTTATCCCCTTGAGAAAGTAGGTTTTGGTGTCTTGACTATAACAGCAGAGCTGTTGAAGTGCAGAAAACTTCTCCGTCTTTCTTTCGGGTTGATAATTGCACCTTTATCACACAGATCTGTGGTTTTTTAACATCTAACAAACAATTTTCTTGAGATAAGGATGTAACTTCTTTGAAAGTAGTTATCTTTCTGTTTTTAATCTTAAAGCATGTAATTTAACTTTTTGAAACGGAAGAATGTAGTAGATGGTAACAGATTACTTTGCTTTACCCCATCCTTTGTAGAAATTACTTTTCTCCATGGTGATGGTAAATTGGATTCAGAATTTTATATCCAGGAATTATGAAATTGCTACATTGTAGCGTTTTATCTATCAAGCCATCTGTTTTATAGGTAGTGCGAAGAGTACCCAGAAACACAACAACACTATCACTACTACTGTGCCTGGTGGAAAATGGCAAGCCACAGGAGTAAAAAAGGGGAAAAAAAAGTGGATTAGACTTCGTTAGGAGCAATCTGTTGGAAGTGTCAGCAAATAGGCTCTGTTCGGTACTAAAAAAAGCACAAAAACAAAAATCAAAAGACAACCTTGCATTTAAAAACGTTAAACAAAAGAAAAAAAAATACTAAACCTACTCTAATATTATCTCCCTTTCTAGCTTGAAACGGCATTCAGCTTTTTGTTGTTGAATCCAAAGGTTTAGATGTGTGGTAATGTGTTCTGCTATATTTTATAACGCCTGTCATGATTAGGTGTTGAGTGAATTCATTTGATATTTTTTACATCTTGAACACTGTTTTTAGGCCCTTTTATCAGAATGTTTTGAGAACCGTCGTTGGTGCTGCTTCCCACGTTGCTAAGGGTGTGGCTTGTAGGGTCGTGACATGCAGGATATGAGATTGGCTGGGGATTCCTTCCATTATTCTATCTGTGGACACAAACCTCCTCAATCAATTCAAAAAATAGCTAAATGAAGCCTTTTGTTATTGTGCTTCTCACGAGTTTTGTTCTGTTTGACCTTTGTTTATTTTTTAAACTTCAATTCTTGTCTCACATTAGGATTTGGTGGCTATGTTTATTTTTATTTGTTTGACTCTAATTTTTACTTGCTCCTCTGAGTTTAGCTCAGTAAATAAATCACCTGTCCATTTCTCAGCAGGACAATGTCAATGCAATGACGTCTCATGTCCCAACTTCGGCTAAACACTTGACCAACAGTAAGCACCATTGCAACAGCAGCAAGACTGGGCCAAGAGTGTAAAATAATAAATAAAAACAGCAGTAGCAAAAATTAATAAGAAGCAGTCATAGGGCATGGCTAATTCATATAGTAAGCCTCTAGAAAAGCAAGAGAATCATATTGCTGACTGTGTCAATGAGGGATTATAGATGTACTACTTGTGATATACAAATGGCAAGTAGTAAGGACAGAATTAAAGTGAATAGATCAGAAGATGAAAGAAAAAATTGTGTTCAAAAACAACCATGAGTCTCAGCTAGATAAAGAAAAATTAACCAAGATATCAAAACCCAAAACATTAACCAAAAGATTCAATTGAAATAATGTTTATTGCCTTGGACTCACACCATGAAGAATCTCAGTTTGAAAATATGCACTGTGGTAACTGGTGGGGGAAAGCCATGAACCTGCAACATCTGGCACAGAAGTAATCTCCATGCAATGTGAGCAAAATGGAGAGCTCATCTTAGTTAGCCACAAAGAGACCGCTTTTGAATACTGCGAGCAGAGTGCTTCCTTATTTCATCAGCCGATCTCTTTTTGTGTCAGCCCCCATCTTTTCTGCATAGCATCACCACTACATTACACCCATCCACAGTGGAAAATCCCATCCTTTTCGCCAAGGGTATTGTCATGAACTCAACACCACAAAGCATCTCAGTTTAAAGATTTGCACTGTAGCGACTGTCGGAGGTTAGTCAGAAACCTGCAACATCTGGCTCAAAAGTGATCTCCTTTCAGCGTAAGCTAATTAGAAAGCATCTCTAATTATGCCAGGGTTAGCTTGACAATGAAGATGGGATTTGCACTGTGGAAAGGTGGAGTTTAGTGGTGATGCAGAAAAAGTGGATGCTAACAGAAAGAGAGTTCAGCTAATGTCACCAGGAAGCACTCCGCTCGCAGTGTTCAGATGTGATCTCTCTCTGGGGCTGACTAAAGTTCAAAAAAAGGAAGAGAATCTTAATATATATTCAGAATAAAACTCTATACATACACTGTGTAGCAGATAAGGCTTTTGTCCACCTCTTGGACCCTCAGGTACCACTCCAAACACCAGGTGAAAGTACAATAACTATTTATTTTACAGTTATCCCATGCACAAAGCACCCTCCAGTCCACACTACTCATATAATTCACAATCACTAACAATACTCTTTCCTCCTCGCCCAGACACTTAGCCACCCTACCTCCCAGCTCAGCTCAATGTCTGGGCTTTCCCACAGTCTCTTTATACACCCTGACCCGGAGGTGTTCCTGCCCAACAGTCCACAGTTCCTTATTCCTTCGGGTCAGGGTAAACAGTCCTTTTTCTTCAACCCGGGAGCACGTCGTTTCTTCCTGTCATGTGACCATGACGTACCCCCGGGTTATAGGGCACTTAAGAGCCCACGAGCCCCCCTACAGCGACTCCCGGTGGCCCCCAAGGTATCCAGCAGGGCTGTGTGTAGAAACTACAAAGTCCATGAGGCCCTGCTGGAAACTCGGGGCACGTTCATGCTGTCGGAGAGCTCCTCCTGGCGGCCTGGGGGTGAGGGCCAGGAATAAGAAGCCGGCAATCCACCACAACTGTAAAAACCTTGGAGTTCATAACAGCAGGGAGACTTAGGGAATGGTAAGCTTTGCATGTGTGGGGCAATGGGGACAGAAGACAGAGATAGAAGTGCAGTTGTGGTAGGAGAATACAAGATGTAGGAGTTGCCAGGGATGCTTGGTACTCTGTCTGACAAGAGTCCATGGAGGTAACATTAGATGTGGTATTTTCTCCTGGATGCTTGGGTACATGATCCCTGAAGAAAACACATAGGAACCATGCTCTTGCTATAATACACTAGGCACCTGAGGTGTTACTCTGGTGATGTAGTCCTTTAAGCATAACTAGAGGCCCAGGGGTGTAGGGTTAGTGAAAGTTCTAGCCTGGCCTGAAATAAATCCAGGAAAGTGATTATGGGGCTTGGCTATCTGAGACATGAGACAGAAAGAAAGAGACAGAAATTAAAAGGAGTGTTTGTATGATTTATGGTAGGTATGTGGGAAGCTCCACTACCATATGAACAATGGTTAAACAGACATATGTCTAGGTATTAGGACTTGTCTTTCTGTTGAATTGTACTTTACATTATCCCTACGTTCATCCCTGCATATAATATATTTAGAGTTAGTAAAGGAAACATTTTGCTTACTTTTTTACTCCCTGTGAATTTTTCCAGCTGCCACAACAATCTTATTTTATGGGATTAGGGAAACACTGTAACCATGAACCTTACAGTTTCAACTGATGTAAGCTAAATGTATATTCGTAACATGATGTCTATTATTTAAAATGATGTAAAATAGTACTAAAAGACATTTTACTTTGTATAAAACTTTTGACTAATTTAGTTTTATTAATAACTAGAAAGGAGCATAAAGATTAAATATGTAATAAAAAGACAGAAAAAAGAATAAGGCACATAGAATGGTTAATTTGACATTGCCAACCACTGTTCATCCATCCATTTGCCAAATTTTCTTATCCATTACAGAGTTAAAGAGTTCCAAATTTTATCTTAAAAGAATCAGACACAAAGCACAAACCCAACAAATATGAGATACCAGAGCACACTCTTTCAATTTAGAGTTCCCTAGTAACACAAGAGCACCTTTTTTTGTATATGTAGGAGCCTGGAGTTCCAGCAGAAAACCCACACAGACACAGTGAGGAGTACACTTTAGATGGAATATGAATTAAGGTTTCTGTAGCTGAAAGGCAGCAATGCTAACGAGTGTTCTTTTCATTTGTTGAAATGTTAACAAAAAAGAAAAAAAATATCAATAGTGATAAAAAAAATAGTCTAGTTTGACTTAAAATGGTTGTTCTACTTTTGATAAAGAGACATATGTCTGAGATGGTGTGAGATTTGCAAGACTACTGAATTTCTAAAAGCAGATTATAAAATAGATAATGAACAGAACATTTGAGTGCAATTTATGAGCCATTTATTAAAAATAGCAAGTGTTATCAGTAAAGTACACCAGATGCAAAGACATACCTCAAAAGGAAACTCCTCAGTTACACAGGAAGATGTATAAACCAAAAGTACCTTTTAAAAACTGTCTTGTGTCAACCAAAAGCCAACCAGCTTCTCAGAGCATAGTCAGCTACTTCTCAATTTCACTTCTTACCACTGCTGTTTTTCTTCTTTTTTAATTCCAGCAGACCCCCAAGGCAGATGTGAAGGCCATTATGGCCAAATTCAACAATGCTAATGAAGGTGTTCCTGTCAATCAGCCCAAACTCACTCCAACTCCTTTTCCAGGAGGTGCTTCAGGTCAAGTGAAGAAAGTTGTTTCTCCATTTCAGAAGACTGACTTCAATCAAGGGAACACAACACCAAAGCCGGTGTTTATAAAGCAGCAAGGATCTGTGAGGCTGCATCAAGAAGGTAATAATGACAAGGATCCACCTTTTTCTAAACTGAAAGCGACCCAGATGAAATCTTTAGGCCAATCAGATGAAACCAAGCCTATATTTCCTAAACCACCATTAAATATTAAAAATACAGAGCTGTTGAAAACTGATGAAACAAAGCCTGCTTTTATCAAGCCATCAACACTGAAACCTGTGTCCAACAGCAACCTGTTGGAGAAAGAACAAAAACCAAACTTTCAAAAGCCATCCTCTTCAGCTAAACCTCCTTGGGTGACCGAGAGTTCGCAGAATGAAGACAGCGGCACAAAGACTGTTCCAAAACCGAAGCCAAAAGTGGGCTCCTTCAAGATCCACAAAGAAACAGAAGAAGGAAGTCCTGGAATGGATTCTCAAGTAAAGCCTTATGGCGGCATCACTTTAAAACCGACAGTGAAGCCCATCGGACAAACAATTGTGATAGAGAAGAAAGAACAGACTGAAACAAATGAAAACAAAGCATCAAATCCCCGGGATGCTTTTCTTGCAAAACTAAGTCAAGGAGCAAGTGGAGCCACGACAGGTGCAGCGCTGAAGTCACCGGTGCATAAGCCTAATGTTGTTAAAAAAACATTTGGTCCAAACTTGGACAAAGAAAATGAAAAAACCGACAGTTCAGCTCCGAAACGCAAAACGTTGCCTCATAAATTAGCGATTGGAAATCCACCCACAAAACCCAATAGACCACCATTTGTTAACTTGGAGCAACATAAAACAAACACCTCAGTTAGCAGCTTTGGTAAGTCATTGTTATTTAAGTTATATTAAAAGCGTTAAATATTATTTCACTCTGTGTAGCAGGCTTGTTTACATTTTTATGATAGCACTAAACCATAAATGTTTCTAATTTTTTTTGTCATGTCAAGTAACCATCAGAACAGGACTAGTAAATCATGACATTGATGTCCAATGTGAAAGATACAGTATCAGCCATTGTTTTTCCATTGCAGACCTGAAACTTATCAACTTGGGCCCTAAAAATTGACTTCCTTCATTATATCTTCATTTTACAGAGTATGCCACATGGGGCCACATCTATAATCCAAAAACATTTAAAAGCTTATTATGAAAACTTTAGCCTGTTTCAGTTTTGTTGCTGATCACCATATGCGCCTTGTGTTTCTATGTGTCTCATGGCTTCCTTATATTTATTGCCTCTGCTGTGTTTCCAAATAATTAATTTTAACCTCATGTGAGACAATGCATCAAAAGGGGCAAGACTGTTAAGGTCACAAAGTGTGTCTGAAGTACTCTCTGCACCTAATCTTGGTCATGAGTGAGGGGAGAGCTGATTGTGGAAGTGATTCCTGTTTTTGCTACAGGGACACAAGGCTATACCTACGCTTAGAGGTTCCTGCTGTCCCTAAAATAGTTAGGTTTTTCTCAGGCAAACTCCATATGTCCCACTCTCTTAAATAGCCAATGTGTTCTGTAAATCTCCACTTGGGACCATGTATCCCAATATCATTATTCCACCCAGTGTGTACCTCTCATTTTCATGTATTTTCCCCTAATAGTTCCTGCCATCCAACACAGGCATCTCTCAATTTGTAAGAGCCAATCTTCCTCTAATTTGGAGTGGCTTTATTCTGCCCTGTGTCAACCTATAGATGTCCCTGTCTCTCCCAACATCTTGACAAACATGTGATGGTTAATTTTACTTTGTGAATGTTGTTGGTAAAAATTCAAAGAGGCTACGCAAAGACTATAAAGTGCAGTAGTGAAACCACATCTGGTGTGTAGTGTGCAGTTCTCGTTATTATACCACAGGAGACACATACCAGCATTAGACATTATTCAAAGAAAACAATCTAAGGGCACCTCTGGGATCAAGGGCATGTTCTGCTCCAAAAGGCGATTTAATTGTATTATTTCAGTGCTGAACCAGAAAGACACTGATCTAGCATAACTCATTCAGTTAAATGTGGAATAATGCAAAGGGAATCACACACAACTGAAGTCATGATGGAAAATACTGTAGGACTGTCCTTCAATCCAATGTCTAGACTCAGGAGAGATGAAGTAAGGTCTCACTGAAGGGAAGAAGGAAATGGAAGGTGAAAAGTGTGCTTAGTGATTCTGTTGAGGAGATCAAAACATATCACTGAGAAGACAAAGGTCGACAACTGTACTGTGTGTGGCATCCGCTTTTCTTGTTATATTTCTGCTTCACTTAACATTTTACACTCTGCCTTTAGTTTATCTCTCCTCAATGTGTTACATATATCAATCACGCTATTTTTTAATATTGGTGGTCTTTCAGACCTTCTCTGCAAGGGCTCCACTTCTATTAGAACATCATTTATTTTCCCAAATTTTTTTAAGATGAAAAATCTCTTGTCAAATTAAAGGCCTAAATTCATTTGTGGATCAGCATTGGACAGGCTGCTAAAAAAAGTTTGTAATGTTAAGCAGTTCCCCATAAGCTTGCTAGACCACACAATCAGCTCTTTTGTTTTATGGTACTAGCATAGTTTTTTAATGATTATAGTGCCAGTTAATATTTCCTGTGCTGTGCATGTGCATGGGTCAAAAGTATATGAGAGTGCATATAAGAGACAAAAAAGTGTTATTACAAAATTGAAATGAATGCTTTCAGGATTGTCTTGTTGTAACTCAATAATACTGTATATAACACCTAGACTCAGTTATATTACAGTTTACATAATGGTTGCTCAAGTTAGTCTATGGAGAGCAGCTTTGGCTATTGGTATTCATTGCAAATAATCTTTGACTCATAGGTCATTCTTGACTATAACTGAACTCATCACTTCTTGTTTTTGTATTTTCCTCTTTTTTTAATTTGCCTTCTGATACTGAATGCGGAATGAGCTGGTGATGTGACACTTTGCAAAATTGTGTAATGAAGCTAAGAAACATTGATCTTCAACTGTGCATTTACTTTTAATAATAATAATAATAATTCTTTGCATTTATATAGCGCTTTTCTCACTACTCAAAGCGCTCAGCAATTGTAGGTTAAGGACCTTGCTGAAGGGCCCAACAGAGCAGAGTCCCTATTGGCATTTTATGGGATTCGAACCGGCAACCTTCCGATTGCCAATGCAGATCCCTAGCCTCAGAGCCACCACTTTTCAGCTACTGTATTACATTTGGAGTTGGCTGTTGACAGGGCCACAAATTATGATGGCTGCAAGTCAGGAATCAGTTGTGGGTGGGGTACCATGTCATTGTCAGACCACTCATCTGTATAGTACCATCCACTTATAAGGAGTCAATTTAGAATTGCCAATTAACCACAGCTTTGTGATGCAGCATTCAAAACTGGAGTAAAATTCAGTCAATCACAGATAATGGCCAAACCCCACATGGGCAGAGCATAAGTAGGGGTTTGAACCCAGGACTTTGAAACTATGAGGTAGTAATACTAACCACTGTCCTATCCTATAACCCTTCTTTTGGTATGTATTAGTTACCTACATATTTTCCACTAGCATACTGTAGAAATCGAAAATTTGCCCTGTTACCATAAAAACCACACCACTTCCTTTGGTTGATCAGTTCACTGAACCAGATCACTTAGTTGCAATTGCTACATAATGCATTTTAAGTTATTCTCAGAGAATAAATATTTCATTCATATGCATGTTTCCCATTTTCATTCATTTCTTTACACTCACAGTGGCAACATGCTAATTTAGTCTGACTAGGCCTCCCTATCCTCAGGACGTTCTTCATACCTCAGTGTGAAGCGTGTTCTAGGTCTGCCCTTTCCAGTTAGCTGTGCATGGGAAGTGCCAAGGCAGCATTCTAAGTACATGACCAAACCACTTCACCCACCAAAGGGCTTTGTATTTCACTAAGCTCTTCATGTTGTCTGCTGAGGCCAAGAGAACTAAACTATATATTACCTGCAAAAAAAAAAAGCATACTTACAAGCCTTAAGCATTACACTAGATGAGACACAAACTTTGCCTATACCTTGACATCATGTCCTATGAATCAGGGGTTCTCAAACTTGGTCCTATGGACCCACTGTAGCTACAGGTTTTTGTTCCAACCAGTTTCTGTTCTTAATTGGACTCCTAGGCTAATTAAGTGAATTGTTATTTCCCAGATTCTGTGTTTTGGCAACAACAAAGAAATTAGAAAGTTCAGTTTGGTAAATCTATATATATAATTCACTAAGCCGGAAGACAAGTAGCCACCCATGGAAAGCACGCCGGAAGGGACGTGGATTCACTAAGCCGCCGCCAAGTAAGACGCCCAAGACCATTGGATACGACGACAACTCGCAGAGCCACGCCCACCAACTCGGACGCGACAACTCTGAAAAAACAACATCATTTATGTTCGGCTGGGCTACAGTAAACATGCACCTCTGAGCCACATTGACTTTTCGGTTACGAGGCTCGACCGCGTGCACCATAGCAAACTGTTTTACATGCTACATACAGCAATTCGCATCCGCGACAAACATGCGTTTTCGGTTACGAGGCACGACCGCGTGCACCATAGCAAACTGTTTTACATGCTACATACAGCAATTCGCCGTGACAAACATGCGTCTTCTTTGATGGTCCTGCAGGAACACGGAAGAAGTTTCCCCGCCCACCAACACTCCTTTTTTCACGGCCCGCGTCTACCCTCGCTCTCTACAAACTGCAACAACTCACCACACAAGGACGCCCTGTCTCTCGAGGCATTCACACTGCCGGAAGACAACCATGGGATACGCAGAAAATAGCCATGTCAGTCAACGCAGATCAGACACACAAACAACACTGAATAATCAATAGCTGCAACTGCTTTGCCCGCCCCAACTCCTCACCTGAGTCGGTTTCGTCTGTGTTCAGCAGTGTTTCCCAAACTCGGTCCTGGTGAACCCCTGTGGCTGCAGTGTTTTGTTCCAACCAGATTCCTAATCATTAATGCCGGTGAAACTCATCAGGGATAAGTCGGTTTTTCAAATGCAGTTGTGTAGCAGATTAGCAGGATGTAATAATCCGAGATGAATGCGCGCCTCCGCGCTGAGTGAAAACACAATGTATATTGCTGCAACAAAATGATGAAAGAATGGGCGCATTTTTTTCACACAAGCTGAGTGGGTGGGTGTTAGTTAATTAGCAACTCGAAGGATTTCAAGATATAATATGCACAAGAGGTAACACTGCAAAAACAGCCCAAACCAGAAAAGACCGCTGGCAAAAAGTGGCCAACAAACTAAACGCGTGTGCATTGTACTTACTGAAAGCAGCGTTACGGATTTTGCAAATGTTCATTTTTTTCCCTCTGCTTAAAAAACATTGAAAAAGCGGTGCGGATTGGTTTGCAGCGTGTAAAACAGTTTGTTTGTCGCGGATAATTTGCTATCCACACAGGGAGGAACCGGGAAGCGAACCCACAATCTTCCACTGTCTCCTTACTGCAAAGCAGCTGTACTACTACAGCGCCACAAGGCAGTTAAAGAATGCACCGGGCCACATGTTCATTTTTTCCCCTGTGCTTAAAAGACATTAAAAAACTGTTTCTCAACGGTGACTCCAGAACAACTCAGTACGCGAAAAACGTCCAGAACCGCAAACAACAATGAAAACTCTATGTGACTCACAGGTAGTGATGGGCCGCTCAATACTCAGGTTTCGACACTGTGTCGAGCTTTCGAAGCACTGCAGATTTTAATACTTGATCGAATAATAACATCTGTGATTTAAGGATTTCACATTTTCTTTCTCAAATGTGCTTACCTATATCATGGCAAAGTACAGGGATAAACCTTTATTTTCTGTCTACTCCGTTTTAATTAAGACAGACCAAAGAAAACATTTAAGGCTATTAAATGTGATCTCAAGAAAAGATCAGGGTTAATTATAATACTAATAACAGGAGCGATTATAATGATACAGTGCAAAAGTAAATACTAATTGAAAGAGCCGGGAATGCATGAGGTGAGGCGTCTTATTTTGTTTAACTCTTGCTATCGTATTGTGCATTCTGCCTGTCGGCGTTAGTTGTATTTATATTTTTTAGACATCACACACTAGAAGCTGCTGACGAACCCTTCTCTTCGTTGTCAGTCTGTAGCTACGAAAAAATAAAAGCAATACGACTTTTAACAGACGTCATTGAAGTGTATCATAAGTTTCTGTAACGTTAATGAAAATGGCCAGGAGGTGTCACGAGAGAGGTGAGTGTCAAATGCTTTGAAGCTTCGATACGATTTCCGACACAATTGCTTCAAACGTGTTGATGCTTCGTGAGGCTTCACTCCGTCCATCACTACTCACAGGTTACTGAACGAGAAATCAGCAGACTAGCATGACGGATGGGGCGTAATGGGCGTCCTTCCCCTCTCCTCCGGATTTTTCAAATGTTAATTTTTTTCCCTGTGCTTAAAAATCATTAAAAAAGTGGCCTGATTATGCAGCGGGTTGGCTAGTATATATATATATATATATATAGTATATATATATATATCATATATATATATATATATATATATGGATCTGAGCATTAGCTATTGGAGAGACTCTCCATTCCAGATCTCCGGCATAGGCTTTTCCAGCAAGGAAAATGTGGATTATATCTTCTGAAGATGTGTACTCTTGATAGGGCTACCCATGGCAAACTGGTCAAAGATATTTAAGAGGTTGGGCTAGACAAAGAACATTCCATTAATAACCCTCATAATAGTCTCAGATAAATTAACAGTCATACTGTGATCCACTACTGTGGCCAGGTTAAGAAGAGAAGTTTGCCAATGAGCTTCTGGTGACAGGATGACCCACGTAGCCCAGTCAGGCTTAGTTTAGAAAAACTGCATGGAGTTGCCATGTGGTCTCTCCACAAACAGGATGAAGGCTGAAGGTTAGCTGAAATACCACTTGGACATGTAGCAAAGACGATACAGATCCAGGAATAAACATATTGTAGCTATAGTCCAAGTGCCAAACACATGACAGAATTTATACATATATTTTTTAAGAAGCAACCATATTTTTTATGAAGAGACCAGTACCATCAAAGCCATAAAGTCAGCATGTCTATTTGAGCAAAAACTGAAGTCTTTGGGAAGAAAGGGGTATAGTTCAGCAAAAACGTTATTTGCTTAAATAAACTTTCCTAACCACTTAAGCTAGGTTCCTTTTCTTTATCACCAAAACAAACAACATACAACATAGATCTTTCTTAATAATAATAATAATTCATTTTATTTATTTGTAGGCGCCTTTTTAAACACTCAAGGACAACGAACAATAAACAAAACACAGATTATAAACAAAAGTAAAATACAAAAGTTGAAATCAGACAGAGCAATTGTAATCAAAGAGAAAAAGCAGTCTTAAACAAATGAGTTTTAAGTTTAGATTTGAAAAGTGAAAATGATTCAATATTTCTAAGCTCAGGTGGTAGTGAGTTCCAAAGCTAGGGAGCAGAGCAACTGAATGCTCTACTCCCCATAGTGGTAAGATGGACGAAGGGGACAGTCAAGTGGATGGAGGAAGAGGACCTAAGGGTACAGGAGGGAATGGCAACATGGAGGAGGTCAGACAGATATGGAGGGGCAAAGTTGTGGATAGCCTTAAAAGTTAGTAGGAGAATTTTGAATTGAATTCAGAACTGAACTGGAAGCCAATGAAGCTGCTGCAAAATGGGAGTGATATGGTGAATAGAGGGGGTTCTAGTAATGATGAGGGCAGCTGAATTCTGGACCAGTTGAAGCTTATAATGAGATTTGCGAAAAAGACCAAAGAAAAGGGAATTGCAATAATCCAGACGAGAAGTGACAAGGCCTTGAACAAGGATAGCAGTGGTGTGGGGAATGAGGGAGGGGCGAATACGATTAATGTTACGCAAGTGGAAATATGCTGAGCGGGAGATGTTATTGATGTGGGACTGAAAGGATAAAGTACTGTCAAGGATGACACCCAGACTCTTAACCTGTGGGGAAGGGGAGACAAAGGAATTATCAATAACAAATGAAAAATGATCAGTTTTGGATAATATTAATTTTGTACCAATGAGGAGAACCTCAGTTCTGTCACTATTTAATTTAAGAAAATTTGAAGAAAACCAGGTTTTGATTTCTGCTATGCAATCAGTAAGTGAGGAGGGTGGAAAGGAAGCAATAGGTTTGCTAGTGAGATAGAGCTGGGTGTCATCAGCATAACAGTCAGTCAGTCATTTTCCAACCCGCTATATCCTGACACAGGGTCACGAGGGTCTGTTGGAGCCAATCCCAGCCAACACAGGGCACAAGGCAGGAGCAAATTCTGTACAGGGCGCCAGCCCACCGCAGGACACACACACACTAGGGACAATTTAGGATCGCCAATGCACCTGACCTGCATCTCTTTGGACTGTGGGAGGAAACCGGAGCACCCGGAGGAAACCCATGCAGTCATGGGGAGAACATACAAACTCCTTGCAGGGAGGTCCTGGGAAGCAAACCCAGGCCTCCTTACTGTGAGGCAGCAGTGCTACCACTGTGCCACCGTGCCACCCATCAGCATAACAGTGGAAGCTAATGTTATATTTATGAAAGATATTGCCAAGGGGAAGGAGGTAAATAATGAAAAGGAGGGGCCCCAGGACAGAGCCTTGGGGCACACCTGAAGTAACAGCGGTAGGTTGGGATGTGAAAGTTTTAAGCTGAACAAACTGACTGCGGCCTGAGAGGTAGGATCTGAACCAGTCTAGTGGAGTGTGGGTAATGCCAATCGAAGATAATCTATTGAGAAGAGTAGTGTGACAAATAGTGTCAAAGGCTGCACTCAGATCAAGGAGGATGAGAGTAGTAATTAAACCATAAGCTGCTGCCATAAGGAGGTCGTTAGTAATTTTTATAAGTGCCGTTTCTGTTCTGTAGAGGAGTCGAAAGCCAGACTGGAACTGTTCATACAGATTATTTTGAGATAAATGAGAATGAGGTTGAATAGCCGCTATTTTTCAAGAATTTTGGAAATGAAGGGTAGATTAGAAATAGGACGAAAATTACTGAAAATTAGTCAGATCGGCACCAGGTTTTTCTCAGTATTGGGGTTATTGCAGCAGTTTTAAAAAGATGAAGGAACAGTACCAGTAGTGAGAGAAGAGTGGATTATAGCAGAGATAAGGGGGACCAGAGAGGGGAGGCAGGCTTTGACCAGAACTGTAGGGAGGGGGTCCAGTTGACAGGTGGATGGCTTAGACTTACAGACAAGATCTGAGATTTCTAAGAAAGTAGGAAGCTGAAAAGAGGAAAATGAGTGAGTTGGTGGGTGAAATTGAAATAAAGTACTGGAGGAATCCATATACAGAGACTGGTGAATCTTCTGGATTTTTTCATTAATGAAGGACATAAGGGAATTGCAAAAATCAGTTGAGTAAAGGTGAGAAGGTAAAGAATCCAGTGGTTGTGATATTGTTATGTAGTCAAAACAATGACTTGGTATTGCCTTCATTGGAGGAAATAATGAGAGTATAATAGTTAGATTTAGTTTGGGCAACACAGGTCTTGTAATAAAGTATATGGTTTTTGTACATCTCTTTGTGAACAGAGTGTGGTTTTTTTATATAACCATTCAAGTTGCCGGCCTTTGGCTTTCAAAAGCCGAAGTTCAGGCGTGAACTAGGGAGCAGAAAAGGAGAAAGAAATATATCTAGTTTTTAATGGAATGACAGAGTTAAGAATACCCTTAAGTCCAGTGTTATAGTGTGAGACCAGTTCTTCAAGAGTGGATAAATTATGAATGTCCATAAGGGAATCAATACTAGAAGAAAGAGAGTCTAAGTTAATATTCTTAATATTACGGAATGGCATGAGATGGGAAAGCTTAGTGTTGGAAAGTGCAAGTTTAACATTGAATGAAATAAGAAAGTGATCAGTTATGGGGAGTTCATCTGCAGTACAATCAAGTGGGGTAACTCCAGAACAGCAAATCAAGTCCAAAATATGTCCTTTGGAATGAGTGGGAACATCAGTATGCTGCTGGAATCCAAAACTCTGAAGGCAGGATGTAAAGTCTCTAGTAATGGGGACATTGATATTATCCATATGTATATTGAAATCCCCCAGAAGTATTATGTTTAATGAAACAGTAGATAAGTGTGTAAGGAAAACAGCAAAGTCATTCAGAAAGTCATTATTTGGTTTAGGGGGCCGGTAAACATTTGCAATAATAGTAGGAATAGGTCCATTTAATTGACATACAAGAGATTCAAAAGAATCTTGTGCCAGCTTTCAGTTGATGCCTCACTCCCTCAGGCAAACAGCTTCCTATATATTCCAGAGTCAGTTTCATGTACTCCGTACTCCACATGCATCTCATACCTGGGTCTGCACGACTGCATTCACTTGTGTAACACCACATCTGGCACATTCTCTCTTACCTTCCTTTTCATGCAACTCCAAACATTTGTTTTTACATTATTGTCAATAAGAAAGCTACGGCCTCAGTTACTGCTTCCTTGGAGCCATTATACTGAACTTTTCTCCAACTGGTGAGACATCTAATTATAAGATCAAAGGACCAAAACAGATACTGAAACAAAAAGTAAAACCAGCAAATAACAAGGATGTAAATGCACTCAAATGCAATTAAGGGATATACTAGGCCCATTTTAAAATTTATAAAAGGTCTGCATTTAAGTGTACAGTATGCTAGGTAACATTACTAGTAGAATTTTACTGCATTGGTATTTAAAAAAGTTTAAGTAAACCTACTCAAAATCTGCTATAGAACTTCATTGTATAGTAGAGCATTGTCTCCCTCCTGACACATCTAGACACCACCACCTACATTCAAGAGTATTTGGCTATGCTCTGAATCTGATCATGTGCGGCAGTATAGCGCCTCTCCTCTCCTCTGCACTCTTGGAAAGGCAGAAGGCACTATCGTCTGAACGGGTAGCCACTATCACCAGGCACATGTAACGATGTGATTGCTCTTACAATGAATAGCACCGGCCATATAAAACACTGCGGGTTCAGCAAGTTAGTTACCTTATCAACAACTCAGCCACCATGTACATCATTGTCACATCTGTTAAAGCTAATTTGCCTCAAAATAAATGAATTACGAGTCAACGCAGGCCCCTGAGACAGGATGTTTGCCAGGCACATCTTGGATGACTTTTGCATTAATAGGATGTAACTGCTTATGGTTAAAAAAAGTGGCTTTGAGTCATCATTTAGCTGGTTTGGCTGCATGTCCCTGCTTGATCATTCCCCAGTTTGTTTGAAATGTTGCATACACATGGGTCAGTGTTGGCGTACATATACGTATTTTCCCCTATCAAGTTTTCTTTTATAATCTTTTATAAATCCTGGTGTTTGCGTGACAAAAAGAGGCTCAAAATGTGCATACGCAAGCTTAATAAATGAGGCCCCTGGACCTTAGCCTAAATTGTCTACATGACCATGTAGAGCTTGGGCGCTGCTCCACTCACTGCAGGTTTTCTTAATCTTCTTAATCAGTGACCAGTTTTTTCTGCTAAGTAACTTCTTTTGCCTTAGTTTTAATTAACTTGACTCAGGTCTCTTAGTTGTTTCTTTTTCCTTAATTAGCAGCCAAACAATAAAGAGACACGAAACAAACCCCCACATGACCTGCTCACCTATGTCCATCACGCAATATCTGAAAGTAAAGAAAGGTGATGGTCTCATGGTCTCAGTAAGGTTGATCTCTTGGGTCACCAAAATGTTTTGACGATGTTCTTAGAAAAACCAGAAAATCAACTATTTTGGAAATGTTTGCTGTGGCAGAATGAGAGCAGCAACAAGCTGTGGAATTAAACAACAGGTTTAATTATAAGCAAGAATTGGCTTCTCATTAAGAAACTGGTTGGAGTGAAAGTGGTTGTAGTTTGAAGCCCGAATTTAGCTGGTCATCTGTTGGCTTGTTTCACGTCTCATTTCTGTTTGGCTGTCATTTAATGAAGAAAAGAATCAATTCAGAGGACCGAATCGTTAAAAACAGGGCTATTAAAATGAAGCGAAAAGAAGATAATTAGAATTGAAACCTAGTCACTGATAGGAAAATGGTTAGAATGAAAACCTGCAGCCAGTACGGCCCTCCAGGCTTGGAATTCGACGCCCGTGCCATAGAGGCTCAATCAACACATTATGTAGCCATGCATAGTCTACCATGTCACTCTGGTGACATCTATCATCCTGTTTAAACTCTTAGTTTACTACATATTGTGCCCTACTGTCGTTAATCCAAGAACAGTTACTTCCAGTGATCAATACATGCAGTGCCAGCATTAACATTTTTGCTACACTAGGCATAACTGTAAATGGCCGTTTCAAAACTCATAGAATTCTTGGAGTATTGTAGGCATTGTTATACGTAGATTTCATCGAGGCTTTAACCTGGTGTTGTGTTGAGTTTTAGGACATTAGATCTTTAATGTTTAAAACAATTCTATGTATCTCCCACCCTCCCCTCCAAACAAGCTTTTGCCACCCTGGGCAACCACCTAATTCTCTTAAATGTTAGAGCCAGCCCTGCTTACATTCCAGTGAGACTGGCATCTTCACTGAAGTGGAACTAGTAGCCAAGGTGGCAGGAACATCCATTTCTTGTGAAAAATGATCTGATATAGTTCACAATTCTACCTCTACCTTTTCAATATAAGAGTATATCTCAGAAATATTTAATATATTTAGAAAATATATTAATCATAAATTTCTTTTATATAATCTGGATTGCATTAAGTGCTGCTGAATTGAAGTGATTTTAGCAAGAGTTACAGACAATAATAAAAATAAATTTAAGAAATGCATTTTAAAAAGTGTACCACTTATTCATTTTAAGGCACATTAGAGAATTTGATCTGTTGACATTTTTCAGTTAAGCTTTTCTGCTTTTTTATAAATTAAATGGATCAGTAGTTTTCAGAAAACCATTGAAAATGCATGCAGGGAATTATACATCACATCACTCGGCAGGTTTTAGCATCACCGCTGCAGGCAAAAGTATCTGCTTGAACTGTATGAAGAAATAAATGGGAGAAGATGATGACTTCACCAAGAATGTACCCCAAGGAGCAATTCCAATATGGGGCTCAAACATCATATATACACAAAATGCATATTTTCGTAAATTTCAGTAGCTGCAATAATTTAAAGTTAACTAAGAAAATCTTATTTAAGAGGTAGATTTTCAATTGTACAACAAATCCGTTTATTTCATTATGCAGTAAAGCACAGGTTAATAAAATAATCCTGTTTTGACTCTATGTCATACATGACTGCCTCTAATACTTTGACACCACAATAAGGCAGAATTTTGTCACATTTTTCAATGTACAGGGTGGACAACTTAGCAGTCTAGTAAAACAGGGGACTAGCAGTTGCTCACCCATGTTGCAACTCTTCTCATATTTCCACCATAACCCTAAAACAGTTCAGTTTGACCAAGTTGTTTTTAATTTAGTTGTATTCAGAAGAGCTCAAGAATTATTGTAAGAATTATACCTTGAGTACTTACACTGTGTTAACTCTGTGATGTCTACATGGATAGTAGACACCAGATCAATTAAGTTAAGTAACACAAACTTTTTCCTTCAGAGGCTTTTATGTGAGATTTTGTCAACTTAATTAAAAGAAAAAAAAACAAACAATTCCCAATAAAAACAAGAAGAAAAAAAGCAAGATTAAAGGTCATACCTCAAGGAGTATCACCAGGAGAAAGATTTTTAATTTTGTAAGATGTGGCATTGCTGGTGCCTACACGTTTGGGGAGTAAGAATGGAGGAGTGGCACACTGTAGGGTGTAATGAAGGAAAAATAAGTATTTTCAACACCGTATGAATTTATTGCATATTGTTTGCATGGGATTTTGTGTTAATTTGGAGGAAGCCTGAACAGACATGTCCACCTTAACTAAGTTTATGTAGGTTGCGTGCATATGAAATATAACAAACCAGTAACTGCGCACTGCACAATAACATGCAGTGAAAACACTTGACTTGAGCATTCGTAGTTTTCATGCTTTTATTCTGTACGTTTAGCACTCGTTTTTCTCAGAGGTTGATGTGCTTACTGCTTCCTGAGCAACTCTTCTTTTCTCCACCCTACCGGCCCACTTCTTTTCTTCTTTTGTCTGCATCTTTTCATGTTAAAACTGCTTAAGTCAGTGGTTGTGTTGCAATACGCTTTCCTTAATTTTTCACTTAAACTGGAACTTAAGTCTTCAATCTGCCTCAAGAATGATTTAAGATCTGAAGAAGTAGGGGAAGTGACGGCGAAGGTGGTAGGGAATGAGAACGGCGTCCATACGAATGTGCCACACAGTCGCCCTGCTGGCCGCTACTGAGAGATGGTTATACAATAAAATAAAAATAAAATAAAAATAAAAAGAGGAATAACTTGGAGGTCAATCATCATCTCAAAAGAAGATAGTAGACATCACGTAGTATATGTGTACCAAATTTCAGGTCAATTGTTCAAACGGTTTGCGAGCACAACAGGTGATTTAAAATCCTGGACAGGCAAACGAACAGCCACGGTTGTGTATTATATAAGAAGATATAATGTTATTGGAACACTGAAAAGTTAAGAATTCCAGGTTTGAGAAGGTTTACTCATTCTAATGCAAAAGTATAACTACATGTTTTGAATTTACTGATTATTAAACATCAAAATCCTGGCCATCTTTTCCAGAGATGTAGTAGTAGGATATGAAAAACTGTCTTCACCAAACAATTGTGTCCAATATTGTAAAAAACATTTATGAATCCAAGTTCTTTTTATTCATTTTTAATATTCATAGCTGAACTTATCAGTTTATCTCAAAATGTTATTGTTATAAAAAATTAAATACTATGGAATGAACATTTCAGAATATTGCTCTTATAAATCAAATAAAAAGCAGTAGAACCAGTAAGTTGTGCAGCTACTCCAACATGAAAATGAGATTCAAATTAATTTTGGTCAATTGCAAGCTGCACTTGCTTATTTCATATTTAGTTTTCTTCTGTTAGACTAGTTCCTGTCTTTTGACAGTTACTTAAGTGTTCAAACACCTCTTTGCAGGCGTTGAACAGAGCAACCTACTCTGTTTGCACAACCCTGCAAATGGCATTTCACGGCAAACCCTGTTCCTTCATCTGTTGGTTTACTGTTTGCTAAGCTAGTGTGCTGTACAATATACTACTAAACACATCTATCGAGAAACCTTCTTCAGTAACACTTTAGAATAGGGGTTACCTCAGTGCATCTGTTAGTCAGTTACTGCAGTGTAACAGGACCTTAACAAATGCTTTATCTTAATGAAACTAACAAAATGCCAGTGTAGAGCAATGAGTGTCATTTACTGCTGTGTAAGAAGACCTTAACAAATGCTTTGCTTGTGATATGTAGAAAAAGGCGAGTAGCAGATGAACTAAATAAAGCCCTTAATACCTCAATTCTAAAGTGTTAATTAATTTTCTACTATGATTCTCAAGATTGGGGCTGCGCTTCATTCATGGCAACTCCTCTTATCACGCGCTGTTTCAGTCTACCTCTACAGTAGCATTGTGCGTCACACCTTATGTAACAACTACTCTTGGTTTACAGGTTTGTTAATTCAGTCTAGCATGTTTTTCTATCTTACTTTGATAATTTTGTTTACTATTTGGTTGTATTTTTGGTGTAAAACTTGATTTTGATGTCTTAAACCTATTGCTCACTACAGCTCCCATCATGACAAAATTATTTACTCCCAGAGCATTCCAGAATCTACCATCTCAAAATTCATTGTGTTGTATGCCAAAAATGATGCAACACTGTTGCACTGGCTGGCATAGAGGCTCAGCTTCCATACTGTGAAGTTCAAGTTTGTGTTGCTCATGTTGAATAACTGTGTTCTAAAGCCAAACTGACCACTAAAGCAAAGTGTTCCAAAGTTCTAACAGGGTCCATCTGAGGTCTTATGCTTTCTGGGCATAATACCAGTCATTTGCCCATCCTCACCATGTGCTTTTTCACTCAGATCACCTCCAGCATACACAGATTTCCTCTTAGCATGCCTCATATTTTCAGTTGCATGACAACTACAGTGGCCTCCAGGAGCCTTCTCCTTATTTAGATAGATAGATAGATAGATAGATAGATAGATAGATAGATAGATAGATAGATAGATAGATAGATAGATAGATAGATAGATAGATAGATAGATAGATAGATGATAGATAGATAGATAGATAGATAGATAGATAGATAGATAGACTAGATAGATAGATAGATTAGATAGATACTTTATTAATCCCAAGGGGGAAATTCACATACTCCAGCAGCAGCATGCTGATAAAGAAAATATTAAAGAGTGATAACAATGCAGGTATACAGACAGACAATAACTTTTGAATAATGTTAACGTTTCCCCCCCCCTGGGTGGAACTGAAGAGTCGTATAGTGTGGGGGAAGAACGATCTCCTCAGTCTGTCAGTGGAGCAGGAAAGTGACAGCAGTCTGTCGCTGAAGCTGCTCCTCTGTCTGGAGATGATACTGTTCAGTGGATGCAGTGGATTCTTCATGATTGACAGGAGCCTGCTCAGTTTCCGTCGCTCCGCCACAGATGTCAAACTGCCCAGCTCCGTGCCTACAATAGAGCCTGCCTTCCTCACCAGTTTGTCCAGGCGTGAGGCGTTCCTCTTCTTTATGCTGCCTCCCCAGCACACCACCGTGTAGAAGAGGACGCTCGCCACAATCATCTGATAGAACATCTGCAGCATCTTATTGCAGATGCTGAAGGACGCCAGCCTTCTAAGGAAGTATAGCCGGCTCTGTCCTTTCTTACACAGAGCATCAGTATTGGCAGTCCAGTCCAATTTAGCATGCAGCTGCACTCCCAGGTATTTATAGGTCTGCACCCTCTGCACACAGTCACGTCTGATGATCACGGGGTTCATGAGGGGTCTGGGCCTCCTAAAATCCACCACCAGCTCCTTGGTTTTGCAGGTGTTCAGGTGTAGGTGGTTTGAGTTTACTGGCATACTCCTGACTTCACTCTTGATTCAGTCATTAAATCTTTTGTTCATTGTTTCCGCACCTTTCTCATCTCTCTGTACTAAAGTATTTTTTGATGCTTTCCATATTCATTGACTATGTTTAGCCTATATCAAATTATAATATTTACAAAAATGTTGGGCATGATGCCTTCATTTTTCAATTAATGTCCATGGCTTGTGTTTATTATTTTTACCAATCAATTACTGACTTTTTTCTCTTTGATTAAATCTCCTTGTACTTCATAATAGATATGCCAACATAGTAATAGCAGTTGTAAACTCAATTTAATTTTCATGCTTATGTAATGCACCTCATCTGCCCCTGATTTAACATAAACGTCAGTTATGGGGTTAGGAACCAAATATCCTAATTAATAGAATAAATGACAAAGGAGGCAAACTTTCCAGTTATTGAGTCTTTCAAGGTGTTGAGTGTAAAGAAGCACATGTGGGACCACCTGCTGGGTATTTCTGCCTGATGCACCTTCGACAGTACCACCTTGCTGGCTCTAGGGTCATCAGCTGGGAGCCACCATTCACTTATTTCTCGCTCCTTCAATCCTGAAACCTCTCAAGGTGGTTGAGCAGCGATAGAGACATCTCTCTACCACCCCTGCAGCCAGCTTCTGGGATCCTTGTTTTTCCCACACTTTATCCTTTCTTCTGAGTCAGAGCCAGAAGCTCCCTTTTTCTGCCTTCTCCGCCAAATCTTTGAGGGCCTTCCTCAGCTTTGAGCCTGTAATCCTAAGGGACTTCTGCAACCTCTGGGATGATGTTCCAGTGAAGCCTCTGCAACCTACCTCTACTGGGAAGATGAAAGCCCTCCACCCTGCTTATAAGCACGCAGCTAAAAGTTCTCCATACTTTTCACTCTTTCTCTGAGGTGAGGTTTAATGTAGTAGTAACTTAACCAGGGCATCAGTGAATTTTCTTGTACCATGATGAGTGGCCCCTGCCTTTCAAGGGTACAATTGATCCAAATAAAGACGTTTTCTGATAATCTCAATTGATGGGCAGGGTGGTGTATGGGTTAAGGCTTTGGACCTGAAGCCCTGAGGTTGCTGCTACCGACCCAGTGTGGGCATGGGGAAGTCATTTCATCTACCTATGCTCCAACTGGGAAAACAAAAGAAATGTAACCAATTGCATCTCAAATGCTGCAAAGTGCCTTGGATAGAGGTGTCAACCAAATTAGTAACTAATAATAGCTAAATTGGTTTTGTTGTTAATTTATGAACATGTTTACCTACAGCTTTAGCTAGGAAGGGTTCCGAGAAGTGATGCTAAATTGACAAACAATATAAGATTGCTTCAGACTCAATATAAGATTGCCTCAGATGATCTGCAATGGAGATGAGTCAGCTTTCAGAATGGAGATACAATGATTGGTGGACTGGTACAAATGCAACAATCTGTATCTTAATGTGGACAAAATGAAAGACATGATTGTTGACTTCAGGAAGTCCCATGCTGTCCACACCCCACTAGCCATTGAGGGCTCGGCAAAGGAACTGGTCAATAGCACCAAATTCTATGGTGTACACCTGGCAGTTGAACTTACTTGGTTCATTAACAACACCTCCATAGCCATGAAGGTACAGCAGCATTTCCACTTTCTTCAGTGACTGAAGAAAGCAAGACTACGTCCCCTGATTCTCACCACATTCCACAGGGGCACCAGCGAGGCCATTCCAACCAGCTGCATCACTGTCTGGTTTGAGAACTGCATTGTTTCTGACAGTAAGATAGTGCACACTGCAGGAAAGATTGTTGGGTCCTCTCTGCCCTACACCGAAGACATCTTTGCAAAGCATCCATCCATCCATTTTCCAATCCGCTGAATCCGAACACAGGGTCACGGGGGTCTGCTGGAGCCAATCCCAACCAAGACTGGGCACAAGGCAGGAACCAATCCTGGGCAAGGTGCCAACACACCACAGGACACACACAAACACACCCCACACCAAGCACACACTAGGGCCAATTTAGAATCACCAATCCACCTAACCGGCATGTCTTTGGACTGCGGGAGGAAACTGGAGCACCCAGACACGGGGAGAACATGCAAACTCCACACAGGGAGGACCCGGGAAGTGAACCCGGGTCTCCTAACTCTGAGGCAGCAGCGCTACCACTACACCATCCTGCAAAGCATTGTATCTGCAAACATTACAGCATTGTGAAGGACTGCTCCTACTACTCCCATGATCTCTTTGTCCCACTTCCATATGGCAGAAGGTTCTGTAGCATTCAAACCCATCCTGCCAGGAACTACGTACAAGAGCTTCTACCCCTTGGCTGTCCAGACTCTGAAATCTGTGCTGCCCCCCAGCCCTCAGATCTGCCCCTAGTAGCGAATTTATATTCAGTACATTTGTTACTACTGTTTTTATTATTAGCTTTTATTAGTTATTATTAGCTTTACTGTTATTATTTATTTCAAATTCATACACTCTATTCACTTACCTATTACTTATTTTTAATTATTTATTTATCTAGTATAGTATAGTATAGTATAGTATAGTATAGTATAGTATAGTATAGTATAGTATAGTATAGCTCTTTACCTGTCTTGCACTTGCTGTGAGTTTATGTACTGTATATGTTGCACTGGGGGACGTTACTTTGTGCCACTGTATACTGCAACACTTTGTACGGATGGTGTAACAATAAAGCCACTTGGCTTTAAGATGAAGCTGACAAAGTACTTAGTGTCACAATGCCTTTGTGAAATTCACCCCAGATATCCAAGTACACAATATAAAAAATGAAACGTACCTCATTAAAAAACTTTAGTCTACAGCTACACATCTGGAAAAGTTAAACTGTGTGTTTTCTGGGCTGTATAGAAACTAATGCTACTCTGGAAACACTACAGAGTAGTCAACTACAGTACAAAGCAAGCTGAAGACATTCAGATCTGAATACTGTTTGACAAACATTGTCACAAGTGTTCTGTTATTGAATGAACTTCAGACATAAATTCTAGTATTTATTTGGATCTTTTGTCAATGCTAAACAAGGCTGTCAGTTTAGTCAATGATCAAGAATAAAGGATGTAATGCATACATACAGTAGCTGGCCATCTTTCTGAAAATATTTTTCTCTGAAGACTTCTTAAAAGACTGGGTGGCAAATTGAACTTGTTTTTAGTTCTAAGTAGGGCAAAGATTGCTACTTTTTTGTGTTCTGTGCTTGATGCTAGCAAAAACAATCAAACTCAAAATAAGGAAAAAAATCTGCATAAACTGTGCAAGCTTATAATTATTTCCTGTGCATGCGTAATACACCCATTTTCTAAATATAACTCCAAGAAGCAGCCTAACTCTGTATGTATACAAAGCATACAATTACCTGGTAAAAAAAAATGCTTGTGAAAATTAATTAGAATGATTTTATTATTCTTTAAACTTACATAAAAGTAAAGTGATATTAATCAGTGGTGTATATAATCTATCAGACATTACAAAACATATTATTTTTAGTTAAATCAAAGTGTATAGTTTCTGAAACTGTTACATTCCTGCTGTCATCCCCAATCTGGTTTTAGTTTAGTGTGGTGAATGTGCCCTGTATGGTCTGCTGTGTTGATTTACGCTTTGTGCCTGATTCAGCTGGGACAGACTTACAACTTAGTTTTGAGAACATGGGTGAATGAACTATATTATCCATCCATCCATCCATTTTCCAACCCGCTGAATCCGAACACAGGGTCACGGGGGTCTGCTGGAGCCAATCCCAACCAACACAGGGCACAAGGCAGGAAACAATCCTGGGCAGGGTGCCAACCCACCGCAGGACACACACAAACACACCCACACACCAACCACATACTAGGGCCAATTTAGAATCGCCAATCCACCTAACCTGCATGTCTTTGGAATGTGGGAGGAAACCGGAGCGCCCGGAGGAAACCCACGCAGACACGGGGAGAACATGCAAACTCCACGCAGGGAGGACCCGGGAATCGAACCCAGGTCCCCAGAACTCCCAACTGCGAGGCAGCAGCGCTACCCACTGCGCCACCGTGCCGCCCTGAACTATATTATATTATATTAAATTCAACTTTATTGTCATCATATAGGTACAATGAAATGCAGTTCAGCATCTAACCAGAAAGTGCAATCAGTAGACTAAGGTGCAATAGACAGTGGGTGTAAATAGTACATTAAAGTGTAATAGACATTAAGGTGCAATAAGGCAGCATACAAATGAGAATATGTATGTATATAATATTTGAATTTACAGGTAGTGGTATATAAAAGGAAGAGTATATACCATAGATGTGAATACTGATCAGTAGTACAGATACATGGTATGAAAAAATATAGATAGATGAAATATTTTTATATACATAATCTATATATATAAAAGCCAAATACCACTGACTCACTCATCACGAAATCTTCCGAACCATGAGGACTTGGGACTTGAAATTTGGAATGTAGGTTACCCTTGGCCCATAGGTGCTTGCTAAGAAACGGTTTTAAAAATTTTGTGGTCCAAGCACGTTCTGTCTGTATGTCTGTCTGCTTTTCACGAAAGAATTACTTAACAGATTTAGATCTAGTTGTTTTCTATAATTTGCTTGAAGTTTCCGGTTGATTTTGCGACTTCTCTCATCGTGCTAGGTATCATCGTTCGCTTGCGCTACCAATGTATTTATGCAAATCCAACAGAGTGGCTGTGGGCTGAGAGCAGGGAGGCAGGGCCTTCATCCTTCCCTCGCCAGCCTCTGTTCGAGTTAGTCTATGTCTCACCAAGTGTTGGAGTGTACCTTGCCTCTGCTTAGCTAGCAATACCTTTTTGTTCAACAGACATTATCATCTACAGATTGTTAAGGAGTAATGTTTGACATTTTTGAGAGAGAGATCCGAGCTCCATTTGTTTTAGAGGGTAGCTACTGATTGCCAGAGATATCACGGCCATGTGCTTTTCTACCCACTCGGGGAATGCTCTGAACACGATCAGATATAGTGCCAACGTCTATTGATTTTTAAAGTTTGTCCTGTTTCATTACTATCTGGGTGAAGTCATGGGGTACAGCTAGTACATATATATAAACAGGTGAAAATATACATAGAATACACATAGAGTACAGTCAGAAGTTACTGATATTTAGAAAAGTCAGCTATTAATGGGTAAGGGTGGACAGTTCAGAATCATGATTGTGTTATGAAAGAAACTGTTCCTGAACCTGCTGGTGTGGGACTGAAGGGTCCTGTAGTGCCTCCCTGATGGGAGGAGGACAAACAGTTCGTGCTTGATGATTGAGGCATCTTTGATGACGATGTGAGCCTATCACAGACACCGTGTGTGCTGTAGGTCAGCAATAGTCGGCAGTGGCATGCCGAAGATACCCTGGGCAGTTTTCACTACCTATTGCTGGGCCTTCCTGTCAGCTGCAGAGCAGTTGCCTTACCACAAGGTAATGCAGTTTGTCCATATACTCTCAACAGTGCAGTGGTAAAAGTTCAACAGAATCTGAGGAGACAGGCTGGCTTTCTTTAGCCTCCTCAGAAAGTAAAGATGTTGTTATGCTTTTTTAACCAGACTTGAAGTGTTTATTGTCCAAGAAAGGTCCATGGAGATGTGGATGCCCAGGAATTTGAAGCTTCATGGTATCACTAAAACAAAGCCCATTAAGCTGGAACTGATGTAAGGCAGACCGCCACACACCCAGTTTAGAGTCACAAATCAATGTAATAGCATGTCTTTGGACGATGTAAAGAAAGCCATGTGAGCACAGGGTGAACATGAAATTTGCAGATACAAGACCCTGACCCCTACACATCTAGAACCATTACCCAGGCACTGCTGCTGCTATTATTTTACATATAAACAAATTATTTTTAAGTGTAGACAAATAAGAAGGAGAATGTAACCTTATAGTCCCATTATCAGTAGATCACTGTCCAAAGGAAGTTTACAAATTATTACAGAAAAGAATGAAAAAAGCACAAAATTACTGGATAGATTATAAAAGTAATGAAGGTGAATATCATTTGATGTAATATTAAACAAAAATGAAAAATGAGTTATTTACATGCTGAAAAATTTAATTTTCAGTTTTTAGCACAAATGGAAATAACCTTTCTCTGATATTTCTTTTTAGAGATTCATGTTGACGCAGCCCCTTACTATCATTCAGCACCTCAGCCTTCTGGTGCTTGAAAAAAAATGTTAAAATTCCTAACCACATGTGTGCGAAAATGTCACAGGAAACTGCTTTTGTTTTCCTCAAATTTAAAATGAAAATATACTACCAATTTGCTTCTGTTCTAGAATTTTCAGGCTTGAAAAGAGAAAACAGTGATTTTGCAAGGTTTCCGATATTGAGGCCTTTTCTTAAAATATGTGCAGGCAACAATCCGCTTGCTATTTATTTAGCGTGTGTGGGTGTAAGTGGGTTTTATTTGTGTAAATGAACCAGCTCTCATAATTTGTTTCCAGTCATTTCTTGAAGCTCACTATAATTAACCAGCATGTTCTGTACAGTATGATTAGGTTATTGAATTTGGCCATTTGTAGTCAAGAGGGTAGTGGGTTAATACCCTATTACAGTGCAATATTATACATACATCAACTGCTTTGCTTAGTTTTTCATTGTTAGTGCATATAAATACCGGCCTTACTGGAGGTAATGGCAAAAGAAGGATGACAGCAAAATTAGAGGCCACCCCAGCTAACGCTGTCGATCCTTTCCATGGCCTGTTGTTTATAGAGCACCTTTAACTACTGGCTTATTCTACTGCATTATGGTAAGAGATGCTACTGGGGCTTTATTATTTCCACCTGCCTTCTTACTGGGTAAAGCCAACTCCCAATGTATCAGCCTTCCCCGTTTTCAGGTATGGTGGGCACACTGGCATGAAGACAATATCTCTTCAGGGATTCAAAATGTGAATTGTACACAGGGTTTATTGTGTATAAGTTTGGATGGTACATGGTATATGAAATAGTAATAGTGTTTTTCACATTTCCTTCCACGATCTAAATATACAGTATGCTGACACATGGTCTGGCTCTCTAAATTGGCCCAGTGTTGGTGAGGTAGAGTTTGAATGTGCCTGTGATGCTGTGGCATTTTATCGAGGATTTTCTTTGTACCTTTTTCCATTACATCTGGAATACATTCCAGCTTCTGGGGACCATTAATCAGACAAATAAGCAAAGTAAGATGGTGTAAAGCTGAACTGATGAATTGATATAGTACGAGTGAATTAAGTGAAATATCAAAGATCAGGAAATAGTTTTCATTACTGTAATTCAGATAGGAATATTCCACCAAACTGGCAGGAAATTATTTGCATTTTCTGCTATCCACAATCACAAATTCCCAAGTATACTTTCTTAAAGCATGTTACGTCTTATTTTCTGGCTCGTACAGTATATGGAACATGATTCAAAAGCAATTCTATCTGTCCATCCAATTTCTAAATCTACTTTAAATGAAAGAAATTTGAGCAAGGCTTTCATTTTTTTATACATGTTGTAAGAGGACTTCATATTTTTTTATTGCAGCAGTGCCAGTACGTGATATTTCGCAATTTACTGCATATTAAGCAAATCAGTCACTAGATTAAGGGCCTTGCTAGTCCCACTGGAAAATGCAGTCAAGAAAGATGTGGGACGGTACATGTGACTGATTGCCTATAAGCCACCTCAGAAACCTCAGTAAAGAAACCTGGTTTAGAAGTTGATTTTTTTTACTTTCTGTAGATATATACTGTATATAAAAGGAGATGATTGTGATGAAGTTAAAACTTTTTGAGTTTATAGTGCATTTTACAGTATGTACACACGGTAGGAGTTCTTTGATATGATTTGACCACTTTTGCAGTGATGTCTCGCGGCGTGTATGTCAGGATGTGGTACTATGAACTGGATAATTTAAATATGAATTAAATGGAAATTTAGAAGCAGTTATTAATAGTGTAAAATTCTAGAAATCTAGTTTGGTTTGAGCAAAATCGCTTCAGATTTTGTAGGTCCTGGTCCCTTTCTTTGTGCATAACTCTATAGCTGAGCTACACCAATCTAACCAAGACATTGTTCAGAAATCTGAAACCATCCGCCTGTCTGTTCATCCATCTATTTTTGAAGCTAATGTTTTCCTGGTGGTAAGAAGTCAAGGCCAAATCAGTTATGGTGTAAAATGAGTTGTGTCTCATCCAGTAACTGTTCAACTGTTGAACCAGTTCATTTCTGGATATGTTCATGAATTTTTCAATTATATAAATACTTGGGAACATGAAAAAATTTAAATTTCCCACTGTAAGATATGTTGTTAGGAAAATAGGAATAGAAATTTACCACTTTTGATATTTAGCCTGTGAACCAGAAGGGGGCCCCATAGAGCTTCAAGCCCCAAACACAACTGCACAGACACAGTCCCACTTAAAAAGAAGGTTTATTTTTACAGCTACCATCCACAAAGGTTCCTATAGTACAATAAAAACAATTCTCCTCACATTCTTTCTTTCTCTTCTCCTTCTCTATACCTCACAGGCGAGCTTTGTCCAATTCCACCAGACTTTGACTCCTTGAACTGTGGCAGGCAGCTCCTTTTATGTGAAACCCGGGAGTACTTCCGTTGTCCTATAATCGTAGTTTGGGAGCACTTCCGGGTTAAGCTGTAGCCCAACAAGGTAAGGCTTTCTAGTCCCACAGCACCCCCTGGTGGCACCCACGGAACACAAAAGGGCTGAGTCCAAGAACTCCAGTTCCAATGATGCCCTGTGGGAAACTGTGGTGCTGCTGCAACCCAGTGCGGCAGCCATCTGGTGGTCCGGGGGAGATAATGTCCTGTGTATGTTATCTCCCCTGGTCTTTCCCAGCTGAGTGCATCCCGGCCGGACCAGGCCCCCAGCCTTCCCTCACAAGACACAATTCTAAAAAATATATAGTTAAATTGTTTTTCTTTTTCTTTTGGTTGATGCTTGCACAGTTTTTGCTGTACTTTCACTTTTTAATTTCTCCACCTCCTTCATAATTTATCTTAACCATTGTAGTGTAGATATATACTACAGTTAGCACTCTGCTGTTCTGATACCAAGCAGTTTGTATTTCCAAATAAAGTTACTTTCTGCCATTTTTTATTTAACATGATGTTCTTTTGTTAAACAACTCTACTCTTCTGAACTGAGAGAAACCATAATGACCATATTTGTGAAAAATAACTGAAACTTTCATACATAGTGATATTTATGTCATAAATTGGCATGAGGAATGCATGCTGTATCTTGAAACAAGTCTCAAGTGGGGCTTCATGCTGGTGTGTATAGTCTTCTCCCCTATATTAAACTAGGGAGTGCTCGTATTATTTTATTTTCTCTACCTATTTATTCATGGTTAGGATGATTACTGAGACAGACCTAACTGTGGCAGTGATGGATGAAAATAAGATTTAGTTTTGGCTGGGGCGCCATTAAGGACTCTCAGACAATTTACATTTGCAAATCAGCATGTCTTTGGAGGGAGGAAGGAGGCTAGTTAAAAATAAACAAAAATATACACAGAACTGAAAATATAAAGGAGCAAAAAGAACTCAGTGGAACACAATTTAATAAAAACAAATGACCAGCATTTTTAGAATTCTTCTATTTTACATATATATTTTTCCATTGTTTTTTATCTGAACCTAACTACAAGTCAGCAGTGAATCCTTGTCTGTTTTGCATGCTTGTTTAGCTCACTTACAATTAGGCAACAACAAAAGGAAGAAGATGGAAAGTCACACAATAAGTACAGCAGGTGCAGCAATGTAAAAATGATCAAATGAATTTTATGTTGTACTGTATTAGAATGATTTAAAAAAGTATGACCAAATCTATAAAAAACGGAAAGACTACTTGTTTAAGCTCTGTGAGCAAGCAATAAAAAGGGAAATACATTTTACCCAGATTTGTAAAATAAACTGCTGATCTGACATGAGGGCAGGACACTTCCCCTTTTGGATTTTCTAACTTTCATCACTGAAAAATGTAAACAGAAATTAACAGTTTTAGTCAAAGGCATCACTGCATCATACAATTAAGAATTCCAAAGAACATTTTACCCACAATCTTTCTGCAATTTTCACCTATACAATTGAAATACTAGTTTTAGTTTCAGTTGCAACTGTACTGTAATTATATCTACGAAGGCAATATAGCAAAAGGAATAATATCACTTAATGGCTTTTTTTCTCATCATTTCACAGATTTTTTACTGTTTAAACAATTCATGCAACAAAATAATAATATGATGTGCCACAATGGTTTCACAGTCATTGCTTTCATACCAACTAAGAACTAACCATTCTTGACTTTTTTATTCCAAGCTGATATAATTCTTCTGGGTAACTAACCCATCAAAATTATCAGTCTAGCCCACTGATAATATGTAAAACATTTTGGTTCTCAGGTTGTAAACAGGAAACCAATACAGTATTTAAAAGTGATGTACTTGCTTTCATTGTAGAGCCCTTTATCTCTGAGTAAAAACATACGGACATCCAGACAGAAGCATGTAGGTGTAAAAGTGGCCTCTTCATTTGGTTTGCATTTCTTTTTTCTACATTGATGTTTAATTAGATAGTTTTGGATTAGAAGAACTTTGTGAGAATTCAACAGCAGCAAATTTTTTTATTTTAAAGAGATACACACTCAGTGGCCACTTTATTAGGCACACCTGCCCATTAATGCAAATGGCCTTCTCCTCCAAGCATTCAGTCATGTGGATGCAAACCAGTTTATATGTTTGGTATGTTTTGCACACTAGAAAAAAATACTAAAAAAATTGCCCTCAAGAAAAATAAAAAATTTATAAATTTGCTGGTGGTAGTGAAATGGTTTGTGAAATGTTTTCTCAGCACATGTGAGGCCTCTTAATACCAATTGAGCATCATTTGTTTGCGACAGCATACCTAAACCTTGTTGCTGATCACATACATCCTTATATGGCTGCAGTCCACTGTTTTTAATCACCTCAAACTGGTTGAATGAATATTACAGTCACTCAATTTTAGTCCAATGGCCTGTATAATTCCCAGTTCTCAATACTGTAGAACATATTTTGGAAGAAGCCATATAGTGAGGTTTCCACCATGTAAATGTGATATAAAAATATGATAGAATTGTGTAATGCTATTGTGTCAGTTTGTACCAAACATCCTAAAGAATGTTTCAAGTTCAAGTTTAAATTCATTGTCATGTAAGTGCATGGAAATTGTTATTTGCATGTCTGATGGAAATGAAGTTTCTGACACCATGATCAGCAAGTATTACTAGTCACATGTGAACCTTGGTTTTATAAAAGGCAGTTTATGAAGAAATGTCAAGGTCTAAAATAATAGTGCGTACATTTGTAATTAATAAATGTCTTGTTCAATGTCTCAAAGAATTCAGGCTGTTCTGTAAGTAAAAGGAAGTCCTACCTGGCATTAAATATATATCTATATATATAATTCACTAAGCCGCCAACAAGTAGCCACCCATAGAAAGCACGCCGGAAGGGGCGTGGATTCACTAAACCGCCGACAAGTAAGATGCCAATGGTGCACGTAGGAAGGAGCCACGGCCACCAACTCTAAGACCATTGGATATGACGACTCGGAAAAAACGCCGTCATTTATGTTCGTCTGTGCTACAGTACACATGCACCTCTGAGCCACGTTGACTTTTCGGTTACAACGCATGACCGCGTGCACCATAGCAAACTGTTTTACATGCTACATAAAGCAATTCGCATCTGCGACAAACATGCGTCTTCTTAGATGGTCCTGCAGGAACACGGAAAACGTTTCCCCTCTCACCAACACTCCTTATTCCCCGACCGGCGTCCACCACATCCGCGACAAACATGCGTCTTCTTAGATGGTCCTGCAGGAACACGGAAGACGTTTCCCCGCCCACCAACACTCCTTTTTCCCCGGCCCACGTCTACCCTCGCTCTCTAGGCATTCACACTGCCTGCTCATGTGCCTGGACACAAAAACTCACCGACCACCCAGTTAGTCCCTTTCGTCTGTGCTAGGAGTCCACATGCACCTCTGAGCCACGTTGACTTTTCCTTATTCTTTTCGGTTACGACACCCGACTGCATCCACCATCGAAAACCATGGGAAAGGAACAATGAAGCCCCGCCCAGAAACTCTACCCCTCCTCACAAAGTTTCCCAAACTCGGTCCTGGTGAACCCCTGTGGATGCAGGGTTTTGTTCCAACCAGATTCCTAATCGTTAATGCCGGTGAAACTCATCCGGGATAAGTCGTTTTTTCAAACGCAGCCGTGCAGCAAATTATTCTATCAGGATGTAATAATCGTGCCCCCACGCCGAGTGAAAAGCCAATGTACATTGAGTCTAGAAAACATGATCAGCCAGTCTTTGATAGGCTGCAACAAAATGATGAAAGAACGGGCGCAATTTTTTCACGCAAGCTGGGTGTGTGGGTGTTAGTTAGTTAATTAGTTACTCGAAGGATTTCAAGATTTAATATGCACAAGCGGTAACACTGCAAAAGCAGCCCAAACCAGAAAAGATGGCTGGCAAAAAGTGGCCGACAAATTAAACACTTGTGCATTGTACTTACTGAAAGCATTAAAAAAGCGGCGTGATTATGCGGCGTATAGTATGCCGCGGGTTGGTATGCAGCGTGTAAAACAGTTTGTTTGTCGCGGATAATTTGCCTTTTACTTTAACACGAAGACAATTTCCTGTTAGATTTGCCTTTGCGATGACAATTAATAAGGCACAGGGCCAAACTTTCAAAAAGATATGCATGTATCTGCCAAAACCAGTGTTCAGTCACAGACAGTTGTATGTTGCTCTCTCCAGAGTTCCATCTTTTCATTCACTTACTGGTATGCCTGCAGGAACACGTGCAGCGAGCGAGCGACACACACACACATACAGGCGCGCGCACGAGAGAGAGAGAGCGCTGGACACATAAGAATAATAATACTTCATTACATTGATATACTGGTGTTTTCAGTATTCAAAGCACTATCCACACAGGGAGGAACCGGGAAGCGGACCCAAAATCTTGCACAGTCTCCTTACTGCAAAGCAGCAACACTACCACTGCGCTACAAGGCAGTTAAAGAATGCACTGGGCACGATTTTCACTTCACTTCTGTTTTCACTTCTATTTGGACAACTGTGTCGTTCAGGAAGTGTTCACCCATCAATACATAATTACGCGGAGTATGCTACACCGCGGGTTGGCTAGGGGGTCATACGCTTACACTGATTACGTCCCTGCCCTTTGTACACACAGACACCCCCGCTACTACTGTGGTCGGGTAACTTGGTGGATTATATATAGAAAAGCAGCCAAAACCGCAAAGAACAATGAAAAGTCTACGTGACTCACAGGTGCATGTGGACTGTGCAAAGAGGAAAACAACTCAGGTGATGAGTTGGGGGTGGGCAAATGAGCAGGCAGTACATACTGAATGAGAAATCAACAGACTAGCATGACGGAGGGGGCGGAATGGGCGTCCTTCCCCTCTCCTCCCGTTCCGCCCTCCGCGCCCGAGCACCGTCCACCCCGATCCCTCGCTCTGGGAGGAGAAGGTGCGACGGCAGTCCGCCAGTTTTCAGTCACGGACAATTGTATGTTGGATCGTTCCGTGCATTATTACAGTGTTACTTTTCTTGGCGATTTATTACATTACCGATTTTTCAAATGTTAATTTTCTCACTGTGCTTAAAAATCATTAAAAAAGCGGCCTGATTATGCACCGCGGGTTCGCTAGTACTTTATAAAGTGGCCAAGTGTGTAAAACAATGAAATGCTCAAATTAGCGTAACATATAATAATATTGAATTTATCAATGTGTTATTTACTTTTATTTTTCTAATAACCAGTAAACAATAAGAATGTTTTAGGCTTTGCAGGTCCTTTTCAAAGAGTTTCTTGCATGCAAACATTTCAGTAGGAGTAATCATTCTCGAAACAGTTGTATTTAGTTTTAAAAGTAATCTAGAAAAGCCTTACTTTATACACCATAATCAATTCATTTTTCTAATCTTGCTCTAACAGTAAAGAGCAGGTATGAACATAATATATTATTCTTAGATCTACTTAATCCGGTGTCGGGATGTGGGGTGCTGGAGGTTGTCCCAGAAGTTCTGGCCACAAGGCAGGGACCAGGACTGCACAGAAGAACAGTTCATCAGAGGTAATAACAGGTTTATAATAAAAAAAAGCAAACATACTTTTATTTATAAGAACCTATGATAACGCTTTTTTTCTAAGTTTTGTTATAAAACTCAGTCTGATACTGAAATACAGTTCTAGCTTTATAGAAACAAAGGGTCTGATTAATAATGAGAGAAACTGTATGCACTACAGTCACTGAAGAAATTATGTTTTTTTGATGGGCGCATGAAATTGCCTGTTTGTGTTCTGTTTCCATCGAGGGTTGGCTCCTACTTTATAATCATTGCTGCAGCATAGACAAATTCACATTGACAGTAAGTTGAAAATGCATGTATAGATGGACAAATAAGAAATGAGAATTGGTGAAGATGTTTCTTGGAAATAAAAGCAGTAATGGGATTCAAGTCAAATCTGAAAATTCTATCTTTGTGAAGCCATGTTCCTCAGGAATCCACTCTATAGACTCTATGCAGTTTGGACAAACAAAGACATAAGCCAAATAAATGTGGTGACAGCCTGTTTAGTTCAACATTTGTTCATACTGAACAAAACAAGTGCTCAAGGACACAAAACCGAAAATAATCTGCAACTTAAAGAATACAGCATTCTTGAATTTGATAGATCAGAGGCTCAGCAAAGTGAGTTTTGATTTTGGAGCTGCTTTTTGTGTATGCTCGGTTCGAAATGAGATGTCTCTTTCTAGGGACATCTAGGTGTTATAGGGTTCCAACCAGAAGGGGCGGAATCAGTTGCCCACAGTGGGCATCTCAGCAATGTGGATGAGAGAGGAGACAGAACTATTAGGAACAGTGCCCCCTCTTGTTCTGGTGGGGTATTGCATACCTCAGATTTGCCCAGAAGGTGATCCTCTGATGTGCATGCGTGACAGCAGTCATTAACAAGAACAAATCAAATTCTCAAGGTGTTTAAAAGATGACCACACTTACTGGTTTCTCAGCCATGCTTCTAAAACCTGATGGGTATGTGAGGTGGGGGTCGGGACAGGAAAGAGTGAAGTGCAGAGGTTCTCAGGAAAATATACACAAGAAGTAACTACTTGTTCTTTTCAACCTGCCTCAAATCCTCACATGCTTCAGTTCAGTTACTTTATCTATGAGATCCCAGAAAATCTGGAGTCTGCGCCTTAGGATGGGTTTATGTTAAGATTCTGAAGTTATTTATACTTATATAATTGTATTTGCAATGTATTTTATGTGCGTTTTTCATGGTTACAGCCATATTGTTTACAGTTGCATTCCCCTGAAGTTGTCATGGCAGGATGTTTCTGGCCATTTCCTATTTAATGTGGCACTGCACTTCTTGATATTAGAATTTTTGCATGTACTTTGGCTAGTGATTTGGTTTTGACAGTGGGTATTTTTGACTTCCTGTTCTGACCTTTTGCTAAGATTTTTTGATTATGAGCTCTTTGTCATCTCCCTTTAGTGTAGAATACTCTGTACTTCTGCCTGTACCTGTGAGGCAGTACACATTGTATTCTAAATTAAGGAAAAACTCATCAGGTGCTTCTGTTAGTTTCTGTGTGAAGAAGCTACTTCTGCATTTTTAAAATAATCTTCATCTGCTTTCAAATTGCACTACTTCTTAAAGAAGAACTAATTTGCAATGTACAGATTCAAATACAACCCTTTGTGTTCATTCTGGAAAGTTCTAAAAATGGTTGTTTCCATAAAGAATTCTTCATTGGAGCCCATTATTATAGTATTTTTACATTTTCCTTTTAGTTCCCTATTTTTTCTTTTCATGCTATGTGAAGCATTTCTTCTTTTCACAGCAAATTTGGCATACTTATTTCATATGATTAACTTGTGTTCTCTGACATCTCAGTAATCACACAAGCAGCAGAAGAAAATATTCACTGCCATCTGGCATTGCTACTTTTTCCCCTGGAGACTTCTAGCACTTTCTTATAAATTTCTGCGGTGGCTGTGACAATCAATGATTCGTGGAGGCGCCATCTTATTCCACTAAGGAGAGTGCTGTGTGTTTAGTTTTTTATCTCTTGAGTATTCATGAGACATGTCTGAATCAGTACTGTGTTCTTCAAAAGCTTTTGCTGACAAGTACCACTAAAATGATTATAATGGAAGTGTAGGAAATGGTAACTTTCTTGCATGGTGTGTTTGCCAGGAACTACTATGGTACTGTAAAATGGGTAAAGAATTTCTCGCACAGCAGACCACATTTTAGGTTCTAGCAACTGAATCCATACATCTATTTACCTACTATCCTTAATCTATTTTATGGTCATGGGCATCTGGAGCCAATCAACAACTAAATGAAGGTAATAAATAACCCTGGACACTGAGCCAGACCATCAACAGGCATACTGATGCATACAGCCATACTCACTCACACTGAGATGATTTAGAATTGCCAATTAACCTCATCTTCATGTCTTTAGGATATAAGAAGAAACCAGACAAGCCAGACAAAATCCTTCCAAACATGGACAGAATATACTAACTTTACAGGGCTTCAGACAGAATGTGAAATCAGTCTCCTGGAATTGTGAGACAGTAGCACTTACCCTTGTGTTGCCAAAGCCTGTAAAAAGATTTATAACACTTATACATTTTAAAAAATCAAGCTGTGAAGGAGGACTTTCAAGCAAATTTATGAACTATAGTAACTGTCAGAGGCAAAAAAGGATAACATGAAGATACTTTAAATGAAAACAAAAAACGCAAATTTCGTTATAGCTTGCATAGAGTACTACAAAACAGAAAAAAGTGAGCTTAACATTACAACAGACGGAGAGGATATTCAGCAAATTTTTTCATTAGGTTTGCTCATAACTGGCAACAAGTTCTATCACATTTCACGGCTGCTTGATACTGATTTTATATTTGCCAAAATACTTGCAGTACTCTGAAAACTAGAAATCCATTTGGACTTTAAAAAAGTAATTCTATGTCTATAATCTTAAATTTCTTCTCCTTCTTCCTCATCATTATATTAAGTCTTCCAAATAGGTACTAATGTGTATCTGAAAAATTCTATGAGAACATACAGTATACCAAAAGTTTAAGACTTTTCATAAAACTAATCTAAGAAAGCCTGAGCATGATAAATATACCTGGTACTCTATATGAATATGAACAAAAATGGAACAGAATTAAGTCTCAGATCATGGGACTGCTGCTAAAGATCTTTACTTGCACCAATTGGGAAAATTTCTCAGCTGATATGCCACTTAATGACTCAGTGGAGGCCATAACAGATTGAATTTCTTTATAAGCAGATATTTTATGTCAGAAGAAAGATTTAATAATTTACAATTATTATTTGATTACTCAAGCACATAATGGTATTCATTCATTTACTTTTTAACAAATGGAATGTTATATGGGTTGGAGGCAGTGGCACTGACCAAAAAACAGGAGACACAGCTGGAGGTGGCAGAGTTAAAGATGTTAAGATTTGTATTGGCTGTGGCGAGGATGGACAGGATCAGAAACATTAGAGGGTCAGCTCAGGTTGGATGGTTTGGAGGCAAAGTCAGAGAGGCAAGATTGAGTTGGTTTGGACATGTGCAGAGGAGAGATGCTGGATGTATTGGGAAAAGGATGCTAAGGATGGATCTGCCAGGCAAGAGGAAAAGAGGAAGGCCTAAGAGGATGTGGTGAGAGAGGACATGCAGGTGGTGGGTGTAACAGAGCAAGATGCAGAGGACAGAAAGGCATGGAACAAGATGATCCACTGTGATGACTCCTAACAGGAGCAGCTGTAAGAAGAAGAAGGTGAATGAGACACAAGTTCATTATAAGGAAGATTCACTCAAACACAGGACCAACTTACACTCACTGAAGCCAATGTATTAGGCCATTTTATGCAATAATATTTATTAAATAAATATTACTAGCTGAGTTACCCAGTGTGCCTGGGTGAAATAATGGAAACGTGGGATAATAAAATGTAGTAATTACAAATTATATTTGACCATAATATTTTACTGTAAACACTTTTCATTTAGTACACAACTATTTAAATATTGCCAACCCTTTTAGTACACAATATTCTTGTTTTTTCCTTTCGGTGATAAGGATCCCAAATTACACAAAATAATTCCAGAGACAATATAGCTTCATCTGGGGCAGCTTGGAGCAATGACACAAATAGTAAGAGAAATGCTTGATTAAAAAAAAAAAAAAAAAGTTGTATGTAATGGGCAGGAATCAAACCCAGATTATTAGGCTAAAAGAAAAGCACATTGGCCTTCACATCAACAATACAACCTTCGTGAAACTGTTTCTCTGTTAATAGGTCACATAGTAGTATTTTTGCCACTCGCTCTGACACCAACCTCCCCACAGTCATATGTTGAAAATCTGACTTATGGTATTTAAGTACCTGTGTGTCAAATTTCAGGTCTGTGGTGTGAAAAACAAAGCTGTTCATGCAAGAACAAGAAAATTAGTATTGTGCTTTATAGGCACAGAGTTTAATGCAAATAATTAACCTGGCTGAAGATAGCTAGAGACCATAATGAAAGCCCATGTAAATACTTTTCACTAAGGGGAATGACAGGAGGTCATGGCAAGGGCAAAAGAACGTGACTGACTGTTTTGGGAAGAAACCTTCAACAGTATAAACGTCCAAAGAAAAATGGAAGACTTTTTATGTTATTGTTTTATAATAATTTTAATTAATATGCAATACCCAACAACATTTATATAAGTTTAAAAATGGAGGGATGAATAGATGATTTTACTGTATTGAATGGTCAAGTAACCTGGAGCACTATGCATTGATGTTTACAAAACTTTATAGAATGTACAAGAAGCTTATATAAAAATTAAAAACAACACATACACGTTGATTAATTTTACAAATGTTATTGCAAATAGCTCATCTGGTATTATATTAGTTCCCTGTAACTTTGATAATGGTGCTGTTTCTTAAAACTGTAAAATGTCCATCCACCATAAGATAGTGGAGGAAAACAAACCATGTTAATGTAAATATTTCACACAAGCAACACCCATCCAAGACACAAGGAAATGCCTTGAGAAAATGAAAACATGTTTGTAAAGCTGAGCTTCTTCAATTTGACTAGACTTGGGACAAAGGTAGAAACCAAAATCCAGTGTAAGAAGTTTATTTGTTGACTTCTTTTCAACATTTAATTCGATATATATCTGATATAGGTACATACATATAATAAGAGATGGAGATTAGCTTACATTTATTTTATTTATAAATAGACAAAGAAACTTTAGAGAACAAAACCTTTTGTAACAAGCTATGTATAACCTGGGCATCATAAAGGGGTAAATTGTTTGTACTTTGTTGTTTATTCTATATTATCAACTACCCTGAACCCTACTAAGGGTTCACAAGAAACTGGAAATGACAATTATACCTAAGGCAAAAGGCAGTGTACAGGCTTGTGGCATGAATAGGTAAGAGCAGTACTAACAGGTAGAATGGTCCACAGGAGACCCACGTATTAAGCAAGAATCAGTTTCAGCTGCACAAAGACTGGACTGGCCAAATGTTCCATTCCAGCTTTACAAAGAAAACTAGAGGTGTGGGAATTCTTGTACATAGAACAGTCTCATTTGTAGTATCAGATGAAGTATCTGATCCTGAAGGGAGATATGTGATTATCATAGGTAATTTATTTAACTGTAAAGTCCATCCATCCATCCATTCTCCAACCCGCTGAATCCGAACACAGGGTCACGGGGGTCTGCTGGAGCCAATCCCAGCCAACACAGGGCACAAGGCAGGGAACCAATCCTGGCAGGGTGCCAACCCACCGCAGGACACACACAAACACACCCACCAAACTAGGGCCAATTTAGAATCGCCAGTCCACCTAACCTGCATGTCTTTGGACTGTGGGAGGAAACCGGAGCGCCCGGAGGAAAACCCACGCAGACACGGGCGAGAACATGCAAACTCCACGCAGGGAGGACCCGGGAAGCGAACCCAGGTCCCCAGGTCTCCCAACTGTCGAGGCAGCAGCGCTACCCCACTGCGCCACCGTGCCGCCCTTAACTGTAAAGTGATTTTTTATAAATATTTATGCACCCAATGTTGATGATAGAGAATTCATGCAAATGTATTTGCATCCATTCCCAATGCGAACACTCATAAAATTATAATGGCAGGGGACTTTAATTGTGTTTTAAATTCAGACCTAGATAGGTCCCCTGCCACACGGGCGATGACATCCAACACCGCAAAGACAACTACACAGTTTGTAACTGATCACAACTTATCAGACCCCTGGAGATTTCTAAACCCAAACTCAAGAGCATATTCCTTCTACTCACCAGTGCATCATTGCTACTCAAGAATTGATTATTTCTTTGTAGATAACAATTTCTTGCCTATGATTAAATCTTGTAAGTACGACACTATTGTTATTTCTGACCATGCTCCTTTGATTTTGGAGCTAAAATCATTATGCCCCACATACTCATCTTGCAGATGGCATCTTAAGACACTTTTATTAGCAGACGAGAACTGTACCGAATTTATATCCAAGAAAATCAATATTTTTTTAGAGACAAATACATCCTCAGGGGTTTCTGCAGGAATACTCTGGGAAACCCTGAAGGCCTTCTTAAGAGGACAGATTACCTCATATCTTTCCCACAGTAATAAACTGGAAACCAAGAAGGTATCAGAGTTAATCAGCTATATTACTAGAATAGACCAAGAACATGCCAGGTGTCCAAGTGAGGCGCTTTATAGGAAAAGGCAGGCTCTCCATTCAGAATTCAACCTATTAACAACTAAAGAAACGGAACAACTCATATTTAAATTACGACATCTTTATTATGAACATGAAGAGAAAGCTAATAAGATTTTAGTTCAACAAACCCACAAGCAAGAAGTTCGCAATGCAATCCCAGAAATCACCAACACAAACGGAGACAAAATCATTGACCATGAAAATATAATGCACACATTTAGAGACTACTATAAATCCTTATATTCTACTCAGTTTAAAGAAGACAAGATACAACCTAATGCATTTCTGGATGCATTACAGATACCACAAATAGATACTCTTAGTGCAGAGGAATTGGATAAACCCCTGGCACTATCAGAATTACTAGATGCTATAAACTCACTTCAGAGTGGGAAAGCAGCAGGCCCTGATCGCTACCCTGCTGAAATTTTATAAAAAATTCTCAACTCAGCTAGCTCCCCTTCTTTTAGGAAGATTTACAGAAGCTAGAGAAAATAAAATTTTACCTCAAACTTTTCTCCAAGCATTAATTACCGTCTTTGCTAAACAAAATAAGGACTTATTACAATGTGCATCTTACGCATCAATTTCACTTCTGAATAATGATGTTAAGATACTCTCCAAAGTCCTAGCTAGAAGGATGGAGAAAGTGCTGCTATCAGTACTATTACGAGACCAAACTGGATTTATTAAAGGCAGACACCTAGCTTCCAATCTTCAACGCCTGCTTAATGTAATATATTCACCCACAAAGTCAAACACCCCGGAGATATTATTATCGTTGGATGCAGAAAAAGCATTTGATATGGTGGAATGGAACTACCTTTTCACTACGTTGGAGAAATTTGGGTTTGACCCGAACATTTGTGCATGGATCAAACTACTGTATACCAATCCAGAAGCTTCAATTTGTATTAACACCATTAATTCAGAATACTTTAAACTAGAACGTGGTACCAGACAAGGATGCCCCTTGTCACCACTGCATTTTGCACTTGCCATTGAGCCACTGGCAATTCACTGCTGAAATGCTTATGAGATAAAGGGGATTATCAGAGAATAACTTGAACAGAAAGTTTCTCTATATGCAGATGATATGGTAATGTACTGTATATATCAGAAATTATATACAAAATACTGTTCCTGCAGTCCTAACAGCACTAATAGGATGTCAAAAGATTTCTGGTCTCAGAATCAATTTGAATAAAAGTGTGCTCTTCCCAGTGAATTCTCAGGCATACCATATTAGATTGGACACCTTCCCTTTTATCATCGCATATCAGTTTAAATACCTAGGGGTAAACATCAAAAGTAAACACAAAGCTCTTTATCAATAAAATTGTGCTGCCTGTATGGAAAAAATTAAGCAAGACTTGCATAGATGGTCAACCGTTCATCTCACTTCAAAAGGGCAACCCTACAAAGACCTAAGGCAGAAGGAGGCATGACTCTACCTAACTTTCAATTTTATTACTGGGCAGAAAATATACAAGCTATAAAAATATGGACTTGGACACAAATAGATGAACATACACAGGCTTGGTCCACAATAGAAATACAATCCTGCAGTACTTCTTTATATTCCTTGCTTTGCACCCCCAATAAATACAAGTTATCGCCAATATACTATCAACCCAATTGTGCTTCACTCACTCAGAATATGGAACCAATGTAGGAAGTATTTTAAGATAGAGAAACTTTTATCTGTGGCACCTCTGCACGAGAACCACCTTTTTCCACCCTCTCAAACGTACGCAGTTTTTAATGTCTGGAAAACATTTGTGATTAAATCACTTAGAGATCTGTACATAGACAACATCTTTGCATCCTACGAACAATTACACTCCAAATTTAACTTTCCAGCAAATCATTTCTTTCACTACCTTCAAACTAGACACTTTGTTAAACAAAACCTGCCCAATTTTCCTCACCTCCCACCTACTTCTATGCCGGAAAAAATATTGATTGATCTTGAGGACTCAGATAGTATTTCCGTAATATATAAAACCATTTTACAGTCCCTCCCTTCCAAAGATCCAAGAGGACAGTGGGAAAAGGATCACTCACTCAACATTTCAGAAAAGGAGTGGAAAGTAGCAATGCACAGAATTCACTTGAGCTCCATATGCACAAAGCATAGTATTATTCAACTCAAAATTATATATCGAGCGCATCTCTCTTGTTTAAAATTGTCCAAAATGTTTCCAGGGCAAGATCCAACCTGTGAATGCTGCAATCAAGTTCCGGCCTCACTGGGCCAAATAAGCCTACAAAACCTAAAAACCGTTGCTATATAATTTAGAGACAAAATGTTCTAATACATCAAATTAACCCCATTCTGGTCCAATATCTTTAAATGCCTTTCAGACAGCCTTGGTGTCACAATCCCTCCTAATCCACTAACAGGTGTGTTTGGGGTACTCCCAGATGGGCTTAAAGTGGAGAAGAACAAACAAGTTGTAATTGCCTTTACTATACTATTGGCACGGAGACTTATCTTGGTCAACTAGAAGAATCCTAACTCTCCTGTTCTAAGTCAGTGGGTAACTGATGTTATATACTATTTGAAACTTGAAAAAATCAAATGTGCACTTAGAGGATCTGCACAAAACTTTTTCAAAACCTGGCAGGATCTAATCAATAACATTTTAGAATAAGCATTTAATTGAGGAAGCAGGTTCTCTCCCCTCTTTTAATCCATATATCTTTTCTCATTTATTAATTTATCTATGTACTTATCTTTACTAGCTTTAAGTTTTACTCTGCTGGCCTAGCTGTCTTTTTCACGGATAGGGGTTGATTTGTTTCGAACCTTTGTTTGTAAAACTTTAGTTATTTGTATGGAATTTTATTTGATTGTAATAAAATAATAAAAAGAAGGTAGGATGGAAGAAAGAAACTAATACAGGCACCAAATAAAGAGGTTTTAAACACAGTGCAAAAACAATAATAGCCTTTTAAAATTATACTGCAATACCAGGTGTCCTTTAAAATACAGGAGGCATTTTTTTGAATTGTAACATGGTAAAGCAAGAGCTGGACCCTGATTCACTATTTACCTTTTCTTAATTTAACCTTTTCAGCAGTTACAGTAAAAAGAATTAAAAAATTGTACTTCCCTGTATTTAAAGTCAAGAACAACTTGTACTAGAAAAGTGGAAGTAAATATCTGCAAACTAATGCAAAACTATTGTGGTATTGGTAGGAAGTACAAGAAGCCCAATAACAGGTGTTAGATTAAAAAAATCTGTCGTGCAGTATAACTTTTAGAGAAACAAATAACCATTGAAATTCCGGTGTCTGCTCCATATCAACAGATGTACCTTTACTATGCTGCATCATGGTGCAGCAAATGGTGGTTCCTGATATATGAGTAAAGAAATTGGTCAACCTCATGAATTCCATCTAATAGCCACAGAAACAAGCTCAAGAAAGGTTCTCAGTTGGTTTCATATTTGGAGAATGAACTTCAGTGACACAGGAAAGACAAGTATCAAACAGTAAGCCCCAATCAGTCAAATAATTTGGTGTGACCATTACAGGACATAGAAGAGAAATCATCAAATGTTTAGTTTTTTTTTTTTCTTTCAGTAGATCCATTATTTCTAGTAAACACAACATGACCTTGGAGTCAGTCACAGACAGTGAGCAAAAAAGTGCTAATGTACTCTCTGTCTTGAGTTTTCCTTTCCCCAGCATTAAGGTAAAGGCAATGGTATAGCTTCCATTCAAAGTCCATCCACTAATCCGGTGGTTCCCAAACATATTACCAGTGATTCTATGTGGCTGCAGGTTTTTGTTTCAACCAGTTTCATAATCTGTCATTATATCTCTAATTGGTTTAATATAATTAGCTGGTCTTATCTTTTCTTATTCTGCATTCAGAAAAGCATAGCAGTGTGATTTTTACATTCATAAGACATTTAGAATTATTTTTATTTTTGCTGTACCTTTAAATGCTTAATTCCTTTTTGTTGTTTTCCTTTAATTTCTATGTAGTTTGCTCCCTCATTGTATCCTAATAATGACATTTAATAAACACCAGAGCAGACTCCCAGGCAAATGACACTGGATGATGAAAGGCTACAATATCTTCAATTCCATTCCCACCAAAATCCTTATTAGTAAATAATGGATTAAATAACAAGAACTCCTGGAAAAGTAGGATGAAAAGTAGGATGATAATCAAAATCTTAAAAACCACCTTAAAAAAACAATAAATTATTCCTTTGGAACATACATAAAAGCTTGGTATATTAAAATTCAAAATTACCATAATTCGTTTAATTAGGCTAGCAGTCCAATTGAAAACAGAAGTTGGATAGAATAAAAACCTGGAGCCACATGTGATTCCACAGGACTGACAAAATTAAGCATGCACCCATTCATTCTCCTCAAAGTAAACTTGAAGTGACAAAATAATCTGAAAGAATTTGAGGGAACTCTTTTGGTTTAATCCTGCATAGAGGTCATCTTTGCAGAGTACTATTGAGTTGTTTTTTTTTTAAATAAATTTGACCCTTTTATTTACTGCAGATATGCAACATGGACATTAGTATTTTGGGGACTGGTGCACAGGCAGCTTCAGAAAGCAGTACATGGCTAGTAGATTTATTGGTTGTTTTTTCTTAGAAAAGGTAGCAGGTGCAATTCAAAGGTATGTTGATGTGAAAATCCTGGATGAACAAACATCTCCTTGGCTGATGTAGTACCTTGACTAAGAAAAGTGATTACATAAATCTGATGCATAATGCACATGCCCATTTCCAGTTTTGGTTATCCTCTGCTTCGTTTGAACTGGCACTGCCACTGTCCAGTGCCACATTGGTGCCATGTTCTTCTCACTTGCCATACAACCCATGGTAAATCAATTAGATAGATAGATAGATAGATAGATAGATAGATAGATAGATAGATAGATAGATAGATAGATAGATAGATAGATAGATTTGGTAACAACAGCAAGAGTGACCACTTTAAATGCAACAGGCTTAGAGGGTAATGTCAGACTTGACACAATGAATACATACGTTTTACTGAGTCTGTCGAACAGAAGAAAGAATGCCATGCTATCCAATAACTGGGGAGAATGGAAAAGACCCGACATCAAAGGAAACAGTGGTAATAGTGAAAACTGAGAAATCAAACTAAAACAGACAGCTGGAGTAACACTGCCAACTCAAAGGCAGCACGAAGAACGATTCCGCACTGCAACAGGGAATACGGAGTTTTCAGCCACCATTTAATTATAGAATGGGAGCCTCGCGAAAACCCTTCTAATTACATTTAAGAACATCTGTAGGGCACTGTCGATTTAAAAATCGCATTTAACGTCATATATTACTTGTACGTATTTCATGTTTATCATCTCAACCATTTATTTCGAAAATCATTTAAACCAAGTTAACCGCCGCGACGGAGGCGATGTCCGTACCTATCGACTTCATTTCTGACTGACAAATATGATATACCTTTCTCTCTCCTATTACATAACTGATTATCGTTATGTTATCCCTAGTGTATCTTATTAACAAAGCGTAAAATATCACCTAGTTTAAATTCGCATCGGTCCTTCCAGCGTCAAGTGGGCGCCTGCAAGTCCCAAGAGCGCGTCCCCGTTCGCTCTCAGTACTCCACGCGACAGCAACCCACGCGAAGTCACGAGCGCGCTTCACGCCGCCGCGCGCGCCTACACACTTTTAGCGCGCCGTGCGCATCGAATGAAGGCTGAGAAGGTTCTGAAGAGCTCTCCAAATGCAAGGTAAATGGGGAACTCGGCCCCAAGACACCATTCCGAGGATTTTTAAAAACATGTTTTTTTAATATGTCTGTGTTTTACATCGTTTTTCTTTTTATTATGAATCTGGTTCAGCGTATGACTTTCGCTATTATTCTGTATACACCAAAACTGAAAAAAAAATCAAACTGGAAAGTTGTAATTTTGGACATGAGAGGCAGGTTGACTGATTTATATTGCATTACCTGACCTTTCGCGGACAATTTTAGAACCAGTAACGCTGGCTGTAGCGCTGCATTATACAAGTGATTCTACCGTTAAATGGGCAACCTGATGCTGGCAGTAATGAGATGCAGCCTCCTCTTAATTGCGTAACTTCACTGCAATGTAGGTTTTACCTGTTTTTATCAGTCCTCTACCATTTAACTAAACATCGGGACTATTTGACGACGTACAAGTGTAATTAGTAAAAGGTTATGCCTTTAAAACTTATCTTACAGTGTACATCGTGGTATTCATGTGAAAATAATCTTATTAAAGTAAGCTTTTTTTATTACAGTGATTCTTTGCTCATTTTAATAATGTTGTCGGTAAGTGTTATTTTAATTAGCAAATTTACATGCTTATTTTTATGAAACGAATCCTTACTTAACTATCACTTTTTAACATTTTACAAACTTTGAAATGATGCATTTTGCAATTAAGGCAAATTAAGTTAAACATCTGAATTGTCCGGCCCTTAATGCAATGCACACATGATGATTTTTTTTTATATATGCTGCGTTTATTTTATAAGCAATGCTTTAATCAGTAACTGATTTATATTATTCTTAAAACCATTTAATCCGTTTCAGAGTAACAGAGAGCAGGAGTCTATCATTTCAACATCAGCCAGAAGATAGCAGCAGCACTAGACAGGGCATCAATATACTGTATTGCAGAAACCAAACACACATAAAGTAACTATATATAGTTGCAGTTTTTGGGATCTTTAGTTCATTTTCATCATTGATTTCTTCAAGATGCAGAATATAGTCTTAATTAAACAAATACAAGGTACATTTATTTTTGTTTAAATACCAACATGTAAAGGTGCAGAACTGAACTTACTTGTATTAACTGTTAGAAATACTCTTATTTAGTTTCAGATCAAAGGAAAACCATTGCTTGAAACTTTTTGTGAGTCACCCTTTCCATTACAGAGTGAATTACTGTATAAATTATCCACATAGTCAGGAACTAATCTTTGACAGAATGCCAGCCCATCACTAGGTACACTCTTGCACATAACATCTCTCGTTGACATTGTGAGTTTACAGTCATTAATAAACTAACTGATATGCATTGCTTTGAAATAAAAATGTAGTATTGAAATAATGTTAATATTCAGAAACTATCTATAATAGATTTATAGAGTCGTTATTGTCACATACAGGTGCTGGTCATAAAATTAGAATATCATGACAAAGTTGATTTATTTCAGTAATTCCATTCAAAAAGTGAAACTTGTATATTAGATTCATTCATTACACACAGACTGATGTATTTCAAATGTTTATTTCTTTTAATGTTGATGATTATAACTGACAACTAATGAAAGTCCCAAATTCAGTATCTCGGAAAATTAGAATATCAATTAAGACCAATGCAAAAAAAGGATTTTTAGAAATGTTGGCCAACTGAAAGGTATGAACATGAAAGTATGAGCATGTACAGCACTCAATATTTAGTTGGGGCTCCTTTGGCCTGGATTACTGCAGCAATGCGGCGTGGCATGGAGTCGATCAGTCTGTGGCACTGCTCAGGTGTTATGAGAGCCCATGTTGCTCTGATAGTGGCCTTCAGCTCTTCTGAATTGTTGGGTCTGGCGTATTGCATCTTCCTCTTCACAATACCCCATAGATTTTCTATGGGGTTAAGGTCAGGCGAGTTTGCTGGCCAATCAAGAACAGGGATACCATGGTCCTCAAACCAGGTACTGGTAGCTTTGGCACTGTGTGCAGGTGCCAGGTCCTGTTGGAAAATGAAATCTGCATCTCCATAAAGTTTGTCAGCAGCAGGAAGCATGAAGTGCTCTAAAACTTCCTGGTAGACGGCTGCGTTGACCTCGGACCTCAGAAAACACAATAGACCAACACCAGCAGATGACATGGCACCCCAAACCATCACTGACTGTGGAAACTTTACACTGGACCTCACGCAACGTGGATTCTGTGCCTTTCCTCTCTTCCTCCAAACTCTGGGACCTTGATTTCCAAAGGAAATGCAAAATTTACTTTCATCAGAGAACATAACTTTGGACCACTCAGCAGCAGTCCAGTCCTTTTTGTCTTTAGCCCAGGCGAGACGCTTCTGACGCTGTCTCTTGTTCAAGAGTGGCTTGACACAAGGAATGCAACAGCTGAAACCCATGTCTTTCATACGTCTGTGCGTGGTGGTTCTTGAAGCACTGACTCCAGCTGCAGTCCACTCTTTGTGAATCTCCCCCATATTTTTGAATGGGTTTTGTTTCACAATCTTCTCCAGGGTGCAGTTATCCCTATTGCTTGTACACTTTTTTTCTACCACATCTTGTCCTTCCCTTCGCCTCTCTATTAATGTGCTTGGACACAGAGCTCTGTGAACAGCCAGCCTCTTTAGCAATGACCTTTTGTGTCTTGCCCTCCTTGTGCAAGGTGTCAATGGTCGTCTTTTGGACAACTGTCAAGTCAGCAGTCTTCCCCATGATTGTGTAGCCTACAGAACTAGACTGAGAGACCATTTAAAGGCTTTTGCAGGTGTTTTGAGTTAATTAGCTGATTAGAGTGTGGCACCAGGTGTCTTCAATATTGAACCTTTTCACAATATTCTAATTTTCCGAGATACTGTATTTGGGACTAGTTGTCAGTTATAATCATCAGCATTAAAAGAAATAAACATTTCAAATACATCAGTCTGTGTGTAATGAATGAATCTAATATACAAGTTTCACTTTTTGAATGGAATTACTGAAATAAATCAACTTTGTCATGATAATCTAATTTTATGACCAGCACCTGTATAAGAGTAGAGTGAGATTCTTACTACTCAACATACAATGTGTCTCTCCCCTCCAGTGCCGTAATACAATGCTGGTTTACATAACAATATGTAGTAATTAGTATTGACAATTGGCCTTGAGGTTTTCTATACAGTATATATATATTTTATTGATTTTTGTCTTCTGCGGTGGGTTGGCACCCTGCCCGGGATTTGTTCCTGCCTTGTGCCCTGTGTTGGCTGGGATTGGCTCCAGCAGACCCCCGTGACCCTGTGTTCAGATTCAGCGGGTTGGACAATGGATGACCCTGTGTTCAGATTCAGCGGGTTGGACAATGGATGGATGGATGGATGATTTTTGTCTTTTTGAATCAAGTGTAATACATAACAAAGTAATGCCATAGTAACTCAACTGTACACAGAATATGTTGTTCTAATGCTAATGTTGTAACATTTACCAAATTGTTTGGCTGAATTTTATATTCTTTACTGTTCTAAGGGCTCATATATCAATCAGATACATCATTAAAAATACGTTCTTAATATTGTATGGGTCACCCTTGTGCTGCCAAAATAGCACTGACCCATTGAGGTTTGGACTCCACAGAACCTCTGAAGGTGTCTTGTGGTATCTAGTACCAAGATGTTAGCACCAGATCCTTTAGTCCTGTAAGTTACAAGGTGTGGCCCTCATGGATTGGACTTGTTTTTCCAGCTCATTACACAAAAGCTGAATCAGATTGAGACCTGAGGAATTTGGAGGCCAAGACAAACAAAACTCTTCGTCATGTTCCTCAAACCATTCCTGAACAATTTTTGCAGTGTGGCAGGGTGTGTTTTACTGCTGAAGGAGACCATCACAGAATAACTTTGACATGAATTGGTGTACATGGTCAGCAATAGTCTTTAGATACGTGGTATGTGTCAAAGTAACAGCTACATGAATGCCAGGACCCATTGACTCTGCTGGCTTGCCTTCTTTCCATAGTGCATCCTAATGCCATCTCTTCCCCAGTATACAAAACACACACACCTGGTTGTCTGCTTGATCTAAAAGAAAACGTGATTCATCAGACTAGTTCACCTTCTTCAATTACTGAATGGTCCAGTTCTGAGATTCACATGCCCATTGTAGGCACTTTTGGGAGTAGATAGGGGTCTGCATGGGCATTATGAGCAGTCTTCAGCTACACAGCCTCATACTCAGCAAGCTGTGATGCACTGTGTTTTAACATTTCTCTTTCTTGGCAAGCAGTAGGTTCTTTTGGAGATGACCTGACCTAAATCCTTACACTTTCCCATTTTCCCTGCTTCCAACACATCACCTTCAAGAATTGGCTGTTCACTTGCTGCCTAGTATACCCCATCCCCTGTAATGAGATAATCAATGTTATTCAATTCACCTGTCAGTGGTTTTAATGGTGTGGATGACTGGTGTATTAGACAAACATAAACTCATAAAATAGCAGCCTTTTGCATTCACTGAAGTTAAATCATAGAAATCCTATATAAAGCTACAAATGGACCTTAGTTTACATTGAATTTTCTCAGTTTGCTCTTACAATTTCAAAATAAACAAAATCATACAGTAGTATACTGGATGTGTTTTGTTCCAATAAATCTACATTATATCATCATAGGTAGCTCAATCTTATATGTCACTACTGAGTCAATTATTTTGAAAATTGCACCCAGTGTTAGAAAAATACATGACTGGGAGCTAACCACATGTGACATGTACTGAAACCCAGGATGTTTAACAAGAATATACAAGACAGAAGACTATGCAGTACATCATTAGTATAGCGTAAGCCAATAGCTACAAAATAAGTATAGCTTAAATAGTTAACTAGAAACTGAATTAAATATGCTGTTAAAATTTTTATTGTTATTGGATGAAGAACTGGCAAATTACTACAGTCAAAATTAGGCTGTTACAAAAATAGGCCTGAGTTTTAAAGCTACAGTATTTGTGTTTTAATTTTTGAGTTCTTAAGCATCTAGGGGATGTATTCCTTGCTTGCTTACTGCTGAATAGCTCTAGATTTATGTAAGTAGTAGTTATGACAGTTTTTCCTTTTAAATATCATTGCAGTGATCTTGTGTGACACAGTAATAGAGATGTGACAAGCATATGGCTATGGCCCAGTTAAAAATGATAATAGATATAACTAGCGAATGTGATCAATGTTTCATGTGCTCACTCCCAATCCCAGATATCCAATGAAAACCTTGATTTAATTAACATTTGGTGAATTATATAAGGCCTATAAACTTCAGTCATAATAAACATACTGTAAAAAAGGTGATAAATTGTGGTTACGCAATCAATGAACAGCAAGCTCATTATGAGTATGTTGCAGTTTGCAGTTTGGCAGTGAAAGATGTGTGTAATTTGCAATGGAGATACAATTTGCAATTCACTTTTTGTACAGACTATATTTCATTTTATTGTTTTATATTTAGTAATTATTATTCTATTACTGAATGTTAATTGAATAATTATAGGAGAAAATAAAAAAAATGCTGAGCTTTGGCTTATATGCTCTACATTTACATGTATAATTTTTTGCTCAGCAGACACTTTTATCCAAAGTGACTAACAAAAGAGGTCAACATACAAGTAGTAGACTAAATATCAGTCTAGGGACAACAGAACAGAGTTACAAAATTAAATATTACAAATTAAGACCTCTAAACCAACTAAAAAACACAAGGTTAATTAGCTACTAAGAACTTAACATTGAAACTATTATGGATTTGAAGATATTCACAAGAACAAGAGAATCTTGAAATGCTTCTTAAACATAGTTAGGGAGTTAGTGGTTCAGACGGAGATGGGCAGCTCGTTTCACCAGCTGGAACACATGAAAAACATCTGGATTGAGATTTGATGCCACATACATGTTTCACCAAATGCTGAGCATTAGCTGATCAGAGCAGACAAAAAGAAGCATAATTCCTTATGAGTGTGCTGTAACAAGAAGCCAGTGTATTGACCTGAAAAGAGAAGTGACATTGTACCCATCTTGGCAGGTTTAATACAAGAAATGCTGCTGAATTTTGAATCATCTGCAGTGCTTTAGCAGGGCATGCATGTACCTGTGCCAGTAAAGAGCTGAAGTCAAATGCCTGAATCAGAAGTTGTACTGCATACTTTGTCAGATACAGCTTGTTTTTGCGGATATTATATAGAGTGAATCTGCACAAATGAGAGACAGTTGCAATATGGCCAGTGAATGATGGTTCTTGAATGAGAAATAATTGAAATATGATCAGTGAGGAATATTATCCAAGGCTGCATAGTGACTTGGTAGGTGTTAGTGGTAATGAGCCAAGCTTTATACATTGACAGGGTGTTGAACAGAAATAACTTTCTGGGATAACAAGGGACACTGTCTTTGCCAGTTTGAGCTAAAGATGGTGTTCATTCATCTAAGCTGAGATATTATTGAGGCAAACTGAGACTGTGCTGTCCTCAGGAGAGAATGTAGTATAATCCACCATAAAGAATATTGTCAACATCATGAACCACTGTTAAAAGAATTACAGAATTCAAGAGCTCCAATAAGGTAGCAATGGGCAATAAATCTCTCTATATATAAAAGAAAATTCTGGAATGGAAAAGCAAGTCTACGATACGTGATCTTCTCGGAAGACATTTTAAACACCCGCAAGACCAAAGACACGCCCTATTTACAATCTATCAAATAGGACAATAGGCAGCAAAACGTTCAGTCTTGTGAAGGATTTGAGCACACACAGATCCAGGGCTGTCAGCGCATATAAAACATATAAGGACTACATTATAAATGAAATGTCGACATCAAAGCAGAGAAAAAAAAAAGAGCAATAAAGAATAATCGAGGTGCAAATTCAGAAAATAAGGAAAGTAATTATCAGCTTGGAACAAGTGGAATTGAAAAAAAAGCACGCCCAATCCGGCTCAGAATTAAAAGACAAAGTAGAACTTCATAAAGATGTTTACAAACGTTGGCGCTAAACACATGCAGAACAGGTTAGAGACTATGAAACCAGTGAAATTAGAAAGGCTCAAAAAAAAAAAAACGTTGGCGCTATACACATGTGGAGAAAGTTAAAGGATATGAAAGTGGGAAAATTAGAAAATATAAAAAAAGAAAGTAAAGATCGCAGTAGCGCAAAAAAACAAACTGCCTCATTTAACTATGCACCAGTCTAACTTTGGTTTTGCACAATAATTACTACACTATTGCACCTTAACACTTACAGTTAGGTCCATAAATATTTGGACAGAGACAACTTTTTTCTAATTTTGGTTCTGTACATTACCACAATGAATTTTAAATGAAACAACTCAGATGCAGTTGAAGTGCAGACTTTCACCTTTAATTCAGTGGGGTGAACAAAACGATTGCATAAAAATGTGAGGCAACTAAAGCATTTTTTAACACAATCCCTTCATTTCAGGGGCTCAAAAGTAATTGGGCAAATTAAATAACTTGAAATAAAATGTTCATTTCTAATACTTGGTTGAAAACCCTTTGCTGGCAATGACAGCCTGAAGTCTTGAACTCATGGACATCACCAGATGCTGGGTTTCCTCCTTTTTAATGCTCTGCCAGGCCTTTACTGCAGCGGCTTTCAGTTGCTGTTTGTCTGTGGGCCTTTCTGTCTGAAGTTTAGTCTTCAACAAGTGAAATGCATGCTCAATTGGGTTAAGATCAGGTGACTGACTTGGCCATTCAAGAATTTTCCACTTCTTTGCTTTAATAAACTCCTGGGTTGCTTTGGCTGTATGTTTTGGGTCATTGTCCATCTGTATCATGAAATGCCGCCAAATCAATTTGACTGCATTTAGCTGGATTTGAGCAGACAATATGTCTCTGAACACCTCAGAATTCATTCGGCTGCTTCTGTCCTGTGTCACATCATCAATAAACACTAGTGTCCCAGTGCCACTGGCAGCTGTGCACGCCCAAGCCATCACACTGCCTCCACCGTGTTTTACAGATGATGTGGTATGCTTTGGATAATGAGCTGTTCCACGCCTTCTCCACACTTTTTTCTTGCCATCATTCTGGTAGAGGTTGATCTTGGTTTCATCTGTCCAAAGAATGTTTTTCCAGAACTGTGCTGGCTGTTTTAGATGTTCTTTAGTAAAGTCCAATCTAGCCTTTCTATTCTTTAGGCTTATGAATGGCTTGCACCTTGCAGTGCGCCCTCTGTATTTACTTTCATGCAGTCTTCTCTTTATGGTAGACTTGGATATCGATATGCCTACCCCCTAGAGAGTGTTGTTCACTTGGTTGGCTGTTGTGAAGGGGTTTCTCTTCACCATGGAAATGATTCTGTGATCATCCACCACTGTTGTCTTCCGTGGACGTCCAGGTCTTTTTGCGTTGCTGAGTTCACCAGTGCTTGCTTTCTTTCTCAGGATGTACCAAACTGTAGATTTTGCCACTCGTAATATTGTAGCAATTTCCCGGATGGGTTTTTTCTGTTTTCGCAGCTTAAGGATGGCTTCTTTCACCTGCATGGAGAGCTCCTTTGACCGCATGTTATCTGTTCACAGCAAAATCTTCCACATGCAAGCACCACACCTCAAATCAAATCCAGGCCTTTTATCTGCTTAATTGATAATGACATAATGACGGACTTGTCCACACCTGCCCATGAAATAGCCTTTGAGTCAATTGACCAATTACTATTGAGCCTCTGAAATGAAGGGATTGTGTTAAAAAAATGCTTTAGTTGCCTCACATTTTTATGCAATTGTTTTGTTCACCCCACTGAATTAAAGCTGAAAGTCTGCACTTCAACTGCATCTGAGTTGTTTCATTTAAAATTCATTGTGGTGATGTACAGAACCAAAATTAGAAAAAAGTTGTCTCTGTCCAAATATTTATGGACCTAACTGTAATTCTACTTTATTCACATAATTTTACTTATTATGTTCTACTATACTGTTATCTTTCCATATATGACTTTTTGTTAATCTAACTGATATTCTTGTAACTTTGCACAGTTTTGGATAAGCGGATCAGGATGCATTTCACTGCGTGTTGTCCTGTATAACTATGCATGTGACAAAGAATTTGGAGAATTTCAAAAACCGAGTTTACAGCACATGCATTTATTGGTTACTTTGTTAGTGTATATATATTTATCTGTCTGCTTATTTAAAAAGCTAAATGTACCCCAGGAGTCAAAAACGTTCTTTCTAGCCCTTGTACAAAAACCTAGACAAAAGCTGAGGTATCACCTTGGTAACCCCATGTACTTTTGGAAATGTGAGAGGAAAATAGCACAACTTTACAGACAGGAGTTCAATGCAGAACTCTGCTTACTTTTTTACTTTGTAAAAAAAAATTATTAACTGCTGATGATGTAGATCGTTTTGTCTGTGCTGAAATTCCAAACAGAGAAACCTATCCTGACCTCATTAAAAAGATTCAGCATATTGGGACTCGCAAGATTACAAATATTGTTTTTACAGAAGTTCTGAAATAAAAGTGAAACTAATGAAATAGCAACAATTCAAAGAAAAAAAAATCTTAAAAGTGTGTATCCGGAAAACCAAACACGGGGGTTGACGAGCGAAGCGAGCAGAGGGCTAAGCCCCTTAGTAGTCCTTAAGAAAATCTTTGGGCAAGACAGAAATGTATATCGATATTGCCAGGGCAACTAATAATGTAATTATGGGGAAACTAGTGATAATAAGGGTAGGGAAACCTTACTTAAACAAGATGACCTGTAAGAAAAGCCTTCAGAGATATTGGTGCTAGAGACAGAGAAAGTATACTTTGTGTGCCTGAGATGGAAGTCTTTCAAGCATGCACTATACTTTTTATGACAGAAATTAACTCAAGGGCACTAGCCAGGGAGACCCAGAACCATGTCTCCCTTTTTAGAGTCAGAACAGAGAGGACTGTCAACTATCTTAGCAAGCAACCCCTGGGATTGTACCACTGAGAATATGACAGGAACAGTATTGCATCTTTAACACAGATAGCTAAGATTGCAGAGGAGTCCTAGCTCTTTAAAGTCTAAACAAAACATCTGTGTTTAGGAATCCCAGGGGCTGTGTTAGTCATAATGGGCTGCCCTGAGTAGAAGAGTGATTTCATGGACTTGAGAAGTCTTGAGTTAAAAAGTTTGCACAAAGCCTAACTGAAGAAAGCATGAATAGCCAGCATCTTTAGGAATAAAGTGCTGTAACAGAACTTTTGAGGTGGGTGAGTGGATACATTACACCATCACACAAGCACACCAGCTATCTGAGACAAAAAGAGGGGGTATAAGGTTTTGTTTGTGTATATGCTCATGATGTTTGAGCTCTAATTTTGTTTTTCCTTCCGTTGTGAGTTTTACTTGAAATTTAATCACACTACTCTTTGAGACACTTGTATCTTGGAATTATTTCAGGTGTAAAAAGACACCAAGAGGCTGTTCTGATATTGACAGATATATAGGGTCAAAGTTACAGGTGAATTTCAAGCCCTGATTATTGAGATGGTAATAGCAAGCACAAGATAAAGTTGGAGAGTATTATGATTATGCAGTTATATGTGCATGGTTACATAATATGACAAATAAACAGAACAGAACATGACTCCACAAACATACAGTTAGAGAAGTTAGTAATGTTAATATCATTCAAGCAATTTTGTCTCAATGTCGTCTTTCAAAACTGAATCTTGTGGTGTAGCGGGTCCACAGCTCAAGTCAAAAAGGCCACTCTTTAAATAAATAGTCGCCGCACTCGCGGCTTAGAGATGGGGCGTCGTAGTGTGGCTGGAGCAGGTTCCCGGGTGAATTTGTGATGCAGGCGGTCCTCGCTTAAGTGCCCATATGAGGAGCCGTCCGCATCCATAATTGATGCCGGGAGCTGCAAATTGCCACACCTGATCCATGTCCCCGTGATAAATAATAGAAGCACGAGGCGGCTAGGGGAGGGAGGAAGAAAAAAGACGAACGGAGGTTACAGGAGGAGGAGAAGAAGGAGGGAGGAGAAAGCCGGTGCGTGATTGAGCGAATGCTCGCTCACTGTATAGAGCGGTTGGTAGCTGGACAGTGAGCCCTCGTGGGGTGTTTGGCCGGCACCCAGGGGCAGTCGGTAGTGGTCGCTCCCACTGAGCATTAGTGAGGAGCAGGAGTGACTGGAAGGAGGATGGCTCGCTGCATAAGGCCGGGTTTATACTTCACGCGACGTGATGCATGCTGCAGCGGACATTCCTGCTACCCAAGCGTTGTAGTGTTTATACTTGCGTGCGTACTTTACGTAAATCTGGAGGAATCAACCAAGTGGCAGTGCGAGATATTATCACGGTGAGCACAGGTTCGGCTTCTTTGAAAAGAAAGTTTAATGATTAAATCCATCAATCCAGGGATGTGTCAATTCCAGCAAGCACTGGGCACGAGTGAGAAACAATCCCTGGACGAAGCCTCAGCTCATCGCAAGGTGAATACAAGCACGCACATACACTTGCGTCATTTTAGCGGCACCAAATCCCCAAATCTGCATATGTTTGGAAGGAAACTGGAGCACAGTGTGGAATCCAAGCAGGGAATACCAGCGACATGACTCCCTGCGAGACAGCAGTGCTACCGCTCCACCACCGTGTCACCCCCATGTGTGTAATTATTAACAGTATTCATTATTTAAATGAAATTAATGATTTATCTGTGAAATGTAACATACATACTTTAACACTAGAATTACCAGAGCCTACGAAAAAACTTGTAGATCCGTCCCACCTTAAATCGCTTCACACTTCTCCATCTGCGTCTTTTGTCCTGTAAATGTGTCGATAAGCATCAAACAGCAAGCAGTCTGCTATCACATCCCCCACTGGCGCACAGTTTTCTCAGCTCAAATCTGCTTCATGTGTGTTCTGTGTCTACAACGATCTATGTAAACACATCGTTAAAACAGAAACGTTTTTCATGTTTTAGTAATAATTGACAAAATGTAGACATGAAGTGTATAATGTGTGAAGCCTGAATTCCAAATATCAAAGAAACACTTTCACAAAAGGTGCAAATATAACAGAACAAATGCACTTTTATTCAAAAATATAACTGTAGAAAAACAACCCGCATTTACCTGAGTCATTGACATGCAATTGGAATGAGAGATTCGGTGGCGCAACGATATCAGCTGCTGACTTGTAATCAAAGCTTCGTGTGTTCGATCCTGGGCGAGTCCGTTTCGAGAACTGAGCTGCTCGTATTCTTACTATTTTAGAATAAAAACATACACTTGATTCCATTTGTCTGTAACAGCTGGTGTAATTTATGATACTTGTAAAAGGTTAGCTTTGTTTTTTTCTATTCTGTTATTCTCTCAGCCGCGTTCACGTTCCCAACTCCCCACGCCCCCCCCCCCCCCCCCCCTCGCATTTGACACTGCTGTTTTCACATAGACGTGCTATAACAGAGGTACACTCAACTCATGCCGACGATTCTACATCGGATCAAGAATGCACTTTTGCCATCGCTGCACTTTGTATATGTACATGGGAAGCTCTGCACTCGTGACTTTACGCTGTAGATCTGGGTCTTACATACAAAGCACGGTGCATGTGCCCAAAACATTAACATTTATATATTACTTACATAAAAGCCAGATCCGATGTAGAACCGTCGTCATGTAAGTAAATAACTCAAGGTAAATAACATTCGATTTACCTATTTACCTTTATTTATTTACTTACTTCCTACAGCGTAAAGTCTCCAGTGCAGAGCTTCCCATGTACATATACAAAGTACAGCGATGGCAAAAGTACATTCTTGATCCGATGTAGAACACTCGTCATGTAAGTAAATAACTCAAGGTAAATAACATTAGCTCTGGCTTTTATGTAAGTAAAATATAAATGTTAATGTTTTGGGCACATGCACCGTCATTTGTACGTAAGAGCCAGATCTACAGCATAAAGTCACAAGTGAACTGCAGAGCTTCCTCTGTTTGATCGTCAAAGGCATGCTCACAAATTATACGTGTAATGTCACGAAAAATACCTGCTGACACTTTAGTACGCAAGCAATGGTACGAGAATGCAGTTAGACTTTTTTTTGGGCACATACACCATGCTAGTGTTTAGATCTGGAAGATGTAGCGTTGGCGAAATAAATAACATGCGAGCTATAGCGCGTCTTTATGTGATCCAAATAAATAACATGCGAGCTATAGCGTGTCTTTATGTGATCCAAATAAATAACATTTGAGCTATAGCGAGCTATAGCGCGTCTTTATGTGATCCAAATAAATAACATTTGAGCTATAGTGAGCCATAGCGCGTCTTTATGTGATCCAAATAAATAACATTTGAGCTATAGCGCGTCTTTATGTGAAAACAGCAGTGTCAGATGGGGAGGGGGGGGGGGGGGTAGGGTGGAATCGTGAACACGACAGAAAATGAAACTGAATAAAAGAAAAACAAAACAAATCTAACCTATACAAGTATCACACATTTACACCAGCTGTTACAGACTGACTGAGCACATTTGTTCTGTTATATTTGTACCTGTTGTGATAGTGGTTCTTTGATATTTGGACTTTAGACTTCACACATTATAAACTTCATGTCTACATTTTGTCAATTATTACTAAAACATGAAAATTGTTTCTGTTTTAATGATGTGTTTACATAGATCGTTGTAGACATGGAACACACACGAAATGCATGTGTTCCAAATAACGATATAGTATTTATAAAAGGTGTCATTTTGCTTGACTTCTCACTCTTACAACTCCAAGCAACTGACACACAGGTAAACAGATTTGAGCTGAGAAAACTGTGCGGCAGTGGGGGATGTGATAGTAGGCTGCTTGCTGCTTATCAACACATTTACAGGACAAAAGACGCTGATGGAGAAGTGTGAAGCGATTTAAGGTGGGACGGATCTACGAGTTTTTTTCTTAGGCTCTGGTAATTCTAGTGTTAATGCATTTCATCGTGAAAGTGATATCAAGTATAAATCTAAAGATTCTAAATGTGCAGAGAACTGGAATATCAAACATTTAATGTGTTCTGTGTGGTGATCTATTGCTGCTTGCCGTAGCAATTAAAAACTGGGATGATGTTTACGACAGTCTGCTTTAACACTAGAATTACCAGAGCCTACGAAAAAACTCGTAGGTCCGGCCCACCTTAAATCGCTTCTTAAAACCGTTCTCACCTCTCTGCCAGCGTCTTTTGTAATCTAAATGTACTTACAAAGACATGCTGCCAGCAGCCGGCTATTCCATCCCCCCACCGACTTAGAACGTAAACGAGCTTTTCCCAGCTCATGCCTTGATTGATTATCTGGGAGTGAGTGGAGTTTTAGAATGAAAATAATAAATCGCTGTTTGGAACACACGCATTTCATGTGTGTTGCGTTTCTGCAGTAATCTGTGTAAACACATTGTTAAAACAGAAACGCTTTTTATATTCTAGTAACAAATGACAAAATGTAGGCATAAACTATATAATGTATGAAGCCTGAAGTCCAAATATCAAAGAAACACTTTCACAAAAGGTACAAAAAAAAAAGCCACCGCCAAAAAAGCTGCCTTAGTGTGGGACATTGACACCTATTTACTATGATTGCCGCCGTGGCGCAACAGTATCAGTTGCTGACTGGCAATCAGAAGGTCATGAGTTCGATCCTGCATGACTCCCTTATGAGATGTGAAGTGTTCTTATTTTTACTATTTTAGAATAAAAAGATACATTTGATTTCAGTCTGTAACAGCCAGTGTAATTTATGATATTTGCAAAGGTTAGCTTTGTTTTTTTTTTTTTTTAATTCACTTTTCATTGTCTCAGTCGTGTTCAGGATCCTTCCCTACCCCATGTAAAAGTATAATAAAACAAGTGCACTTTTATTCAAGAATATAACCAAAGAAAAAAGAAAGCAAGGTACAGTAGGCGGTTGATATGACAGCTTGCGTGGTGCAATGCTAAGAACTGCTGATTTCTATTCCGTGCTATATAACTGTTAACTGTTAACATTTGAATCTGATGATTGCATATAGCGCTGTCTTATTCAGTGTGCGCAAGAACATGAAGGTGGCCAGTTGCTGCGTGCTACAATGCACATTTTAAAAAAGAAAGAGACAAATATATGTGAAGAAATCATTTTATGACGCGAATAGTACCAATCAGAAAACATCGTCGAAGTAATGCAATATTATTTGAAAACGAACAGCGTCAGGTTGGGTGTGAAGTTATACTGGCGCTGTTTGAGTCAGATCAGAAGCTGAATAAGCTGAACAAGCTCCTGTTCTGACTCTAAGTAAAAAGCATGAATTAATTAACAGAAATAACCGCGATCGACATTTTAAACTTAATGATTTACAGTGCATACCAATTTATAAATTTTATGTCCGTTTTCAGTAGTAAGCTGCTCTTTTGGGGGGGGGGGGGGTATGGAGTGTTAGAGCGTGTGAGCTTATTCAGTGCTGAAAACGGCAAATATAGGAGTGAGTGAGATCGAACCGGGAAATCTTGATCACACTTGGTTTGCGTCTGTACTTGCGCTGTTTCTTAGAGTCAGATCGGGGGTGGGGATGCTAGAGCGCGTGAGCTTATTCAGTTCTGCTGGATCAACGCATATGTTGATCTTTTTTTCTTTCAGTAATAGCGCCAACATAAATCCACACCCAATCTGACGCTGTTCGTTTTCAAATAATATTGCATTAGTGCGATGATGTTTTCACATATATTGTCTCTTTCTTTCAGGTGTGTAATAGGAACCACAGCATAGAGAGAAGCGTGTACATTGTAACAGGTACACACGTTGTAAATGTAGGAAAGACTATCCTTGCGTGTGTGTGAACAGTTAACATTTGAATCTGATTATTGCATATAACGCTGAACTTACTGCTCTGTACTATTCTATCCTCTGCATGTCCTGGAGTATACAAAAGAAACAGCATACAGCAACATGTGGGGACTGGCAAGATCGGGAAAAAAAAAATACGCATTCACTGATTACAAAACGCAAGATGTTATGCGAATGAATATGAATAATATGAATAATGTTGCATCCGTGCCACAAAGTTTTCCGAAATGTACTATACAGGTCATAAAACAAATAATTCCAAATATCATATATACCTACGTCTGTGTTTTTTTGTTGTTTTGACATCATTCACCATAAGGTGCACTCTAATTCAGCATGAGCAGGAACACTCAATAAAACCGAATAAAAAAATCAAGTGACGGTGAGATACGAAGAAGGCAGATTTGCCAGCGTTTGTGTGTCAGCTTTTATCCCTCAAGATGAGAGAATGTCCAGTTCCTTTGTCTCAAAACACCACTCACATCTCCAGTTATTCCGTTTCAAATAAAAAATAACAGCGTCAGATCCCTGGTGGTTGGGGGGGTAGTATGTATCGTGATCATGATTTAGAGAGAATAAAAGTAAAAAAAAAAACGGTAACTTTTACAAGTCCTATAAATGCACACCGTGTGTTACAGACGCAAACCAAATGTATGAGTGTACTGTATAATATTAACAAAAAGAGGAGCTCACTACTGAAAACGGCAAATATAGGAGTGAGTGGGGATCGAACCGGGGACTCTCAATTACAAGTCAGCAAATCTTACCGCTACGCCACGGAAGCTATTATATCAGTCTTGAACCTTTTGTGGAAGTGTTTTTACTTGATCTTTGGACTTCAGGCTTCATACATTATATAGTTTATGCCTACATTTTGTCATTTACTACTAAAATATGAAAAACGTTTCTGTTTTAAAAATGTGTTTACACAGATTGCTGTAGAAATGGAACACACATGAACTGTGTGTGTTTCAAATAGCGATCTATTATTTCCACACTAAAACTCTAGCAGTTCAGTTACTCCCAGATAATCAAACAAGGCAAGAGCTGGGAAAACTTAGTGAACGCTCTGCGACGGTGGGGGATGGAATAGCCGGCTGTTTGCTGGCTCGTCTTAATCGGCACATTTAGAAGACAAAAGAGAGCTGCGAATGGTTTTAAGGTGGGCCGGATCTACGAGTTTTTTCGTAGACTCTGGTAATTCTAGTGTTAATGATAAAGTAAACTATGAGGTTAAAGTGGACATTTCGAGATTAAAGCCGAAATATCCACTTTAATCACAAAATACACGTGTTCACACTTGTCCTTCATTTTTTTTGTCTGTGGCTCAAATACAGCGCTGTACATTATGTTGCTGTTGTGAAGTTGCAAAAAAAAAAAAAAAAAAGACGGCACAAAAGATGGTATGTGAAACTTTTAAAATGAATCGTGTCATTACGATCGGGAATATGTGACCCTTAAATATAAAAGCACCACGAATGCATCTGTATGTTGGCATTTTGCTTCACCACATCGAACCATTCATCAAACATCGAAGTGCTTACATCGATCCCGTAGGATCTGCATAGAGGCTTTCTGTCACATGTAGATAGTAAACAGAGACTCTGACATCACGTTCCGACTTTTATCACACTGCGCCCCCCGACATTTTGCTGGTACTGCAACTCGCGCACACGTCGTGTTAATTTCTGAGGACCTGCTCAGAGGATGTGTGAAATGAACATTGGGAACGCATGGCAGCCATGATGCGGGCGCGTACACATTCTGAGTGTGAAGTATAAACGAGCCCTATGGCCGAAAAGGCAGCAGGAGTTGGGACTTGGGAAGTGAAAGCCCCAGCGTGAGTGCCCTGGTCGCTGGGGAGCCAAAGCCACGGTCTGATGATGCCCAACGGAGCCAGGGGTCAGAAAGGTGAACAGACCAGCAGATGAAAGCAGAGAGAACATCAGCTGCAGGTAGGGTTGCTCCCCTGGTGCATAGCCTGGACGGGAGAAGCAGGGGAGTCACCAGTAGAAAGGCACCGGGATCTGTTTTTAAAGGACTGCTTCCAGCCATTGTTTTAACCTCGTTGTTTTTAAAGGATTTTTTTTTTCTATTGTGTTTTTACCTCCACAGTTCACTTGTTTTTATGGGATTATTTATTTGAAGATTTTTGAGAGACACTGCAGTATTTATTTGAACACTGTTTTGATTTTGTTGTTTTTAATAAAAGCACTTTGCACTTTTTGCACTATCCCCTTGCTTCATTGTTGTGCTTCACTGTCCAGCTCATCGGTGACATTACCGATGGTGTCGGGTTCAGAGCTCCCAGAAGCAAGATGGGAGCATGGAGCAGAACCTGCATTGTCACAATCACACCATGGTAGGTGGTTGTTTATTTGTTGATTGATTGTGTGATTTGTGACCTGAGGGAGAGCATGTATTACATTTAGTATTGCAGAGGAACATTTCCTTCCCAAAAAAGAACACAATATGTGAAAAAATAGCAGAAGGAGACAAGCTAGGTTTATTTACTTGCCTTTTGCTTTATGCAGAAGGCATTATGGTAATTAAGGCTAATTAGTGTGTGAATGTAGTCTGATGGGTAGGTCACCACTGAACGGACTGGTGAGGATGGCAGAAGCAGGAACTGGAGAAGAGCTCATAAGAGCTCAAAAGAAACTTCAAAGTGGCAAAAGCTTGTTTATAAGAGCTTATAAATAAGCCTACAAAGCCTAAAAACCGTTGCTTTATAATTTAGAGGCAAAATGTTCTAATACATCAAATTAACCACATTTTGGACCAAAATCTTTAAATGCCTATCAGGCAGCCTTGGTGTCACAATCACTCCTAATCCATTAACGGCTGTGTTTGGTGTAATCCCAGATGGGCTTAAAGTGGAGAAGAACAAACAAACTGTCAATGCCTTTACTTCACTGATAGCACATAAACTTATCTTGCTGAGCTGAAAGAATCCTAACCCACCGCTTTTAATTCAGTGGGTAACTGATGTTATTTACTATTTGAAATTGGAAAAAATCAAATTGTCACTTAGAGGATCTGTTCAAAACTTTTTAAAAACTTGGCTGGATCTAATCAATAACATTTTAGAATAGGCTTTTATATTGGAGAAAATGATTCTCCTCCCTCTTTTCTACTCTTAAACCTTTACTCTGGCTGTTGGCCTTCCTCTGTTTCTCTTGGGCAGGGGTTGAATTGAATTTAGTTTTAAGTTTGATAGTTCGTATGGAATGTTACTTGCTTTTAATAAATTCAATAAAAAATTTTCTAATAGGGAAACCATCCCTGTAATTGTGTTTTGTTGTATTGATACTGTAACACTGTACACTGCAACCTATTGGGATCATTTAGCACTGTTATAGCAGAATGCTGGTACTGTAGTGATATTTAAGAGCAACTCTTTTCACTGTGGTTAACTCTTAAAATAACTTTTACTTTTCAGCTAATAGCATGTGCTATCAAAAGTCAAGCTCTTTTGGATTTGAGTATATTTAGGAGAAGACAACATACATATTAAAGTATTTGTCATTGTGCCCGGTTGGTGAGCAGGAGTAAATTAATGATGGTTGAATGAAACAAGATATCTTTTATGTAGAGCAACATACAAAATATATTTACAGTGTCCATGGAAATTTAAGAAAGAAAGAATAATAATAATTATTTGAAAAAGTTCTGTGCTGTAAATCAGCATTCAGCTGATCCACATTTGACCATTCATACTTTTAATCATGGGACTGAAGAGTATCAGATTTTTCACTTTCCTTTCTACAGATAATAGTGACTTTGTACTTGAACTTGTGTCAACTTTATGATACTTCTGGAATGTGGACTCTCTTTTGCAAATGGAAGGACAGAAAAATTATACATTTTTGCAAAGATTGTGATACTCCAAAATTTTAATCAAGTTTAAAAACAGATGAATGGATAATTTTGAGCATTTATGTTTATTAACATTTCCCTTCATTGGTCCATCCTCCATTTATCTTATGATTCTATGTTTGTATATGCAGTGCCATGAGAAACTGGCAAGATTCAACTGTGAATGGAACTTTGTAGCTTCACTTATCAGTCCATCCATGCGTTTTCTGAACATGCTTCTTTTAGCATCACAGTAAGACAGAACCAATTATAGTAGCATGAGGTGCAAGGTAGGAACCAACTCTTGTCTACTGTAGACCAAAGTCAGGCTGATGTGTGAATAAAGTGAAAATGATCAGTTTCTACCTAGTCTCCTCAAGTTATCAGCACTACCCATTGTCCCACCATTCCAACAATAGACACACTTGATTTGTGTTATCATTTAAAACAGAAAACAAATGGAGAAATACAAAATGTCCACACAGAGAGTGACCAGAATTAAACTTTGAGGCTATGATACAACAGCCCTAACCACTTGACCATCCTATTACTGATTAATATTGTATCATTCTCAAACTGACTTAATCTTGTTCAGGGTCATGGTATCCAGAAACTATCCAGGGACTATCAGAAGCAAGAGAGGAGCTATTCCTTGATGTGGTGTTAGACCTTTATTAAATTTAATAAAGTAAATTATTTGTAAGCATTAAGGTGACACACAGATTTTCACATGTGCCAGGGTAGCTTTTAATGTTATATACATGTGGGAAAATTGTTGTCTGTGTATGTATGTATATATATATATATATATATATATATATATATATATCTGTTCTTATCTGTTGTGGAATGCTGTTATTTAAATTGGGAATCTTTTTAAAAAAAAGCAGACACTTGTATGTGGTGCTGGTGTATGATGTCTTTGTGGTCAGATTCAGGCAGATATGATAACTTTAGATAGGGTTTATAATATACATACCATAAATCATTTTGGTGCAGCACAAAAATGCTGTAACTTAACTTTTTATCTGTCACTGTTTTCTTTTTATTTTCCATTTTTCATATACTTTAATTCTTTCTTCAGCAAACGTGGTCAGCCCTTTCCAGCTTATATCCCAGTGACCTGAGCCAGTCACTACCAGGATTCACAAAGAACGGCTCCCTTATTCTACCATTATCCACTGGCATGTGCTGGATGACCCTGGGAGCACTTGACTGCTCCTGCTCCCAGTGCTCAACTGGAGCGATTTGGCCCTGGAGCACCATTCCCCTGGTTGACCACTTGGCATCCCAACTGCCTTGCCTCCTCTTCTCAGAACTGGCTCTTTTCCTATGCTTCTACACTTTTTCTCTTTCATTTCTCTGTGGCTTTCTCTTCTCTGATTGTCCTCCTTTTCATTCTTGATCTCGAACCTCTCTCCTACTCAGACCCATTTTATCCTTGTGAGTGTAGGTGCTTTCCATAATAACCCACGGATTGTCAAAGAAGAATGGCTATGCTGTTTGGGCTCATACATGAACAAGTGATGAACCAATTCCCCCATGAAACATGCTGGGGGCTCACATATTTCTGCCAACACACTCCAACACGCCACAAATTCTAAGCCAAAATGTTTAAAAAAAACAACAACTTGCACTACTATGAACCCCTGATATGCTGCTTCACATATTGTTGGAAAAGACTAACAGAATAAGAAAGAAGTTACGTTTAGGATAGTTTCAGAGGTGTTGCCCAGAACTGGTACACTGCACTACCATAACTGTTTGAGTTGTTCTTATTGATATAAGGGAGATGTAGATTTCCTTGAAAAGTAAATAATAATGCAGTCACACCAAGTATATACCATAACTTCTGTGACAAAGTTTTATTTTCACCAATTGTAAATGGGTGGTCTGGTGGATTTCAGGCAGGAAAATGCACTATAGGACAAAGCATGGCTCACCAAAGTCAAAGTAACAGTAGAAAAGTGAGGAGGAATAGTGACAATGTATGTTTTCATACTGCTATAGAAATACTGGGACTGCTAGGGGTCATTATACCCTGTGTGTATTAGGTTCCCTGATAGAATGATACATAGAGTCACGTGCACAAAATGGCCGTCTGTGCAGAAGCATGAAATATTTCAAGAAGGAACGGACAGTCCCAACAGTTGGCAGGTGATATACACGGCCATTTTGTGTATTTATTTTCATGGGTGCTGCTATTTTACAGCATAGGACTCAAAACACCCATTTTTCTTTCAACTCTAACCACAAACTAGGTCAAGATGGAGTGTCAAATACCGATATTAATAGATTTATTTTTACTTTTAAAGTTACTTGCATGTGAAACAATCACTAATCCATATCTAATGGAAATGTGTCCTGTTTCATCAGTAAAGGTACCAAAATAAAATTAGAACCCTTGTAGATGACACCAGCATTGGAACCATGATGTTTAAAATGGCTAAAGCTGCAGTAGTGCTAAACAGCCTAAAAAGGAAAATAAAAATTAAGTTTAAGATGTAAGCAAAGTGGAAGACTGAGTGAAAGAACGAATCGATACTTGTATTTTAATTGAATAACTGGCACTCAGTGAAGATTGTTATTCAATAAATAAGTTGCACTGTATTGTATTGTATTGATGTTAACAACTCAACTAAAAGGAGACCTCAGGTGCTTAGTATTTCCTTTACTCATTGTTTATCTATCACTATTTAACCAAATACAATACTGACTCCATCATTAAATTTGCTGAAGACACCACCATTATAGTCCTAACCACAAACAAGTATGAGACATCTTACAGAGAAGAAATCAACCCATGGCACCAGAACAACAACAATTTTTCTCTTAATGTCAAGAAAGCTAAGCAGCTGGTCATAGACTCCAGGAAGCTGGAGGCAGACCACACGCCAATTTACATTGGTCTGGATGCTATGGAGAGGGTCAGCAGCTTTAAATTTGAACATTGCAAAATCTTTTGACAATAACAGACAATTTAGCTCACTAAAGCTCAGCAGTCCTATCCTCCTAATTCATCCAAAACAACATCAAGTGGAGTTTTGAATGTTCCTGAACTACTACTGTCCACCACATTACTTGGAAACATATTTCATGTGTCCATATTTCTTGGTGTGAAGAAAAACTTTCAAACATTAATAAATTACTTGGAACAACCATCGCTGAGAGCGCAGCATACCTTGGCTACAGTCAGGAAGTCAGACTGAAAAAGCCCTTTATTTAATTAGATGTATAAGGAAAGCCCAGATGTCCTCATTTATGCTTACTGGGTCTACAGGTGTATAGTGGAACCTGAAATTACTGACTGCATAACATGGCAACTGCTCAGATCAGCAATGAAAAGCACTGCAAAGGATGGTGTAATTGGTGCTTTATGGACACACAGCTTTTCAGCACATACAGTATTAAATAGATACTACCTTAGAAATGCAAACTTTATTATTAAAAACCTTAGCACTCATACTAACAGACTGAGAGAGTTTTTATCCACAAGATATAAATTTACCCAACAGTTTCTCATACTGAAAAATACACTTATTGTATTACTTGTACTTGTCAGAGAAATACATGAAAGTAAAAAGTTCATTGTCCTATGGACTAATGAAAGTAAACATGAACTTCGAAACACATATATACTTCTTGTCCTTAATTTCACCTTGCTGAATATTTATTTATTGAAATTCCACCTGTCTGTAACTCCACTTACTCAATGGTGGCATGTACCTAATAATAAATTATTAGTCATTTGCCCTGACATATACAGCAACACAAGTGTTGATGAACACAGTAATTATACCTTTATTTTTGTAAATATTGTTCTATGCTGTTTTTGTGGCAGAGTGTTTTTGTGTGAGTAATTCTTTGTGTCACCTTTGTAGATACTACTTGATTTAGTCATATGTAATTCTATTATCTTCTACGTAAGTGAGTATGATAGATGCTTGATTTTGCTTTTTCCTCTTTTAGGATCTAAGCCAGGAATCCCTAAACCGGGTCCTGCACCTCCTGCTGGTGCCCCTCCAACTTCCCAACCATCTCCAGCACCACCTCTTCCAACACTACCTCCCCGACACCCAGCCGCTGTGTAAGTATTTTTGACAAGCATTTGTGATGATGAGTTTGCCTTAAGCAAATATAACCTAAAGTTCTTGTTATAATCTTTACATAATGCAAACATAATTTATGATATGCAGGCAAAAAATATACAAAACATGAAATGGTAAACTATGTAAATTTAAAGCAATTATTTGAAAGTTATTGTCTGTAGTGTATGGGTGATCATTTTGAAAACAGAAGTGTGAAATTTTGCATACATGCACATTCACATTCGTGAGTGTTAGGGGTTGAAGACACCTGGAAAAGGGAAAATTCACAAATCATACTTGGGCCTCCCTAACTATGGTGGGAATGTGTTACAGCAGAAAATTTATATGATTTCATTTATTTATTTCTTTTAGTCTTTATTTTAACTTACCTGACTGACACTCACATTAATGAGTTGATTGCCATTTAGAAGCATGAAGAGAGCACAGCGTTGGCTGGGGTTGGCCACACAGATTAATAGGAGAGGGATACGTAAAATAAGAGAAAAAGAAATCAAGAGAAAGGAAATTGACAAGTGAGTGAGAAAGGTGAGAGTTGAGAAGGATGGCTAGAAATCTGTCTAGGTTTCTAATAGTGCACGGGTAATGGGTGCAGATCCAACAGTTGCGCTATTTTTTTGAACAAAAATAACATTTAATATTAATCATATAGTATGAACTTAAGTTAAGAAATATTACATAACATTAATATTTATGAAGTATATGATTTTATGTGATAAAAATCATTTCTAGTATTGTTAATATATTTTTGTCTTATGTGTTTTCTACATATTTCTGCAGTCTTTTTGCAAGCTTCAAAAATGTCCTTCTAATAATTCACTGCAAGTGTTGAGGAATCAGTGGGCCCCCATTTAATCTAAGGGTAGTGAGGGAAAAATCTGGCCAAAATAAAAAGCATGAAAAGGTATTAAAACAAGAAAAGAATAGTGTACTTTTGAGCATTCCTTGTCAGGCACGGTTTGTCAAAAAACTGACCTCCTCCTTCCGGTAATGGTTGGTTATGTAAAATCTTCCTGGAAGGAGCAGGTCCTAAAGTGATGCCACTCATCTTCCATTTGAGGTTCCCCTGAATTGCGGATGGGATGAAAGATTGTGTTAACAAGAGCATCCCCTCTCTGCGTTGGGTGGCTGCATAGAGCCTTGAGGATGCCTCCTAAGTGCACCTGCTTGACAATATATATATATGTACAGGTAAAATTCCATTGCAGTGAATATCTTTACAACTAAATTTTCATTACAACGAAGTATTTTACGGCCCCTGACAGTTTCTCCATAAGACAGAGGCTATAAAAATCTTGTTACTACGAAATACATTCAGCAGATACTTTCATTACAATGAAGTGCCCAAAAGACCTTGAAATGCCTGAATGAATCATCCACAGAGCAGTTAGTTCTGTGGTCGCAGCTCAGTGCACAACAATCTCCGAATAGAAACAATGTAATTTTTTCTCTTTCTTCAAACTTTCCTCCTACTGTTTTTTGCTGTGTTTGTTTTCTGTGGTTTTCAGCAATACCTTTTGCTTATTGCTCATCAACATTTGAAAAACATCCATTGGAATTTAACTCATTATCACCTCCTATAGAAATGGCAGACAGTTCACATTAGAAAAAAAACTTGAAATTTTTGGGGCTCTTGATTATGTCAAAAGAAAAAAGATGTTGCCAGTGAATTCGGAATTTCACCATCATCATTGTCAACTTTCTTAAAAGACCAAGCATAAATAGAAGAAAAATCTAGGGTTGTAAACCTTTGGTCTCAGCACAAACATATGTGAACTGCTGCATTTGAAGACATCGAAAAAGCAGTTATTCCTCTCATCATTGACAAGTCGACCAGGCCTCAGTGTTTTAAGCATGTTACATTCCTTCCCTGCAAGTATTTTGGGAAACTGGCTGCGACAACTTGACAAGAATATTATGATACGTGAGTCATGAACCCCAAAACATGAGTCTGTGTCTCAGTACTTTAGCAAAACCAGCTTTATTCAGCTTGAAACAGGAACAGCACGGTTAGTTATTGTAGCGGGATCTACCACTCTCCTATACATAGACAGAGCAATCAGGTAGGGTCATGGCCAAGTTAGTAGCCAAGTAATACTGTCCCCTGCAGTTATATTGTTCCTTGCATCACCCATCGATGACAGGCACTTATACCGTGACTGGCTCGGATTTGCTTCTGTTGCACTCCGATAAAGCACTGTGACAAGCAATCTTCCACAGATGCTGCAGTCACGCTTTGGGACGCACTTCTGCGAGTCGGGTTCCGAAAAGAGTTCAGAAACCTCACAATATGAAGAAGAAAGAAAGGAAGATTCTACTTCTGATTGATAACTGTGCTGCTCACACACACCATGCTTCTACATTTAGATAATGTTCGAGTTCCTCCCACCCAATTGCATGGCAGTGCTTTAGCCATTGGATTTGTGCATCATTCACACCCTGAAAATTTATTATTGCAAAGGAAATGCTGAGAAAAAATCTCATCATCTTAACTTGTAGGCAGGCAGAGATGAAAATTAATGTGAAAGAACCTATTGAAGTGATTGTAAATGCCTGGACGCAAGTTAAAGAAAGCACTATAGCGACAAATACAGGATCTTACTACTACGATTTCATTACAACAAAATACTTTTTAGGTCCCTGGCACTTCATTGTAATGGAATTTTAAATGTATATATATATATATATATATATATATATATATATATATATATATATATATATATATATATATATATATATATATATATATATATATATATATATATATACACAGTAAAACCTCAATTAACTGTCAATTTCCATTAACCGTCAGGGCAAAAAAAAAAACATTGCGCACACCAGTGTCTATCTATTACTACTGCTGCATGAAACGCTGAAAGCTCTGCACATTGGAGTAAATCTCCCTTTTGCCAGCATGTAGTGTTTTTCCCCAGCACCACGTGTCATGCCTTATTTTGAAATGACAGTGTCAGTTACATACCTTCAACTTTAACAGTGTTTCGTAGCTTTTCTCATTTGTTATAATTAAGCTACTATACATTGTTATGGCCAATACATGTGTGTGTGTGTGATGTTTAAATTTATGGAGTAGGAAGAACAACAGTGAACAATATAACGCATGATGCCAGAAAAATTGAAAAAGTGTCAAAAATGGAAACCACTGACAGTAATGTTATTCAGTATTAATGTCAATGTTCTTCTTCAAGTCAAGTCAAGTTGGGGAGCATGCACCGGTACAGTGCATTGCGGCACCCACTACACAATGAAACAACTCGGGATCCCGGTTTGCAACCCCCCAGGCAGACAGTCCAGTCCCATCCTCCAGAAATGACCCTCTATCTGCCGCAGCCAGGTGTTAAATGGGCGACCCCTTGGTCTGGTCCAGCCACTCGGGCTGGATCACCCTCGGGGAAACGCGCCACATGGCCGTAGTGTCGTAACTGACGCTCCCTCACAATGCAGGTAATGTGCCTCATTTGGGTCTCCATGAGCAACCGCTCATTCGACACAAAGTCAAACCAATGGTACCCAACGATTTTCCGGAGAGACACAGTACCAAAGGAGTCCAGTCTTCGTCTCAGGTCACTGGATAGCGTCCATGTCCCCTCATGCTCTCCCAATCTGTCTACTGACTTAATAGGAAGAGTCACCAGAGACATGAATGTCACTGCCAAGGTAAGTAAACCTCTCAACAAGGTCAACACTCTCTCCGCAAACAGACACCCTGCTGATGGCTGTGCTCAAGAGGTCATTAAAGGCCTGGATCTTGGTTTTTATCCAGGATACTCGCAAGCCCAGACACTCAGACTCCTCACTCAGTCTCTCGAGCGCTCCGATCAGAGCCTTCATTGATTCCACGAAGATCATAGCATCATCAACAAAGTCAAAATCCATGAACCTTTCTTCACCAACAGATGCCCCACAGCCGCTGGACCCCACAACCTTGCCCAACACCCAGTCCATACAAGCATTGAACAGAGTAGGAGCAAGAACACACCCCTGACGATCCCCAGAATCAACTGGGAAAAACGCAGAGGTCCTACCTCCACTCTGCACAGCACTCACGGTACCAGTGTACAGGCCGGCCACGATATCCAGCAATGTCGTGGGAATCCCGCGAATCCTCAGGATGTCCCACAGGGCAGCTCGATCAACTGAGTCGAACGCTTTGCGAAAATTGACAAAGGCTGCAAAGAAACTCTGCCGATATTTGCGTTTGTACTCTATGAGAACCCTCAGTGCCAGGATGCGGTCGATGGTAGACTTATTAGGTGTAAAACCAAACTGTTCCGGTCGCTGGTAGGTGAGCAAGTGATCACGGATCCTATTGAGGACGACCCTAGCAAGGACCTTACCCGGCACTGAGAGCAGTGTTATCCCCCTGTAGTTGCTGCAATCCAGGCAATCACCCTTCCCTTTCCAGATAGGGACGACAAGTCCCGTTTTCCAGTCATTTGGGATGATGTCAGTCTCCCAAATGGAAGCAAAGATTGCTTGCAATGGCAGGAGGACAGCCTTACCACTAGCCTGGAGAAGTTAACCCCGGATACCACAGATCCCTGCAGCCTTTCCCCCCTCAGCTGGTTCACTACCTGTGCAATCTCAGTGATACTGGGTTGTTCACAGCTAATTGCAGGATCAGTCTCAAGAACCGTGGGCCCAGAGATATCCAACGTCCTAGCCGGAGGATCTGTTATATAAATTTTAAATTCTGTAATATTTTGTTTTTTAATATATTGTGATGTGCAGGCAGCTTGTGGTGTGCTGTGCTGTGGCAGAAATGGCTGAATGCTGTGTAAGTGATAGGACTCGTGAAGGGCTTCTGTTCTGTGAGGGGCAGACATGCCACTTAGGAGATGAGTGATAGGAGAAGTCAGGAGACAAAGGAGGCTGCGACGGAAGGAAGTTTTGTGTAGGGGGTCATGAGGCAATAAGAAGGTGTGTTTGTAGTATAGAAAAAGACGGGACGTGAGTGGCAGGAGATAATTATTGGTACGGAAAGCATTCTTTTATTGTTTTGGAGATGCGGTCTGTAACCCAGATAATGGAGTATAAGACAGTGCACTGTTTGTTATGGAACAAACACTCCATGTAAAACATAGAAAACTCCAGTACTCCTGAGTTGTATTTGCTTATTATACCGGTCATTACAATATTAAGTAAATAAAATAATTCTGTTAATACTATATTTTATTTTGTTAATATAGTTTTTTTTTGTAAATATATACGACTAATCTGTATATCATTTTTAAAGTAGCTGTTCTGTTATCCGTCTTTTTTCTTATCCATCATGGTCTCGATGCAGACCCCTGATGGATAATTGTGGTTTTACTGTATATATATATATTGTGAGAAGCAGCCCAGACACAGACAGATGGACGTCGTATTTTCACCCAACACACGTTTATTATACATATGTACAAGGTCCATTATTGCACAAACCCAGTGTCTCCACCAAAGTCCAGGCCTTTCTTTCCAGTGCTGCTTTCCTTCAGGCCGCCTCCACTCCTCTCCAACACAACTCTTGTCCACTTCCACCCGACTCCAGTCATCATTTGCAGGGAGGCGGCCCCTTTTATACAGACCCAATGGGCTCAAGGTGCTTCCCGACACTCCCCTGTGTGGCGGAAGTGCCGGCTGTGCTCCCAGTAGCCCTCTGGGTGTCCCCAGTCTTCTTGCCTCTAGCACTTCCGGGTGTGACGGAAGTGCTGAGGTCCAGGGCTCTCCAGGCACTGGGGCACCCCCTACCGGTGACCACGGGCCCCTACAGGGTTGAGCTTCCCAGCTCTGTACCCGTGGCCCCCAAAGGAACCAGGGCGGTCGCCCCCTCGTGGTCCGGAGGAGGCATGAGCCCTCCTCCTGTCCTCCTGGGCGTCCCAGCTGGGTGTCACCCCCAGCTGTGTGCCACAATATATATATATATATATATATATATATATATATATATATATATATATATATATATATATATTATATATATATATATATATATATATATATATATATATATATATATATATATATATATATATATATATATATATATATATATATATATTGTAATAAAGCGCTATATAGCGCCCGACCCGGCACAGAATCAGGCAGAGGCACGTACTTAATTAAAACAGCTTTTATTCTTCTTCAGCCGTGGGGCACGCCTTCCCCGTGTCCCACAGGCCCAACACAGTCCCACAAGCACTTAAATAGCACACAAACCACACTTCTTCTCTCCACCTCAGCACCACCACTCCTCCTCAGGCTTAGTCCTCCTCCTCCCGACTCTGGCTCTCTTCAGTGGTGGTGGCTGGCCTTTTTTATACCCCACCCGGAAGTATTCCAGGTGCTTGATCACTTGGGTCTAATTGCATTTCCGGGTGGGGCTGAGGAATTGACCAGCCGGGCTGCCAAGACCATCCAAGCCCCCAACCAGGCTGTGGAGGACTCCATGTCCCATGGAGCCATGCGCCAGGCTGGGGAATCATCCGCCAGGGAGGCTGCCACGAAGCGTCCCGGGGGAGGTATTTAGCTGCCCGTGGTGGCTCCCCCGGAATAGATGCAGCAGAGGCGTCCCTGCCGGGCATGGAACCTGGCTGTCCTTTACAATATATATTTATCCATCCATTATCCAACCCACTATATCCTACCTACAGGGTCACGGGGGTCTGCTGGAGTCAATCCCAGTCAACACAGGGCGCAAGGCAGGAAACAAACCCCGGGCTGGGCGGCAACCCACTGCAGTATATATATATATATATATATATATATATATATATATATATATACTGTATATATTGATATATATATATATATATATATACTGTATATATTGATATATATATATTTGCAGCTTGAGATCCACAAAGGGAGATCTTTACAACCAATAACCCATCCCCTGTTCACACTGACTTAGCCCCACCTCGCTGCCCCCCCACGTAACTTTTGCTATATATTGCCTTTGATTCTTGTAAGTCTAAGCATTATCCTCTGATGAAGAACCCTGATAGGGGCTGAAAGCTCAGGAATAAAAACTACTTTATGATACGTGATTCATTTACTCCCTTTGTGGATCTCCAGCTTCAAATATGCAAACCGTATCACAGACCTTCTCTTCCATATATACTATATATATATATATATATATATATATATATATATATATATATATATATATATATATATATAATATATATATATATATATATATATATATATATATATGTGTATATATATATATATATATATATATATATATATATATATATATATATATATATATATATATATATATATATATATATATATCTTACCTCTCTGAAGGGGAAGGAGCCTGAACTAGTGCGCGAGGTTGAGAGGTTCTGGCTAGATATAGTCGGGCTCACCTCGACGCACAGATTGGACTATGGAACCAATCTCCTTGAGAGGGTCTGGAGACTCTACCACTCTGGAGTTGCCCCTGGTGAGAGGCTCCGAGCGGGTGTGGGCATACTTATTGCCCCCCGACTTGGAGCCTGTACATTGGGGTTTACCCCGGTGGATGAGAGGGTAGCCTCCCTCCGCCTTCGGGTGGGGGGATGGGTCCTAGCTGTTGTTTGTGCGTATGCACCGAACAGCAGTTCGGAGTACCCACCCTTTTTGGAGTCTCTGGAGGGGGTGCTAGAGGGCATACCTTCTGGGGACTCCCTCGTACTGCTGGGAGACTTCAATGCTCATATGGGCAATGACAGTGAGACCTGGAAGGGCGTGACTGGGAGGAATGGCCCCCCATATCTGAACCCGAGTGGTGTTTTGTTATTGGACTTCTGTGCTCGTCACGGATTGTCCATAACAAACACCATGTTCAAGCATAGGGGTGTTCATATGTGCACTTGGCACCAGGACACCCTAGGCCTCAGTTCGATGATCGACTTTGTGGTCGTGTCGTCGGACCTGCGGCCACATGTCTTGGACACTCGGGTGAAGAGAGGGGCGGAGCTGTCAACTGATCACCACCTGGTGGTGAGTTGGCTTCGATGGTGGGGGAGGACGCCGTTCAGGCCTGGTAGGCCCAAATGTGTTGTGAGGGTCTGCTGGGAACGACTGGCAGAGCCCCCTGTCAGAAGTAGCTTCAACTCCCACCTCCAGCAGAACTTCGACCACGTCCCGAGGGAGGTGGGGGACATTGAGTCCGAATGGGCCATGTTCCGTACCTCTATTGTTGAGGCGGCTGACCAGAGCTGTGGCCGTAAGGTGGTCGGTGCCTGTCGTGGCGGCAATCCCCGAACCCGCTGGTGGACACCGACGGTGAGGGATGCTATCAAGCTGAAGAAGAAGTCCTACCGGTCCCTTTTGTCCTGTGGGACTCTGGAGGCAGCTAATAGGTACCGGCAGGCCAAGCGGAATGCGGCTTTGATGGTTGCTGAGGCAAAAACTTGGGTATGGGAGGAGTTTGGGGAGGCCATGGAGAACGACTTTCGGACGGCTTCGAGGAGATTCTGGTCCACCGTCCAGCGTTTCAGGAGGGGGAAGCAGTGCAGTGTCAACACTGTATATGGTGGGGATGGTGCGCTGCTGACCTCGACTTGGGATGTTGTGGGTCGGTGGGTGGAGTACTTCGAAGACCTCCTCAATCCCACTAACATTGCCTTCCAATGAGGAAGCAGAGCCTGGGGACTTGTTGGTGGGCTCCCCCATCTCTGGGACTGAGGTCACCAAGGTGGTCAAAAAACTCCTTGGTGGCAGGGCCCCGGGGGTGGATGAGATACGCCCGGAGTTCCTCAAGGCTCTGGATGTTGTAGGACTGTCTTGGTTGACACGTCTCTGCAACATCGCATGGACATCAGGGACAGTGCCTCTGGATTGGCAGACCGGGGTGGTGGTCCCCCTCTTTAAGAAGGGGGACCGGAGGGTGTGTTCCAACTACAGAGGGATCACACTCCTCAGCCTCCCTGGAAAAGTCTATTCGGGGGTTCTGGAGAGGAGAGTCCGTCGGATAGTCGAACCTCAGATTCAGGAGGAACAGTGTGGTTTTCGTCCTGGTCCCGGAACAGTGGACCAGCTCTACACCCTTAGCAGAGTCCTGGAGGGTGCATGGGAGTTCGAACAACCAGTCTACATGTGTTTTGTGGACTTGGAAAAGGCGTTCGACCGTGTCCCTCGGGGAATCCTGTGGGGGGTGCTCCGGGAGTATGGGGTACCGGACCCCCTGATAAGGGCTGTTCGGTCCCTGTACAACCGGTGTCAGAGCTTGGTCTGCATTGCCGGTAGTAAGTCAAACCCGCTTTCAGTGAGAGTTGGACTCCACCAGGGCTGCCCTTTGTCACCGATTCTGTTCATAACTTTTATGGACAGGATTTCCAGGGGCAGCCAGGGTGTTGAGGGGGTCCGGTTTGGTGGACTCAGGATTGGGTCACTGCTTTTTGCAGATGATGTTGTCCTGTTTGCTTCATCAGGCCGTGATCTTCAGCTCTCTCTGGATCGGTTCACAGCTGAGTGTGAAGCGACTGGGATGGGAATCAGCACCTCCAAATCCGAGACCATGGTCCTCAGCCAGAAAAGAGTGGAGTGCCCTCTCAGGGTTGGGAGCGAGCTCCTGCCTCAAGTGGAGGAGTTCAAGTATCTCGGGGTCTTGTTCATGAGTGAGGGAAGAATGGAGCGTGAGATCGACAGGCAGATTGGTGCGGCATCCGCAGTGATGCGGGCTCTGCATCGGTCTGTCGTGGTGAAAAAGGAGCTGAGCCATAAGGCAAAGCTCTCAATTTACCAGTCGATCTATGTTCCTACCCTCGCCTATGGTCATGAGCTATGGGTAGTGACCGAAAGAACGAGATCGCGAATACAAGCGGCTGCAATGAGTTTACTCCGCAGGGTGTCTGGGCTCTCCCTTAAAGATAGGGTGAGAAGCTCAGTCATCCCGGAGAGGCTCAGAGTAGAGCCGCTGCTCCTCCGCATCGAGAGGAGTCAGATGAGGTGGCTCGGGCATCTGATCAGGATGCCTCCTGGACGCCTCCCTGGTGAGGTGTTCCGGGCACGTTCAACCGGGAGGAGGCCCCGGGGAAGACCCAGGACACGCTGGAGGGACTATGTCTCCCGGCTGGCCTGGGAACACCTTGGGATTCTACCGGAAGAGGTAGAAGAAGTGGCTAGGGAGAGGGAAGTTTGGGCAACTCTGCTCAAGCTGCTGCCCCTGCGACCCGACCTCAGATAAGCGGAAGAGGATGGATGGATGGATGGATGTATATATTTATATATATATATATATATATATATATATATATACACACACAAGGTAGTACCAAAAACAACGAAAATTAAAAAAAAATTCTTATATTTCTCAGAACATTTCCAAAATTTAATCACCCTCAAAATATTCTTCCTGAGATGCAATATACTTGTCCCAGCGCTTTTTCCACAGTTCAAAACTGTTCTGAAACTTTTAATAATAATACATTTTATTTATATAGTGCCTTTCCCATGCTCAAGGCACTTCAACAGAATTTAAGAAAGAACGGCAAGGTATACAGTATATAGCATTGTACAAACCAGATAAATAAATAAAGAAGATTAAGTCTAAGTTTAAGTAAATTCAGAGAAAATGCCTAACAGACAACATAATTGATTGTATAGCACACACACATACAGGTGACATGAGCATCTTGACATAAAGGTAAACTGAGAGAAGGGTAATAAAGTCAAGTAGAGCTAAAAGCCTTCCAGAACAGATGAGTTTTGAGTTGTTTTTTAGAAGAATTCATGGAGTCAGCTGACCTGATTAATTTCGGTAGGTCATTCCAGAGTCTGGGCGCTATACAGCTGAAGGCCCTGTCACCCATGGAGTGTAGATTAGTGTGGGGCACAACAAGATTGCCAGAATCAGAGAACCTTAGTGGGTGGACAGGCACATAGTGATGGAGAAGGTCACTGATGTAGTTTGGCTCAAGGTCGTTTAAGGCTTTGTAGGTTATTAGTAGGATTTTATATTCGATTCTGTAAGACACAGGGAGCCAGTGAAGGCGGAGCAGGATGGGTCTTATGTGCTCACTGTTGCTGGTTCGAGTAAGGACTCTTGCACCCGAGTTTTGAATAAGCTGGAGCTGTGATGTAAGATTAGAGGGGGCACCTGCCAGTAGGGAATTACAATAATCGATGCGGGATGTGATAAAAGCATGGACAAGTTTCTCAGCATTAGAAAAGGAGGGGAAGGAGCGAACACGGGATATGTTATGGAGGTGAAAGTAAAAAAGTTTCTTAATGTGATTTATGTGGGCGGAATAAGAAAGGGATGAATCAAAAATGACACCAAGATTCTTTGCAGTGGAGGCAGGTCTGATGAGATCACTGCCAAGATGGACTGGGAAGGAGTTCATTTTATTAAGTTGTACTTTAGTCCAAATTTGCAGGAGTTCAGATTTGTTGCAATGTAATTTTAAAGAGTTCTGCTCCATCCAGGTATTAATTTCACTGAGAGAGCTCTGATTAAGTTCCACTTTTAACATTGAAATAGAGTTGAGTATCGTCTGCATAAAAATGATAACCCAGTCCAAAGCTACGAATAATATGGCCAAGGGAAAGCATATAAATACAGAAGAGAACAGGACCGAGGACAGAGTCCTGAGGAACTCCTTGTGTGACTGGCACTGAGCTGGATCTGCTGTTGCCTAGACTAACAAACTCTTGCCTATCTGTAAGATAGGACTTGACCACTGGAGAGCAGTGCCAGAGATACCCAGCATGTGCTCCATTATGGAAAGTAGAATGTCATGTCTGACAGTGTCAAATGCTGCACTGAGGTCTAACAGAATTAGTATGCTGGTTTGTCCAGAGTCTGCTGCCATAAGCAAATCATTGGTTACCCATAGCAGAGCAGTTTCACAGCTGTGCTGCTCCCTGAAACCAGACTAAAAGGGTTTCATCAAATTATTAGAGGTTAAGTAATTGGTGAGTTGGGAGGCTACAACACGCTCAAGAACTTTTGACAGAAAAGGTAAGTGGGAAATAGGCCAAAAATTGTTAAGATTGTCAGCATCAAGGCCAGACTTTTTTAACATTGGGTTTACAGAAGAAATTTTTAAAGTGAGTGGTACAGAGCCAGTGTCAAGGGATGAGTTTATTATTGTTGTAACAAGTCAGGATTATGGCATGAAAGCAGGATTTAAGTAGTGTGCTGGGGATGGGGTCCAGTACACAAGTAGTCAGCCTCATCTTACAAAGCAGGTTATTAACAAACGCAGATGTGACTGGTGAGAACTTAGAGAAGGAACTTGATGGAGTGGGAAAACAGTGAGAGATATAAACAGATGATGTGTTTATGTTAGTTGAATTATTTAGATCTTTAATTTTGTTACAGAAAAAGTGCAGGAATTCCTCACAGACTTCAGTAGAAGAGGTCGTTTGGCCAGATGTGGGTTCGAGTAGTTTATTAACTACAGAAAACAAAACCGTTGGGTTATCGTGGCCACTTTCTATTATTCTGCCATAATGGGTGTTCTTGGCAGAAGTTAGTGCTTCTCTGTAAGCTCTTTGGTGGTCAGAGAAAGCCTGGATGTGCACAGTGAGGCCAGTCTTATATGACATTCTCTCAAGGCGTCAGCCAGCTGCTTTCATAGATCGCAATTCTGAGTTACACCAAGGAGCTGGACGCTTAAAGGAAACCTCCTTGTGTTTTAAAGGAGCTGTTTTATGTAATGCTGAATGAAGGGCTGAGTTATAGTGGTCAACAAGACTATCTTAGTGTTGATGGAATAGGTGTAGACAGTAAATGATCAGAAATGGATCCAGAAAGAACAGAGGGACAGATATTTTTAAGATTTCTGTAAGAAATTTGTCGTTTACAGGTAAGAGGAGGGAGAGATAATGAAACAGTGAAAAGTATTGCTTTATCGTCAGAGAGTCCTAAATCAGTGCTGTACATGTTGGCAGCAGATAGTCCAGAAGTACAGATCAGGTCCAATATATGACCACCAGAGTGGATGGGAAAATCAACATGTTGTGTCAAGTCAAAACAGTCCAGTAAGGATAGGAATTCATTTCTCAGTTTAGATGTAGTAATGTCAATATGGATGTTGAAATCACCAAGAAGGATAATTCTCTTGGAGCAAGAGCTTAAGTGGGTTAAAAGTTCAATCAGATCAGATAAGAAGGATGCGTTGTATTTTGGAGGACGATAAAGAACAACGAGTGAGACATGACCTGATTCCGTTATTAGTTTAAGAGCCAGGCACTCAAAAGACAATGGACAATCAATTGGGATTCTTTTGATGTTTAAATCTACTCTGACAGTTAACTGCAAGTCCACTGCCTTGTCTTGAGCTGTGAGGCTCTGTGTGGAAAGTGAATCCAGGTGGTGTCGCCTGCGTGAGAGACGTAAATTCATTTGGTTTTTGCCAAGTCTCCGTTATACACGGTATATCAAGTTTGGTGTCAGTGATGAATTCTGATAGCACCAATGCTTTGCCATTAAGAGATCTCGAATTAAACAATGCAATATTAGTTAATGAGGCTTCTTTTTTCACAGAGCCATGATTGGAGTTTATTTTCACATAATGTAAATTTGGCACACTGACACTTCTATTTCCAGGGCCACGAGTAGGACGGCATATTCCTGAGCAAATGCTGCCAGTGGTCTTTTCATTCGCAGTCCGGCGGTGGTGGCGACCTAACCCGCAATGTACATATTTCGGGCACCGCAAAATACCGGTGCCTTTTAGGATGTTCCAGTCAGACCATTTGCTCTGGACAAACTGTTTAATATGAAGCTGTCATGAGAGTATTTTAGCATAATACTGAGCAATACTTATCTGATATCAGTGGAGAAGCAGCACAGCACAGAAGAGCCAGTAGGATAGGCGTGTGTGGTAGCTTAGATGAGCAGTGATAGCAAAGCAGCAGTGAGCATATCAGGAGGAGGTAGCAGGATTTGGAGGTTCCAACAAACAGCCATAAACAGTCACGCTGGGTATTACAGGCATGATCACCCTGGAGCCACAAGCCAGGTGGGTATGAACATCAGATCAGTTCTTAGTTGTAGAGTACTGTAAAGTGAATTGGGAGCAGACGAGCATAGCAAATATAATCAAGGAGACAGATCATCCCAAGGTCCTAGATCACCAGGTACAAAGAAATGTTCGTAGGTCTCGTCCCGTGATCCACAGATTCAGTTGTTCCCAGTGAAAGTAGAGTCTATCACTCAGAGTGATAGCCATCAGTGTCTCCGTCATTTGCTTCTTGACCTCCTCTGCATCCTAAAAACACTTTCATTTAAGGTCCCTCTTCATTCATGAAAATAAGAAAAAAATCACAGGGTGCAAGGTCCGGGGAGTAGGGAGGTGAGGGAAACCTTTGGCATCCCATTTTTCATGAGAAACAGCTGCATATTCAATGGTATGTGGGCAGGAGTATTGTCGTGATGCAGAAACCACGCGCCTGATTGCCATAATTGGGGTTGTTTTCTCCACACTGCATCATGCAATCGCTTGAGCACTTCAAGGATGACGTTTGGCCAAATGATGCAGAGGGCAGTCTAGTACACACTAGTACAAACGTTGGAACTAATGCCCCTCCAGAAATTTTTTTTTCATTATATACTATATATATATATATATATATATATATATATATATATATATATATCCATCCATCCATTATCCAACCCGCTGAATCCGAACACAGGGTCACGGGGGTCTGCTGGAGCCAATCCCAGCCAACACAGGGCACAAGGCAGGGAACCAATCCCGGGCAGGGTGCCAACCAACCGCAGGACACACACAAACACACCCACACACCAAGCACACACTAGGGCCAATTTAGAATCGCCAATCCACCTAACCTGCATGTCTTTGGACTGTGGGAGGAAACCGGAGCGCCCGGAGGAAACCCACGCAGACACGGGGAGAACATGCAAAACTCCACGCAGGGAGGACCCGGGAATCGAACCCAGGTCCCCAGGTGTCCCAACTGCGAGGCAGCAGCGCTACCCACTGCGCCACCGCGCCGCCCACATATATATATATATATATATATATATATATATATATATATATATATATATATATATATATATATACTGTATATTTATATATATATATATACTGTATATTTATATATATATATACTGTATATATATATATATAATATAAAAAATACTGTATATACTGAGTGTTTACTGTGTTACTCAGCTAATACATTTTCTAAGTCATCGGGCCTCACTTATACTGTTATTGGTAACTAAATACTTTACTGTATACAATATTTGCATTTTTTTGTGGGGGCTGATATTATTAGTTAAGTTGAGCTGCTTACTGTTGAATGTGCTACATTCAGTCCTTGGTAGTGTTGCTGTAAAAGAGACTGCAGGACATTACCAATAGTGGTATTTGGTATAGCTGCAAAGGTGATTCAAAGATGATCCACTCAAAGCTAAAAACTACTAAAAATCTCGACTCTCCATTGGCATCAAAACCTAAAATTAGTACTACCTCAGTATACAATGGGTTTGAATACATTTTTACCAATAAAAAACAAAAGTTGCTAATTACTTTTATTCACTCAAAAGTACCATCCTCTTCTTATCACATTCTAAAAAACAGCATCTCCTATAGAAAAGATAGGTGTTTCATCCTGTTCAGTCAGTTAATTTGTAGTGCCTTTTTTTCCTCTTTGTTTTTTTAACTTTAAAAGTGCTGCTAATTGTTGATTTTTATTGTGAACTTAATTACAATATACAGCTGGATAACAGTGTTGACTTTTTTGAAATGCAAGGCTGTGTACAAATGAAAAAATGGAGTGTAATCAGTTTATCTCAGATTTCTTGTCACATAGGGTACACCTCCTGTGCACCAAAGCGTTCGGCAATGCTGTGTGATATTTTTACCCATTTCTAATTGCAAATGTTTTCCAAGGGAACCCCCACTCTTCTAATCATGCTTGATTCACAAAGGAGAACCCCCCCACACACACTCTTTAAATGCTGTCTGTAGGTTGTGAAAGAAGTTAGAAAGGTAAAACTTGGTCCCAAGACCACAAAGGCTGACAAACACTGCTCCAAGAAATTGTTATTCCAAAGTGGTCGAGGAAAAACAAAAACAGCAGTTGCTCCCTTTGATAACATACTGCTTTTGTCAAAGCTGTTATTTAAATTTTTGAGCGATTATTAAATCATCTTGAGCAGTGCACTGATTGATTAAGGAAAAATGTTTTATTGTTCCAAACATTATGGAGGGCACTGTAATTTAATACAATTGTATACATTGTAAAAGATAAAGCACAAGACAGATGAGGTGTTGGAGCACCAGTCGGTGAACCCTGTATATTATGAAAAATATACATTTATCAAGCAAAAGCTACAAGCAAATAGAGTTTGTCATTCCACACTCGAGCCCAAATATCAGACTGTCATCTTCAGGAAGTGATGGCCTTTATATGTGTTCTGCCCCAGAAGGGGAGGTGCTTGGTGTGGAAGTGGGCTGTCTTCAGTTGTCCTTGACTCTCAGATCCTCTGGTCTGTAGAGAAAAGAGGAGAATGTGTAAATGACAGCACCCTCTCACGTCCTGGGGTGGTATTAAAATTGATGTACAAGTCCTGAGACTGCTCCCCTACTCACACGCATGTGACAGTATGACGAGGCTGCTTCCCTCTTTGAAACTCTTAAGGAGTTTCACTTTGGTGGAGAAGCACTACTTTTACATTACATATCAATGTAATGATATGTAATATTATGTAATGTAATGTTCAATAATATTATTTAATGCTTTATATATATTACTTAGTTATGACTAGCATGGTGGTGCAATGGTTAATATCCATATAAAAATGTTGTTAATATGCACACCAAAACATGTTGTTTTCAAACCTTAGATTTATATATTGCAGATTACAAATATTTTTTTCTGTTTATGTAAGAAAAGTTACTTATGTGTGTTTCCGAAAAAGAAAATAAGAATCAGTGGAGAACAAATGCATAAAGTGCAGAACAATATTATAAATCTTAATTTTTATTATTGCAGTTGTCAAAAAGCATAAAAAGTCAAATTTGCTAATTTGAAAAATTGTTCACAGAAAAAACTGGAATCAAAAAGTAAATATTTTATGCTCTTTCCCAGTCACCTGCCATACAGTAATGTTAGTATCTCCTCTGATGCCTTTACAACTCTGTTTCTTATAGTTAGTTAAACACACATCATTTTTTCAACATTTAGGCAAATTAAAAAATGGATGATATTAAACCCCTATTTAGTGTGTAAAGATAAAAAATAATGCAGCATATGTTTGGTTCCTTACCCATTATATGTTTTGTTCACTTACTACTGGTTTCTTTGTTAAGAAGAGCTAGTGGTCTTGTATTACTGTAATTGACTTAAGCATGTATATATTTGCAGTTCTGAAGGAGATGAAAATTATGATGATGTTGGGGTTGGTCTTCCCCCTCCACTTCCTGCTGGAAAACCTGGAGAAGGTAATGCAGATAACTCTTACATCTTTAAAGTAATATTTAAAAACAACATATATACCATAGGAGAGTATTGCAGTATTTTTCATGATGATATATTATCAATGTACCAATGTCAAGCATCAGGATTTTTTCTGCACAATTCTGAGATGCGTTAATGTCTGGAATATAACAACCTTTGGAATAAAAAGCCTTGCATCTTTTTAGTACTTTCAAAACAAAATATGTTGTAATAGATGGATGATCACAATTGTTAACACTGCTGCATAGATTTTTACATCAACTGCCCTGTCCATGTTTAAGTCAAGCATTTGGGTTAATTTCAGTTTTCACAATGTTACAGTGAAGAATGAGCTTATTATCATGAAATATGCAGTTTAGAAACAATTTCAAATTAAAATAAAGTGCATCTGAAAAATAGCAGACAGACACTATTGAAGGTCTGATTTGTACTGAGTTTAGTCTTCACAAACATACAGTATGTAATCAAAGTTAAACTAAAAAAGCAAGAAGCATAAGCTGAAATCACTCTTCATACTTATCTGCAGCAAGTACTTAGTTTGTACTTGACGTAACTGTCCATAGTTCATCCCTGCCTGAGCAAAAGATAAAAAGGCAAATGTCATTAAAATAAGAAAAGTGAATGCAAAGCATCACAATTTTTTTTTTCCAAAGTTAATCAACATGGAGCATTTATCAGTATTTAAGAACTGAATAGTGTTCAACATGTCTTACATGTTGACAAAACATGAATGTACATCATGGCAGTGAACATTTAGGTAACCCTAGAATTTTAAAGGCACATTTGAATATGTTTAAATATGAAACATTGTAGTCTCATTTATTGGTTAACTGTTGTACTTCAAACATAAGGGCATAATTTCAAAAGAACTCATCCAGCACAAAAGTCAGGTTATGCTTTTACCAGTGTGTAAGATATTATGTACCATACTGAGATACTTGATAACCATTTCTGCTATTAAAAAAGCTAAGTCTGAAGTGAGTCAAGGGTTTCTCTGGATATGTGTAACAGATTGACATTTTGTCTATAGGGATAAGAGTCCGACTTTAACTTTGGTCAAATTAAAAGGGAAAAACTACATTTTATTACAGAGTGAAATCATAGTGATTAAAGTATTGCACAGCAAGCAACAACAATAAAATGTAACCCAAATATCAGAATATTATCATATTATGGAGTCCCTAGCAATTCCCATCCCTAGTAAGGACCATACGTATACTGTAGTGTAAGTAGAGCATATTATAATAATGACCCTGTGAAAGCAGATTCCTAAAGAAGTCATGCATCATTGTCCAGAAGAGCTGTCAGTTAGGTCCTGATGTATATACTTCTTATCCAAACTAATTCATAGGGATTTGTGCATTGTATCAGGTGAATATAGGCACATGCTAAGAAGGCACTGGTGCTTAGTTCAAAGAATTTGGTCTTTCCAGAACCAAAAAAATAAATTACATATGTCTGACTGTGTTGGAGGTTGAAAAGAGGGAGGTGGAAAGTTAGTTAAGCATATCTTTCACACACTCTGTGTGTTTATTATCCACAGCCTACTGTCTAAGCTGCCTGGCATGATGTGTCACTCCAAAACACAAGGCTAGTGTTTGCTTGGTCCTACACTTTAGCACAGATTATATAAAATGTTTAGAATTTTTAATTAAAAAATATATTGAAGCCTGTTACTTTTCTCACTTGGCAACAATTCACAAAGCACTACAACGTTTCTTTCCTTAGCTGTGCTTTTACTTTAATGTGTAACATGTCTGTGGATTTTAATTATGTGGTCCAAACACATTGTTATGTCAACTACCACTCTAAATTGACCTGAAATGGTTAAGGGGAGTCTATGCATAAATATACCTTGCAAGTGTCCTGTCAACCTGTTCAGGATTGGATTTTGCTTTACGCCCTTCACTGAAATATAGAAGACTGGTTTAGAAAACAGTTGGATACATTCTCCCCTTGAAGGCATTATACTTTTGCACTTGTTTCTTTGATGTGAAGACTGGTAGTAGTTTTTAGGTAGCTTTAAGGATTTCACTTTGTAAATTTTAATACCTGTAGAAAGATGTTTAATTTTTATTGCAGTCCATTTTTATTTTATATGTGATATCACAGCACACACTATAAACAAGGCACATTGCAAAACAAGGAAAAATGACCTGCAAATAATATAAAATATCTAGTTAGATTTCATTAACTTTCAGTTTGAAGACAAACAAAAATTACATTGGGCCATTTCAGCTCAACATCAACAGTGTATTATACTGTAAGTACACCACTGGAGCTTAATGATCCTTGTTGATATTTCGCCTTATCTCTTGTTCTTCTGGTAAGGATGAGAGTCTTCATGTGAATTCTGCGAAGGGAAGAGCCAAACAGTTGGTGATGTGCACTGGCAAGTGCCTGACAGACAGATGACCGTCATTAAATGGTCTTAATTAGCCTGAAGAAGCTGTGTGGAGCCACCCAAGCAAAAATAAAAAAGAAAGAATAGAATTTAAGATCAGTACATTGCCATTTAGAAGACAAACCTAGGAAGTAGAGATTCAGATTAAAACTTGATTTCATGTTTTTGCTGTAATGCTGAAATGATTAAAATAACAGCAGGAGATGTTATGAATGCTACAGTCCTAAGAATTTGCTTTTCTTGTGATTTAACAAGTTTCGCTTTTTTAGGTGGCCAGTATCTCACATTGTCACCTAGAGATTCTTCTGTTAATAACTTGATTCTCCTGTAACTTGATTCTTCCCTCACCATTTCTGTACACCAGTGGGTCAAACCCAATTTTCATCACAACTCCCTGCAGCTGCTTTTGCTGTTGTGGTCTTAAACATAGTCCATTTAGACTCCATATGCTTGACCTCATCTGAGATAAATGAGTAGCTCATTCAAAGGTGAAACTTGAACTAATCCTGAACAGAGGCTTTTGCTAACTGTTCAGAGTTAACAGAATCAATGTGATTAATAATTCTCATGCAGTGATTGCATATGGCAAAACCTGAGAAGTCCAACAAATTACTAATAAGGTTTGAAAAACAGTTATTGATTGAGTGTTAAATATGAGAAACGGTGAGGAAAGGTTATTACAATAAATAATGAATAAATACTGCCTGAATATTTCATTTTCTCTATGTCATTTTAAATGAGATTTAATGCCCTAATATTATTTCTGACAAAGTGTATTAATTTATTTAATATGTTAATTTATTTTGACAAATTAATTGAGGATAACTATCAGTTTTAAATTGTTGTATAGTTGTATTGAATCTAAAGAGAAAATATAAACACTTTGTATACTAGAATTGCTGAATTCTAGACTAAAAAGCGCCTTTAATAAGACAGACATGATGTCACAAAAGTTCCATAATTTTTCTTTGGTCAAAACTGATAATTAGATTTTTTTATATTTGGCCAATTAGTAGGTGTTCAGCAATTTGCCAAAAAACTGATGCTATTAATAAAGTTTCTACAGTGACAAATCTCTTCAAAAATAGATCCTAAATAAAAGATGAATTGCTTCCAATATCTATTTTAGTCCATGTGTTATAGAAGGCAAATGTTATGCTATTGATACTTCTCACAGCACAAAAATGGTAATGCCCGTTTTTTTTTTTTTTTTTTTAGTTCCTTCAGGAGAGGTAAGATATATATCTATTTTATTCTGTTTATAAATTATTTTTTTAAGGATTGTAATCTCAGTTTATCCTACAGATCTCCAGACTGAATTCTTATCATCTCCAGACTGTCAAACAAATTATTCCAGTAAGGTCTGGCCCTGGGGATCAGTTTGTTTTCTTTCTGTAGATGGCTCTATTTCTATTGGAACACATTTCCATTTTAATCTTTATATAACACAATGAATTTACAGTGGTAACAGTATGACCACAGAATAGTTTTCCAATTTGCCTCAGTCCATTTTAAATGAGCTTTGGCCCAGAGAAGACGGCAGCATTTATGGATCATTTTCACATATGGCTTCTTCTTTGCATGATAGAGCTTTAACCTGCATTTGTGGATGGCACGGCAAACTGTGCTCATAGACTATGATTTCTGGATGTGTTCCTGAGCCCATGCAGTGATTTCCATGACAGAATCATGCCTGTTTTTATTGCAGTGCCGCCAGAATGCCCGAAGAACACGGGCATCCAATATTGATTTTTGGTCTTGTCCCTTGCACACAGAGATTTCTCGAGATTCTTGGAATCTTTTGATGATATCATGTACTGTAGATGATGAGACATTCAAAGTCTTTGCAATTTTACATTAAGGGACATTATCCTGAAATTTTTCCACAATTTGTGGATGCATTTTTTTGCAGATTGGTGAACCTCTACCATCTATACTTCTGAGAGTCTCTGCCACTCCAAATGCTTTTTTATACCCAATCCTGTTACTGATCTGTTGCCAATTAACCTACTTAGTTACAAAATATTCCTCCAGTTGTTTCTTTTAAGTACCACTTACTTTTCTTGCCTTTTATTGCCCCCATCTTTTTTGAGACGTGTTGCTGCTGTCAAATTAAAAATGAGCTAATATTTTTCATTAAATAGTAAAATGACTCACTTTCAACTTTAGATATGTTTTTTATTTTATATTGTGAATAAAATATGGGTTTATGAGATTTGCAAATACATTGCATTCTGTTTTTATATACTTTTTACACAGCGTCCCAACATTTTCGGAATTGGGGTGATATATATGTATATACTGTATATTCATTCAGTGTACTCTTCATACAGCACAACTATAGATAGGCACTATCCCTGAGTCTTCTGGTGCATGTAAAAGTTGTCCTGTACAATTGTCTACAATGAAGGAGCACAAAAAGTGACTGTGTGAGGTGGCTGAGTTCTTTAATAAAACCTGTTTGCCTCCCTAAAGCACTCTATCTCCCAAATCTAAACTCAGTACATGCTGCAAAGCACAATCATTAATATGCATTCACAACGATACCGAAAGTCTACAATGCTATTTAGATTCTGAAATCTGTTGTAGATGCCAATGATAACCACACCACATTGACTGTAGTTCCTGGGTTTAATTAAAATGTTATCCTTTTTATTCATGTTTTGAGATACAGGCACTTTGGACTTCTAGCATACATGATCTTGTTAATGCATAACAATGTGCTAGTAATTCTGAATTGGTCATTCTTAATGTTTATTAAAGGCAAGGAGGCTTTGGCTGTCTTTTCATAAAATGCAGGGAATTTACAAATGTTCAAAAACACCTGGCAGTGCAATTAAATATTTCTCTCTCCAGGCTAGATAAACACTAGCTTCTTTTGCTCCTTTAAGCACAGGGCATAATCCAACATGACTACTTTTCTGGGTTTATGGTTATGCTTTATAATCTGCTTATCATATTTTTTGTGATTTCTTTGAACAGGGTGAACCAATAGATGAAGATATGTATGAAGATTTAGAGGAACACTGGTATTTATTTCTTTGTCTTCTGCATTTATGTGATAGTAATTTTGCATTATAGATTTAAACAGAATATCTAACAGTTATTTCCTTTCTGAATAAATCTGTCAGTTAATTAATGTCAAATATATTGTAGAGTTTAGCAACTATAGCATTTTTCACAATACTTTTTTTACATATCTGCAATATTAAAATACCTTAGTTAAAGGCTAGATATATAATATTTATATTTTAAATCGTGGTTTGTTGGGTTGAATTATGAAGTCAAGGTATGGTGGTTAACAAGAAAGAGCCCTGTTGAACTGAGGGGCTAAACTTTCTGCCTGATCAGTCAAGCAATTACCCTCAAGGGATGTGAACCAGAAAAGCATTTTAGATAGTTAAAATGTCAGAGAGCAATGGAAAGAATTCAGCATGGTCATCTTTCCTTCACATGTATATACTGTAGAAGGGTAAAATAGCCTAATTTTGGGAGTTACAAGAACAGTTGCTGAAAATAAAGCAGAGAAAATACAAAATCCTTTAAAAAAAGTGTCAATAAATAATCACTAGTGCAAGCTTTAAACAACTTGGTTTGATACCACCTTTGTGGCTTTTGCAGCCACATTTTCCTGAGCCACTTTGGTTTAATGGTACAATAACTTCATTGAGGCAACAAAAAAGGTAACTGGCATCAGGAACACAGACCAGATCAATTTAAATTGTGTCAATAAAAACAATTTATACAGTATGGTGGCTAAGCAGCAGGACTGAAATTCACTGACACTATTGAAGTTATTTTGATCTGAGTGGTATTATCAAAAATAGTATCTGTATAATTTGGATTGTCTTGTTCTTATTATACACCTTTAATCAAATCCACAGGAAAGTCATCCTATAAAATAGAGACTGACTGATTGAAGTTCAGTTATGACAAATTTATGACTTTAAGCATACTGAAAAATAAAATATACTAAATTAATAATAATAGAACTGTTCAGTATGTATCATCATATTTTGCACAACTATAAATGTGTCCATTAGACTAATTTTTAGATTAGAAAAAAATGTGTGTGAATAAGCCATACTGTATATATAGTCACATATTTTTCATATAATGAAAAACATTTTGATAACTGTAACTTAAATGTGCTGCCTTAAATCTATGTTCTGCACTAGAGATATAATTCCTTCCATTTGATGCCTTTGCGTCAGTCCCTAAATTCCTCAGTAGGGTTCTGTACCAAATGACATTTCAACTCTAAAGCATGAGAGTGCTATATTATGTGCTAAAATGTGTTCTGCATAACATAATTTGATATGTATTGAATACTCAAATATGCATTTTATAATTCTTTCAATGCAGGTGCAATTTAAGTGGTTTGGTTTTGTACATATTTGATTAAATTATTTTTAAAAGGGAAAAAGAAACCAAAGAACAAGATAAAAAGCGAGAGAAAGAACAGAAGAAGCGGCTTGAGCAGGAGAAAAAAGAACAAAAGGACAGAGAAAAGAAAGAGAATGAAATTAGGAAACGGTTTAAGGTAAGAAACATTTTGACAAAATTTAAAAAGACACATTGAAAGTAAATTTCCCTTGTTTTTTAATCCCACATGGGAGTAATTTATTATAGCTACAATTTTAAATGGTGGGACAAACTGTGTTATAATTTAAATATGTATGTGAGCATGGCTTGATGGGTCATGTATGCAGGAGTGTGAGGAGGCTACCGGAAGGAGTTTGGGGAGTAAAAGTCAAATAAGTAATTTTAACTGCTTGAACCACAGTGTCAGATTCACATCTATTTTGTTGGTGAACATGACAAGCCTTTAAGGAGCCCTCCTTTATTTATTACTTACACCAAAAATGCCAAGAGAGTTAAGATCCAAACGTTTTCAGTGAAAATATTATTAGTGACCTCTGGTGGAGACGGCTGCAATAGAACTTGCAATATAACATGCTTTATATTGAAGTCTTTTCCAGAGTGAACTGGTTTGTGTTTACTCTGCACAAGTGGTTCTTAACCTGTGGTCCGTGGATGGGGTTCAGGGGGTCCATGAGGGTCAGATAATATTGAACATTTATATTCACTATATAGCCTGGTACTGTTGATTTAGAGCAGACTAGTGTGTGCTTGGTGTGTGGGTGTGTTTGTGTGTGTCCTGCGGTGGGTTGGCACCCTGCCCGGGATTGGTTCCCTGCCTTGTGCCCTGTGTTGGCTGGGATTGGCTCCAGCAGACCCCCGTGACCCTGTGTTCGGATTCAGCGGGTTGGAAAATGGATGGATGGATAGTAGTAGTAGTAATGGTAATAAAAAACATAGTAGTAGTAGATCTATTTTAATTTGCCCAAGAGGATTGAATTTCATAATTATAATAAGTAGCCATCACTTTTTGCATAAAAAAGGAGTGTTTTTTTAGATTGTTTACTTTAAAGTTTATAATACTTTGTGTATGTCATATATGTATGAGACAATCAAATCTCGATAAATACATTATATTCATTGCATGCAAAGTTGTTTTTACTGCTCTACACAGTGCAGTGGGAATGTCAAAGACCTCTGTCATATACATGGAAGAATATTACTTAATCTTGAATCTTATTTATTTTATTCAATTTGTAGTATTTTACTCTTGCTAATCTATATTTTTGACAGAACTTTTTTTTTTTTAACGGATTTTTTGATATACGCCAGTCTTTGTTTATTAACACCAATAGTTATAGGGTGTGGCCCATTAAAATAATACAGAGAGAATAATTCAATAAAGATGGCATAGACCGTATAAAGAGAACATACTGTATATGCATGTTTTAAAATCACATAAATTTTATTACCGTAGGTCATTTTTTAGAAAGAGTTGGTTCTTTGAGAAAGATGCTAAATATTAATAAATATAAATGTATATAATCAGTCATTCTCCAACCCACTATATCCTAACACATGGTCACGGGGGTCTGCTGGAGCCAATCCCAGCCAACACAGGGTGCAAAGGCAGGAACAAAACCCAGGCAGGGCACCAGCACAGCACAGGGCGCACACACACACACACATCCATACACCAAGCACACACTGGGGACAATGTAGGATCGCCAATGCACCTAACCTGCATGTCTTTGGAGTGTGGGAGGAAACCGGAGCAACCAGAGGAAACCCACGCAGACATGGGGAGAACAGGCAAACTCCATGCAGGGAGGACCCGGGAAGCGAACCCAGGTCTCCTTACTGCGAGGCAGCAGCGCTACCACTGTGCCACCCTAAATCTATATAATGACTAATGAAAATCTACGGTGAATAAACATATAGCAACTGAGTAGTCACTAGGGACAAACTAATTTTGAAACAGAGGGAAAGTCTTGCATATCTACTTATTCTTATTTTCCTTAAATCTACAGCTTTATATATGACAGTTTGCATATCTACTTATTCTTATTTTCCTTAAATCTACAGCTTTATATATGACAGTTTGCATATCTACTTATTCTTATTTTCCTTAAATCTACAGCTTTATATATGACATTTAGATGGAATTCTAAAGGCTTTATTTTCACAGCTTTTTGAGAATATTGAATACCTAAATAAAATTGTGATAAGATCTTCTTTACTCTGGTTTGAGTTTCCACTAGCCTGTCAGAGTGACACCTTTAGTCTAGGGATTCATTTGGATGCACTGATCTTTATTGCTTCTAGAGCAACTACTTCAATTTATTTTTGTAGCAAAGCAGAGGAAAAAATATACACCTATGAGTAGTGTTTGCCAGCATCCTCTGGTGGCCTGGTAACACATACACCCCAGTTGGGCTCAGCTGAAAAAAGCTTCATGAAGCTGTCATTGTGACAGTCTGGTGAAATGCCATTTGGTTAACAGAAAATAGTGGAACAGATCTAGGCACACTAGACCTTGGCAATGAAAACTGACTCATGGGACTTGTAACATAACTCCTCTGCTGAGGAAGGAGCCATAAATCCTGCAGAAGGGTGAACAATAATAGCTAAATATAGCTCAACTCACTTTCACACACAGCATTTGCTCAGGAACTAAAGTTCTGAATCAAGAGTGGTCTACTCTTGAGTTGCCCTACAAGAGAGGCCCTTGGAGGTGTGGATATACGTATAAGCGCCCGCCTAGATTTTGTACAATAGGATTTTTTTCCATTGCAACAGCTGTTAGAATATTTAGCCTTTACAGAGAGATTTTGGATTTAATGCTTAAAAAGTTTCCACCTACTGGCTCCATAATCCTACTGAGAAACTTCAAAGCTCATCTGGGAAATGACAGAGATATAGGGAGGGATGGAAATTGGAAAAAAAACAACGTGTCTTATCTGAATCTGAGGTTTGATTTTTTGCTCGATTTCTGTGTTAGTCATGAGTTGTTCATAATGAACACTATGTTTGAACACACAAGTGAACCTTATATCAACTTTATAGCTGTTTAATTGGATCTGAGGCCTCATTTTCTGTTGCAGAGCTGCAGACCTCACCCAGGCTGTTTTTAGCATGATAGTTGAAACATCTAGAAATATTTTCGATAATGCTGGAACGTAGATACACACTCCCTGGAGCAGGCAGTTCCAAAGCTTTAGTTGGGATGGATCCTTCTGAATGGCTGAGGTTGCTGTGGTGAGTAAGAAGTTCAATAGTGGCAACACCACTGGAGATGGAGGTCCAGCTGGAAATGCTGAGAGCAATAGATGCTATTGGGTTGTTAAGGAAGGACAGTTCCTCAGAACTGGAGTTCGGCGTGGTTGTCCCCATTTTTAAAAATTGAGGCACGAGGGTATGTTCCAGTTACTATGTTATCACCTTAATCAGCCTCTGTGGGAAAGGCTGCACTGGCATATATTAGAGAATACTATCTGACAGCTGAACCTTGCTTTCTGGAGGAACAATGTGGATTACATTTTGACCACTTAACAGTGGACTGACCAACATGTTATCCTTGCACAGATACTTGAGGGGTCAAGGGACTTTGTCAGTTCTGTCTATATTTGGTTTTTGGAGTTAAGAAAAAAAGCTTATGACCATGAACCCTATAGTGTCTACTGGAAGTGGCTGAATTAAGTTTTTGTATAAGGTTGTTGGACTCACTGTCAGTGACAGGGTGTGAGCTTAGCAAGACCTTGTAGTTGAACTGCTGCTTTGCCTGATCAAGCTGAGTTAGTTTGGACATGTAGCTATGATGCCCCTGGATTCATCTCTCTGGAGGTGTACAAGGCATGGCCCACTAACACAAGACAGAGAGCAGACCAAGGAAATCCAGGAGAGATTTTATGTCAGTGCTATACTGGGACCACCTGGGTATTTCCCAGGGAGAGCTAGAGGAGCTAGTTGAGGATAGACAGGCCAAGTCAGCGTAGTATCTTGCTAATATGACCCTCACCAGGAACTGGAACTAAAATGATCATTTTGAATTCACATTGATTTATATTTTACTTATTTTGAATATTGTCAGGATGTTGTTAAATTTGACACAGTTATTTTCATTCTTTGTTATTTTACTCTCATCTGCAAATGTCTGTTATTTAATTACTTCAGTTTTATCACAAATTATAGCAATAAATAGTCTTCCAAGCATTTTTTGTCTTATCTGGCTTTTTGTGTTTGTGAGCCTACTCTCATTTTTTAACATTTTTGTCTTACCTCAATATACTTGTTTATCCTCATTTGTTTTCAATGTCTTCTTCTGTTTGCCATCATTGCTTTTTTCCGTACTTGTCTGTATGCTGTCATTCTCTTTGCGAGAAATTCTGATGCTTAACAAAATTATCAAAATGTTAAATGATTGTAAAATATATCTAGAATGTCTGTCATGTGTTTCATCTGGGTACTCCGGTTTCCTCCCACAGTCCAAAGACATGTAGGTTAGGTGCATTGGCGATTCTAAATTGTCCCTAGTGTGTGCTTGGTGTGTGTGTGTGTGTGTGTGTGTGTGTGTGTGTGTGTGTGTGTGTGGCGCCCTGCCCGGGGTTTGTTTCCTGCCTTGCGCCCTGTGTTGGCTGGGATTGGCTCCAGCAGAACCCCATGACCCTGTAGTTAGGATATAGCGAGTTGGATAATGGATGGATGGATGGATGTCTGTCATGTAATGCAGCTTAACATAATCTGTTAATGATAATGTAATACCTAAGGAAATGGATTAGAAAGGGACAAAGGTGTAAAATTAAAAAAGTTAACATACTATGCTTTAAATTAACATTAGGTGTCTCTGTACCTTTGTTATAATGTACTGTATATGTATAGCATATTGGTATTTATTATAAATGCTGATATATGACATACATAATTATTCATTTAAGTGTATTTTCCAAGAAAACTTTAAATCTTCCTCACCCTTTCCAGTGTGAACATTTTTTTTCGTAGCCTCTTCTACTTCTCTTGTATTTTTTTTAAACTGTACTAAATAAAAAAATTGTTTAAATTTGCTGAAATGATGAGTATTAAATAGTAAGTACAAAGTGATCTTTAGCTGTTCAGTGTTCTTATAGCTAGTGGGCCCTATTGAAGTTATTCATGAAGCAAAGGGTAAAGTGGACTGCAAAGGAGGAAAGAATGAACTGTCGCTGAAGCAGGGGGAGCGCTTGGAGATCATTCGTGTGACAGACAACCCTGAAGGAAAGTGGCTGGGGAGGACAGCAGATGGCTCATGTAAGAATTTATTAACTAAATAATATTTAAGCAGTACTTGTTTGATTTTGAAAACTGCAAGCCATAAGTCCAGAATGTGTAACAGAGATAACAGGTCAAAAGTACTATAAGGATTAATCTTCATAATAGAAAATAGAGTGCTTACTATAAGGAGCTGAGCTTGAGGATGTACCCCACAGTCATAGTATAACTAAAACCATGAGTAGGGGTTACCAATAACAAGGACAAATGCAATAATGAGAACTTGTGGATTGAGGAAAAAAATGCTAACTGAGCCCCATTAAATAAAGCTGGAGCGTAGAGTGTTGGTGCATTAAAGGACCAGGATAAACTGGTGGCTATGAGAGTCTACAGGTAAACCTTGACTGCAAAAATGACTCCATAAAATGCATAATGGATTCTTCTTGTGAAAAAAGCAGCCGAGAGTGTAGGTAAGAAAGTGAGGCTTTGACAAAAGTGTGTGCTGCCTGAAGAGGATGGATAAGAAAGGGCCAATTAATAAATCCAAAATAGAATATAAAGGCATTTATATGCTTTCTCTTGTGGGTTTGAGTCTATGCCTTTTGTGTATTTGTGTATCTGAATTCTTGTGACCTGAAATAATATTGCATTTGTGACTTACTTGCAAGTGGCAAAATGAATAGATACATCTTGTTGTGAATTTAACTACAAGACAAAAACTATGACCAAAAGAAAAATATCTTCTCAATGATGCCATATATTCTTTCTGTTATCTTTACTACTATATGGTGTGTTCAAGCTAATTTAAACTTTAGTGTTATATTTCAACATACATAAATACTATTTAATCCACAGAAGGCTTTCTGTAAAACATACATTCCACTTTAGACATAGCACTAATATAGAACTTTTCATTATCAGCTTATAGCGTTCACTGAAGACTGTATAATTCTATAATTCACTTGATTCTGAAATCTATCGAGAATATTATTTTATGTGTGTAATATCCCAATTGTAATATCTGACTCTTTGTGTAATTATACACTGGACCATGTTTCTTTAATAAATAATAAAGTACTTTGTTGTTGTTAAACAACTTTTGAAATTTAATAAATAAAAAATGCCTTTATAAGTATTTTTTCAGATTCACAATCAGATAATAATCGACTAAGTTACATAAGGTCTTCTTTTGAATTTTACTTAGATGGTTACATTAAAACGGAATTAGTGGAAGTTGATTATGGAGCTTTAAAAAGCCAACAGAAGAAACCCATTCTTCCTTCTTCTCGAATTCAAGCTGAGAATGATCCAGACGTCTATGATGATGTTGGAGCCCAAGATGATGTTGAAAGGTAAAAGACCAAAGAATGAAAACATTGTCAAAGATAGGCCGGCCACAGACAGACACGACACCAGAATGTCCAAAAACACAATATTTACAAAGTGCTCAGTCCTAGTTCCTTTGGCCGCCTCCACTCCTGTCTCGCAAGCTCCATCCTGTTCCACCCGACTCTGGCTCTCGGAATGGAGTGAGGCGGCCCCTTTTATCCTGACCCGGATGTGCTCCAGGTGCACGATGACGAACTGCCGGCAGCACTCCTCAGTGTGGCAGAAGTGCTGCCCTTGTACCTGGAAGCATACACCATCCCAGGTCTGGCAGCATTGACAGGTGTGGCAGAAGCGCTGTTCTCCAGGGCTCTAGGACCGTCCAGGCACCCAGGGAAGAGAAGTGTCTCTCTCCCGGTCCGTCATTCCTCCAAGCGTCCCGGTGGGGCAGGGTTCCTTCCTGGCCATCTATCACAACATAAAAAGCACTGTGTTTTTAATGAATGTTTAAAGACTGTGCTATAAAAAAGGTTGTGACAGGCATCTCAAAAACTGTTACACATGGCAGAGTTTACTAACTAAATTTTAAAAATGTTAGTTTTATTTTGTGCAAAGGTTAGGTTTAATGGACTCTTACAAACTGCAAAAAATTTAAATAATTGTGATGGGTGCATTACATGTATATTAATTATAAAACCTTGTCAATACTGATGAAGTGCACAATCTTTAAAATTACAGTCCACAGAATTAAAGCCATTGCAAAGGTGTAAAGCAAAAATGACGTTTTTAATTCTTCTGTAGCTTCCACGGAAATCCAGCATAAGCAGGGACCCATTTAGACTAAGAAGATGCGCCACAACAGATTTTCTTCATTGCATTTTTACATTGAAGTTAAATGTGGAGTGGAATCTCTAAGCCAGGCACACAAATTCACATTAATACAGAAGCACTGTGAGGTTAAATGCAAAAAGCATCAGTTTATTTTTGACCTCCTGGCACCTAGCCAGTATGCCCAATCAGAAATAAAAGATGAAACAGTGGTGTTATTTTAGGTGTACAGTTAATTACAGTGTAAAAAAGGAATAATTTAGCAGATTCATCAAAAGGTATTTTTTTAATGAAGCTAGAGTGGAGAGTTTTTACTGAGCCTGACACGAACTTGGTAAAGCAGAGGTTTAAGAAGGTGAGGTTTTTAAAGTAAAGCTGCAGAAGCTTAGGAATGGTGTACACAAGAGTCATCAGCATATGTTTACCTCTTCAGGATTTGCTGCAGCTACAGCAAATTAGAAATAGAAGCTGACACAAATATGCCCATTTGGTGACTAATAGTTCAATCCACTGTAACAACATTGAGTAAATCTGTACTGTAAGAGTCAACATTGCACCATCGAAGGAAAGGCAAAGCATAGGTAAGTAAGGCCAGAGTGCAAGGATACTACATTTTTCAAGCTCTAAGTATTCTAAACCCTTTCAAAATTAGATCTAACATGTCATTACAGTGGCAATTGTTTAGCACTGCTCCAGAGTCACAGATCTCAATGCTTACATTTCACTGGCCCTTCTGACGTTAGCATGTTCTCACTGTCTGAACTGGTGTTCCTCCAGGTACTTCAATTTTCAGCCCACATCATAAAGACACTCCACCGCATTAGTATAAGTGAGTGTAAATGTATACATATTTGAATGTTCTCTGTGATGGATTGGCACACTCTCCAGGAATAATGTCTTCCTTTTCAATCAGTGCTGCTCCTTGCAGTCCTTAACTGAATATGCTTTTTAGCAAATGGGTGGATATACAGTATAGATGTTCTTCAGCACTTTAATGGTAATATTTTACATTTTCAGTTTTTAATAGTTTAAAAAGTTAAGCAGACACTATTAATATCATCCAATCTTCAAGAATATTGTATTAAAATATATAGCTTGGTTGGATAAATGGGTATTTAAGTCAGTTATAATTGAAGAGGATGATCCAAGGGGTCTGCACAGTAAAAATATAACTGTGCTTGGTTTTGTTTTAATATCTAATATTAGCACACTTAGATTATTAAGGGATTTGTGAATTATTATTAATAATCACTTAAAACCTTCTCCTTGACCAGTAGTTTGTGATTTATAGAAGAAGGAAAAAATCTCCAGCATAGTATTGAGTATTACAAAGGCAAGACTAATTGTGTTAAAGTGACTTGTATTTATGGTGGTACTGATTTCTTAAGATCATTAGAAAAATGTCTATATAACATTTAAATGTATTTGATATGAAGCATAAGTTAAACAAATACACTTCTTTTGTAACAACTTTTTTTTTTATCTTCAACAGCAGTCAAAGAGGCAGTGGAGGTGAGTTCATGTTTCATGAATCTTAGTCGAAAATTTGAACAATCATCTCGGTTTTTTCATTACTTGAAAGGTGTCATGATTGATGCCATTAAGGACCAACTCCAGCAAAAGGCAACTGAGGACCTACTATTTCACACCCTTCAGTGCCCCAGAAATCTCACTATTACTGTTTCTAGGAAATGTAGAGCTATACTTTAGAAATGTGCAGGCACTGTTTATTATCTTATTTTGGTGTACTTGCAGGTGACCTTATTTACAGAATAATTTTGTTAGACCCCAACTTTTTTAAAAGTATGTTTATCTCTTCTACTTGAAAATTTCTGAGAAATCTCACAAACAATGCCCCAAATCTTAGCTATATTAACGCGCCATCTTGTACTAGTAGTGCATTCATTCATTCAGGAGATCCTCAGCTTTTAAGGAGAAATTTCTCTCCAACTCTCCAGTCTCTAACTGTGTGAGGCAATTTCATTTTTGAAACTGCTCAGAAAAAAAGGACTGTGTGCAATATACTGAATAAATTCTAATACGTTATTCAATATTTAAAAGTAATGATGGAAGCTGGGAAATTTTTGGGACAGGATAACAACCATTCAGTACAGCTTTTTATCAAAGTGCACAATAAATCTGCAGTTGTGAAGGTTTAAAGGTTGTACAGCTTTGCAAAACTGTAAAAGTAACTGTACTTTGCATCATGCTGTCTCATAGCTGAAGGGACCAAGGGTTTGATTCCCAATAAAAGCCACAATTTGTGTAAGTTTGCATGTACTCCCCATGCCTATGTGATTTTTCACATTTTGGTCATTTAGGTTAATTTGCGGAAAGTATTCACAGCGCATCACTTTTTCCACATGTTGTTATGTTACAGCCTTATTCCAAAATGGATTAAATTCATTTTTTTCCTCAGAATTCTACACACAACACCCCATAATGACAACGTGAAAAAAGTTTACTTGAGGTTTTTGCAAATTTATTAAAAATAAAAAAACAGAAATCACATGTACATAAGTATTCACAGCCTTTGCTCAATACTTTGTCGATGCACCTTTGGCAGTAATTACAGCCTCAAGTCTTTTTGAATATGATGCCACAAGCTTGGCACACCTATCCTTGGCCAGTTTCGCCCATTCCTCTTTGCAGCACCTCTCAAGCTCCATCAAGTTGGATGAGAAGCATCGGTGCACAGCCATTTTAAGATCTCTCCAGAAATGTTCAATCAGATTCAAGTCTGGGCTCTGGCTGGGCCACTCAAGGACATTCACAGAGTTGTCCTGAAGCCACTCCTTTGATATCTTGGCTGTGTGCTTAGGGTCATTGTCCTGCTGAAAGATGAACCGTCGCCCCAGTCTGAGGTCAAGAGCGCTCTGGAGCAGGTTTTCATCCAGGATGTCTCTGTACATTGCTGCAGTCATCTTTCCCTTTATCCTGACTAGTTTCTCAGTCCCTGCCGCTGAAAAACATCCCCACAGCATGATGCTGCCACCACCATGCTTCACTGTATTGGCCTGTATTGGTATTGGCCTGGTGATGAGCGGTGCCTGGTTTCCTCCAAACGTGACGCCTGCCATTCACACCAAAGAGTTCAATCCTTGTCTCATCAGACCAGAGAATTTTCTTTCTCGTGGTCTGAGAGTCCTTCAGGTGCCTTTTGGCAAACTCCAGGCGGGCTGCCATGTGCCTTTTACTAAGGAGAGGCTTCGTCTGCCCAATCTACCATACAGGCCTGATTGGTGGATTGCTGCAGAGATGGTTGTCCTTCTGGAAGGTTCTCCTCTCTCCACAGAGGACCTCTGGAGCTCTGACAGAGTGACCATCGGGTTCTTGGTCACCTCCCTGACTAAGGCCCTTCTCCCCCAATCGCTCAGTTTAGATGGCCGGCCAGCTCTAGGAAGAGTCCTGGTGGTTTCGAACTTCTTCCACTTACGGACTGTGCTCATTGGGACCTTCAGAGCAGCAGAAATTTTTCTGTAACCTTCCCCAGATTTGTGCCTCGAGACAATCCTGTCTTGGAGGTCTACAGATAATTCCTTTGACTTCATGCTTGGTTTGTGCTCTGACATGAACTGTCAACTGTGGGACCTTATATAGACAGGTGTGTGCCTTTCCAAATCATGTCCAATCAACTGAATTTACCACAAGTGGACTCCAGTTAAGCTGCAGAAACATTTCAAGGATGATCAGGGGAAACAGAATGCACCTGAGCTCAATTTTGAGCTTCATGGCAAAGGCTGTGAATACGTATGTACATGTGCTTTCTCAATTTTTTTATGCTTAATAACTTTGCAAAAATCTCAAGTAAACGTTTTTCATGTTGTCATTATGGGGTGTTGTGTGTAGAATTTTGAGGAAAAAAATGAATTTAATCCATTTTGGAATAAGGCTGTAACATAACAAAATGTGGAAAAAGTGATGCGCTGTGAATACTTTCCGGATGCACTGTAATGCACATGAGCTTACCTTGATGGACTAGTTAGTTCATGCCTTTTGCCTGGTGTTACTGACACAAGACGTGTCCTTCTGTCACCCTATACTGGAATAATTAGGGCTGGAAAAAAAGTTATTTTTACTGTCATGAATACAGTAAGTATTTAATGTACCTATGCCTCTATTGATATGCTAAATGCATGTTCCTGCCCACATGGACTTTCTGTACTTTGTAAGTTTTTCATTATATTTATTTCAGATACATATTGTGTAACCAGTTACCTCTGCAATGCTTCAGTTATTAATAGGGATTAGAAAGTATAACTTTCATTCCCCTCCAGCTTTTACCTGAATAATTTTATTTCTGTTTTAGTCATCTTACCACCACTACCAAATGAAGATGATATTTATCATGATGTGGATAATCCAGAGTTAAGCGTAAGGTATGTATTCCCTTGTGACCAACGTCTTACACACATGGAGCTCAGCGTGTATTTATGAAAAAAATCAAGTGTACAAAAATGTAAACAAATGATACTTGAAAAATATAAAGAAAAGGTTTAGCCACCATCCTAAGCTATAACAAAGTATTTTCAAAATGGTGAGCTGTAGCACATACATTTGTACAGAAAATGGTGAAAGATTCCAGAAAACATAGAATCTTAGAGCTTAATAAGCAACTTTACAACAGACATACAAAATGTTTAAGTACATTTTTATGTGTTTGCCAAAACCCATCTTAGTTGACATCAGCATAAAGTACTACTTTGATAACTCTACTTTTGAAGTCACCTACAAAAAGGCATCATAATTGAATTGAATATTGAACAATTGACAATGATTTCATTTATATAAGGACATGTTTGTTCCTTTGATGGGATGAAATAAAGTTGTGAAAAGTAATATAAAGTAAACATGATATTGTAAGTTAATAACCAAATAGGACAAAGCATAATAATAAACACAAAAGAAATGACAACATGCACCATAAAAGAAAAGCACAGTTTTCTAAAGAAGGGCTTGTTCTTCTTTTAGATGATAACAAAGTTTTGTTATTTACTAAAGCACACAAAAGCCTTTTCAAAAGTGAGAAAAGAAAAGAAAAGTGGGACGAGAAAGTGAAAAGAATAAGCCTACACATTGCAGCTTAATTTTGCTCTCTTTTCATACACATAGACACCACCTGGGCAGACTACTGGCAATTTGTAAATTATTTGCATATATATGTGTATAATTTATATGATCTGTAATTTTTCCACAATCTTTAAATGGAGTAAATAAATTTAATTATGTATTAACAATTCCTGCTCATCTTTAGATAATACATAGTTTATTTGTTACTGAATATATAGGCAGTAATATATGTCTTACAAAATGCAAATAAAGTATTTTAATTAGAAACTAGCAAACAAAATAAAATAGTTATGAAAAAATGATAGCGCTAACAGTCTGCGTAGCATCCACAACAGCCTGGTGTATACCCACTGCCCTAGGATCAAGAAATATCACATTTCCAACCTCCGTCCCCCCCTTGCAATTGTCAGGTTTTTTTACTAGAGGTGTGCTTACTCCAATAGCCTTGCTGTGAAGCACTGCATGCAGTTATAACAGCACAGAAAAGTAATATGGATATCATCTGATGACTTGTGAAGGCAGTGGCCGTATATTTTCCATATAGCCATTCCTTGCATTCCACAGTTCTGCAGGTTTGCTAATGAGCTGTGTTCCTTTGTTCTTCAAGCATCATCTGGCAGTTTTTCGCAGATGTCAACAAGTCTGCAGAAAGGGGATATCTGCTATCACTGAGTAGTCATCCACCACAAAACTAATTGTTTCTTGCCTTTTGAGACACTGCTGAATTGGTCCACAGATGAAAACATTGTGGGTAGTCCCACATCATTTTGACACAATTTTTACAATATGTAAAAAATCTTTAGTGCTTGCAGATCACCTGTACTGTACATTCAATGAAGAGAACCTTTATGGCAGGTGTGACTATACTCTAAGACACTGGGACTATGCACCGATATTAGCTACACTCCATGATTTAACTTAAATAGTATACAAGGGTTGGTTTCATGAAGTTGTGGTCAGAGACACAGACACAAAATTCAATGGATGTTCTTCTGAGTAGGTTTTCTCCATTGCAGCTGTACTGTATTTCCCCATACGTACAAACTTCCAATTCTTGTCCTTCCCTTTTCTTCTCTCCAGCTTCTCCCTATAACCAACCAACACAGTATATAGAAATGTCTTTGTTAAAATACACCTAGTTTCCACTTTAGGACTCAGATTCTTCAAAACTTCTAAAAACATAGAAATTTTGTTAATTTATCAACCTTTAAGAATCTCTTAGTTGTGAGAAGTCAAGCAAAATGACACCTTTTATTGGCTAACTAAAAAGTTTACAATATGCAAGCTTTCGAGACAACTCAGGCCCCTTTCTCCAGGCAAGATGTATTAGTAGTGAGAAGTCAAGCAAAATGACACCTTTTATTGGCTAATTAAAAAGATTACAATATGCAAGCTTTCAAGGCAACTCAGGCCCCTTCTTCAGGCAAGATCTCACTACATCCAAAATGGCTAACACAGTACAACACCCTAGTACTACAGACATACAAGAATCTCTTAGAAATTAATGAATAGGTTGAGGGACACATACATTATAAAGGATTTAACATTCTACTTTAGTTATGAGGAATTTTGGGAAACCCAAATAAATGAATGATCAATCTTATCATTACAGTACTTTCAGGAAACTCACCCCAAGCTGTTTTGTTATAAAGGGTGGTGTTTATATTCTTGCTTAAAATTATTTGAGTAGTGTTTAAGAACACCACTTTCTCATAAATAAAACATTCTTGCAAAGTTATCTAATAACAGATGTTATTAGCATTCTCAAATGCTACTTTCACAAACATTACAAAATTCACAAATATAGTAATGTTAAAAAAAATTAACATTTGTAGTAAAAGGCAGTTCCAACACAGTTATACCAACATCATGCACATTCTAAAAGCCAGGATCTTTTGTTTTGTTTGTTAACATTAACAGTAGTGCTGTAGGACAGTGCAGCCTGATAATTAAGTAGGTGAACTGGAAAGCAACTAGGCTCAGAGAAGATCACTATCTATTTGTATCTCCCATTGTACTATACTATTAAGGTTTGTGGGATATTTTTCATTCTTAACAGAGATATATAAAACAAGGATTACTGGTTTGTATATACATACCTGCTTAGCATTCTGGTTATGAAATATTCATCAGCTTTAGCAAACCTCACATCGAGTTGCTCATGTACTCCCCTTGTCATATGCCTTTATCAGTCTTTGCTCCAAGCCTTAGGCTAGCTGTGTGTTGTACCCAGTTTGCCTTAGTTACTAAAATAGGGTGCATCAACAAATGTGCTGCAGGACAAATGTGCTCATCTAGTTAAGGGTCTCTGTACTGTGCAGTTCATGGCACCATAAATAAAATTTGCAAAGCATAAAATATTATATAAGGTGAAATATTATACGCAAATGAAGAGGCAACAAAAAATGTAAATTAAAGAGTAACCAAGCTGTTCAATTATAGAGCCACATTATGTGCAAGCCTGGCAAAAAGTCTAAATGTGTCATCTATCGAGAAGGGTGTTGTTGCAGCCAGGAGCTAAATGTTGAGTAGGAGAAGCAATGTCAAGTGGGAGGGACTACAGTGTTGAATAGGAGGAGTGTATGGCCTGTTAACATCTGATTGGTCATTACGTACAATGAATAGGAAATCTCGTTTGTCATTGAGCATGCTGCCTGATGCACATGACAAAACTGCTGGCTTGAAATCCCAGCCCAGGATTCGCCTGTGCAAAGAGTATGCTAAAAAGTAGAATGACACACCAGGGGCCTCATGTATAAACGGTGCATACGCACAGAAATGTTGCGTACGAATGTTTCCACGCTCAAATCGCGATGTATAAAACCTAAACTTGGCATAAAGCCACGCACATTTCCACGGTAACTCATACCTTGGCGTACGCAATTTCTCTGCTCGGTTCTGCAGACTGGCGGCACCCAGCGTCAAAGCAGTGCTACTGTTCCTGTGTGATCACCCTTTCTTTCTTAGCTCCACATTCCTGACGCGGCTTTATAAATACACTGAAATTAACTGCATATTGTTTATTAGTGTAATGCATCTGATTGTAATTAACCTGTAGCAATATAATGGTCCAGGGAATAGCCATAGTATTCCAAATACCATAACTGCTTTAGCGTTGTTACGCTCACTGCATCTTGTTCTTCTTTTTGCTGCTCCCGTTAAGGGTTGCCACTGCGGATCATCATTTTCCATATTACTCTCACTGCACCACTCGGAGTATTTATATCACTGTATCTGAGTGTGAATCACAGCAGCAGCTGATCGGAAAGAGAATTATCGGTATACAGTTTCAAGTACACACTACCTCAACCACGGCAAAAAGCGTCAAAGCCTTTCCTGTACGGACCTCGCATTTCAGAAACAGTTTCATCCCAAGAACTATAAACGCACTCAATCAGTCCATCAAGTGCTCCTTGCAGAACTGTTTGTACTTATAAGTACAATTACCTCACTGTAAACTTACCCTACAGTTATAATATTGCACAACCTGCGCTACTTTATAAAGCGCGTATGATGACAATATCATTTTTAAGATGAAATGCAGCAAAATATGTTGCTTATAGTATACAGATAAAACTTTAACTTCATTTAAATAATCTGCATTGTTAATAATTAAACATGTGAGGACACGGTGCCGCAGCGTATAACTGATTCACGGATAGCTCCTGCCTTGCGCTGTATTATTGCTGGTGCTGACGCGACACTGGAAGGATAGACTGATAGAATAATGAAACATGTACTACGAAGATATTTCAATGTTCCTTAAAAGTTTTGAAGAATCAGCATTCTAAGCTTACAGATGGCTTAACGTCTATTGCAGAGCTGATTGTGTGGCAATTGGGTATTTGGAGAAAGAAAAGTACGTTTGAAAGAGACAGTACTTCTGTAATAAATTATTTCATCGAACGTCGCACATGGCGCAGCAAGCCTCTTGCGTGAGATATGAAGAATCACTACGCCACCGTGTTCCCATGTTTAATAACATGCTTTCATTCCTATCATCATGAAAATGATATCACGTATACATCTCAGTATTTTAATTATTCAGAGAGCTGTAATATCTTGAATGTAATGGATTCTGTGTCCTGTCGGAGAAAGAGAAAGAACGGAAGCACGTAGTGATTCACACACATAGAGCACATAGAAGATCAAATACAGAACAAAGCATTTAACGTGCTACTTGAGAAACTAGTAAAATAAACGATTTTAAGATGAAGTTTATGATGTTCTACTTTAATGGCAAAATAAACTACGTGATTAATGTGGAAATTTCGAGATTAAAGTTGACATTTCGTGCTTTTTTCCCCACTGTGTGCCTATTTTTTTGTCTGTACCCTAATAAGCTTTCATATGACACTCAGACGGTCCGCTGCGAGTCGCCTTTTCACGGCGACTTTGATATGTGATTTCTTTTTTATTTCGGGTACTGTGCGACTTTGTGAACTCGATCTTTCGACTTTCTTTTGTTGATTATACCACTGTTTAAACCAACAAATAGTATGTTTTTCCTTTGCCTCCACTTGGTATTCGCTGAAATTCTTATATTTTCCCCTGTGCTTTTCCCATTGTCTTTTCACAGAAGGCTATTTATATTGATTTGCATATTCAAAGAGGCGTAATTCTGGGAGGAGTTGGGGCGGGACAGAAGGCGCGTGCACGTGCGTTACTTTTCACGCTGATCGGGATTTATGTAGTGGAAGAACGTGAAATTTTGCGTGCGCACAGATTCCTGCATCTGGATTTTTCTGTGCGTACGCACAATCCCGCTTTTGTGCTTACGCCATGTTATAGTGTGAGTTCTACGCACGGCGTTATACATGAGGCCCCAGGTGTTTTGGCCTCCTGGAAGGTCAGGCTGACAGTGTGAATCGTTCAAATAATTCAAACGCTGTTTCCCTTTAATGGGAAGGATCACCTACATTTCAACTGTATTGAATCTTCAAGCCAAAAACCAAAGCAGTAGTTTACTGGGATTTTGCTTGCTTACACATATCAGGACTACTCGATATTCTAATAACATGACGTACTGGAGCCATAAACAATACTTATAATGGGTAGGCGAGGCAAGCCAAACAGCAGACAATAAGAATAGCAAGACAAATGTCACTGCATTCTTTTTAGGCAAGATCGGTGATGGCTTGAAATGAAGATTAGAAAGTAATAAGGTAAAATGAAGAGAAAGTGAAGGCATGAATTGAACACTAAAAGTTGAGATCATGGAATAAGGAGTATTTGGCTCCCTGAAAGTGAAGAATTCACATTAAAAATCCAGAATGTGAAATGAAAACTGAAAAGTGATGGACTGGGAAGCGAGCCCAGTTCTCTTGAACAGCAGGTGGCAATGATCGATTTGTGTCAGGAAGCTGCTGTTAGGAGTTTGGACGGCATGAATATAAGAATAAAATATGACTGTGTGAACTTGACAGTGGAGTGTGCACTTGAAATTGTCATTAAAACTTGACTGCAGCATGCAATGGAGATTGAAAAATCTCTCAGCATGAAGGGAAGTTTAAAAAATGACAGCTTGAAATCAACATGCTCTTAGGCTGTTCTTGGTCTAGGTCTGTGTTTTGGGGACATAGCTTAACTCTTCTTGCAGTGTATACTTTCAGTTCTGTTTAAATTATATAATTTCCCTATTAAAACTTCAGAGTATTCATGACAAACTTTTATTTTGACAACTTCATGAGTGACAAACTTTTATGTTGAAAATTTCATCCTACCCGTCAAATATGTCCCCTCCTACTCGATATATGGCTGCTGGCTGCAAAGATACAAAGATCTATGTAGATGTCAGCATTAGCTGTTGCAGGTGGCACTTAAGCTGGAATAAGATGAAAATAAAATAAAGCACATGAGTACCTTGGACAAGCCACATCTAGACGCAAGGTTTTGTCGTTACGCACACTTCTCTTCCACGTATTTGTCATGGTGAACTTTTATCAACGCTCATTTGTCCCATGCACTTTTGTTGTGCTAACTGAAAGAGGTATAATTTTAATTAGTGGGTTTATATATATATATATATATATATATATATATATATATATATATATATATATATATATAATTTTTTTTATTAATGTTGTGCTTTTTTATCATAACTATATGATAAAGTTTAGGCTCACAGGAAGATCCAAAATCCAACTCCTGGTCCTGGGGACTGCTGAAGATGCTAAAGAGCAAAGATGAAAACAAGAAAAGCTTACCTGACATTAATCTGGAAAATGTAGAAGACAGTTTGTAAGAAGTCAAGACCCAAATTAACAATACTATGAATTTAAACTAATGACAAATCTTAATTAACTTACTAATTACAAATTCAACTAACCTTAAAATTAATTTGTGTTACTGTATATTTTATATACGGTGTCTAAATATGTGCATTTTGTTAATTTTTTAATACTTAGATATTTACAGAATGATAACTTAAAAAATAACTCTTTTTAATAAATATATGGTACACTGCAGGAGACCCATGTAAGATGTGGTATAGTAGCTGCTCAGAGCACAGGAATGGAACATGCTTGAGTCCATGTTCTATAAGTAGTATATTAAAGACAACTAATTTTGAATAAAGACTCTAAAGGAGTGCTTGGAACTACCTAGGATACAGCAACATAAAAAGAGCATTCATTTGTCAGTCTTTTTTGTTTTTGTCATTTTTGCAAACATTATAACACTTTTTATTAGTGTTTCTCTCATTTGCTACCATAAGAGTGGAAATGCTTTCTTCAAAGACTAAGTTGTGTAAATTTAACATCAAAAGAAATGATTGTTTAGCCTAAAAAAAGCTACTTCCATTTTGTCCATTACAGGAGCTTTGCTCTGTGTTTCAGATCCTATGGAAGAAGTTTAAATTTAGCCACAGCTAAACATATTAGATCTTTTTTCCAGCTTACTAATGGGGTTACTACATAAATTTACCAATTTCATTTTAAAGAATATTCTGACATCATGGAATTGCTACTTTTGAAAATCCAGTAAAACCATGTAATAAAGAGTAAATAATCAAATCAGAATAAACAGGTAAGTCATCTTGAAGCATACATTATAACAGAACCATCAGAGAGTGCATTGAAAACTATCCAGCACTCAGCACATAAGAGAGGTATGATGAGAATGCTCATAGAAGTGATTCAGCTCATGACACATAACTGAAGTTCCATCCACTACATATCAAGTCAGCAATATGTTTACCTAAAATATATTGCCCATTAAAACCTTTAAATTACGCTGCTTACCTATAATCCACTGAAAACCAAGTAACAGAAGAATACAGCCTTTTCCAGCTACACACTTCACTCTGGTAAAGGACATCTCCGTAGTACTATATTTACCATTACAATATTGTATTTTCTTACAATTGTCTGAATGAGTTTGACTAACTCATTTAGTTACATTTTGTATTGTTGTGTGTGTTAAGTACTTAGATGGTAGTGTTATGAATTATTTTGTATATTCTGGGTAAAAGTCATCATCAAAATATATAATTTGCTTTATCATGACTATGTGGTTATAGTCACGTAGGCCAGTTGGGATTCTCAAACGAGAATACGCATCTGGGGACAACCTGTTAAAAAATGAATAGTGGCAAAATCCTGCACTGTAAAGACTACACCCACAGGGTTTCTTCCTAAAACACAATATCACCAGCCCATGTGTTTTAAACCACTGCTGGGGTTTCAGGGAAAGAGCAAAAGATACTGAGCAAAAGACTTGATGCTGAGAGAAAATAAAAAGGTAAAATTGTTGTTATCCACTCAGGAGCTCAGTAGCAGAGGGTAAGCTTAATAATTAATTAGCTTTTTGTGATGAGTGCTGTGACAATGGAGACAGACAGACAGACACGCACACATATATAAACTGACGCAGCTACTGGGCTCCATACATTTGAGAAGTGCCTCCATCTGCTACAATATCTTTCTGTCATTTTGACAATTGCAACACTATATGACATAAGAAAAGCAAACAAAATTTAGACAAGCATTGTGGTCTGTGGATATACAATGTGTTAAAATGCTGCAACTATTTTGTCATGGCATGTTTGCATTTCCAATTAGACAGTAATGTAAAATTTATTTAGTTAGTCATTTAGACATGCAGTCATAAGGTGGATGTTTTGCAGCCTCATCTGTGCATCTACTAATGTTGTTAGGCAGATCTGGTAATTCAGATGTTTTGAGAACTGAAATCTGCATCCCCTGTGGCTCTTCAATATCACCTGTCTTAATAGCAGTTCTTTTGACAGTGTGTGACAGTGTTCACTTCAGATGCGTATTTTGTAGGTCATATTTTCATGAGTATAGCTGCCAGTTCTTTGAAGTTTACATCAGCACCTACACATCATCGTAACAATGAAATGCAGAGAACACACACTGCGACATCATGTCATTCATGTTTACCATTTCTCCATTGATTCCTTTGAATGCCAATGTATAATGTGATGCTACAAAAGGTTTTTTCCCTTATACCTCATAATATCTGAAAATTGGGGACAATCAAAATGGGTGCACAAGTTCCACCTAAGACAAAGTAATGAATAATAAGAATAGCTGAATAGAGTTGTTTTCAAAATACTAAAAGAATTAACAGTGCTTTACTTACTCGTGGCATGCTAGTCAGACACCCGAAGAAGTGAGTGCAGTACAGTAACAACTAGCCATTTGGTAAACATGGCAGAAACAATAAAAACAACCACCAAATTATTCAAATTAAAAATCCAGTAAATTAACATTTTATCATATTTTGTTTTGGCCTGTTATATCCTGGCAGTTATTTTACTAGTAAACAAATATTTACATAACATGTAAAACTGGTGCTATGAAATATTCAAGAATTGGTATAAAATATCCTAGAGTAATTTTACCATCTTGCAAAAAATAATATATTCATTTTGTCCACAACATGATATCAGGACTCTTAAGCCATTTCTAATTAAGTGCAAATCAGGGGAAATTCCTGTACTGGACCCCAGCTCATCGTATGGCATGTTTACATGCACTCACCAACACCGGACCAATTTATAGCAGCCAATCAAACTAACCTGCACAATAAAAAGAGACTGTGGTGAGAAATACTAAGGAAAATCAAATATACAGAGGGAAACACACTCTATACAGAGAGTGGGCAAGGATTTAAAATGATATCATTATATCAAAATTAAGTTAAGTAAATTAAAGGACAGTTACTTTTTTGTATATTTTTCTTTATATTATAGTTAGCATTAATCAGTTCATTTTAATACATAATGACCATAGTATTTACTTATTTCACACTCTAAAAATCTTTTGCAAGATTCAATAAATCAATTAATCAAAATTGTTTCTTCAAAACTTTACTTATTTCCCTGGAATTTTCCAAAGCATGCAGATGCCAAATTAAGTATATGCAGCATGTTGTTCATGTTGTTTATGACATCTCTCAGTAGTATTGTATATCTCAACTTCATATTTTAAGTTGGCTATTTCTCTTTTAACATTTTATCTATTACCATCCATTTATACCTAATTATGCAACAATTTTAAGTATGTAGAAACTTCCTCTGAAATTACTGATGCTTAAAAAAAACAAGTCTACTTTGACAAAAATAAGTATATTTGCCACAAACACACAGAGTTAACTGAACCCTTTGGCAAATTAAAGTCATAATTTATCACTTACTGCACTTATTTTACTTTTAGCATAAAATGTGCAGCCTGGATGGTAATAATTTCTTCCATTGTATTGATAAAACAAATGGCATTGTTTGATATCATGATTACCCATGGTGCAGTACGAACTGAACAGGAAGAATTTAGCAGTTGGTTTAACTGTATTCTACTAGTTGTATGCTGTGATCCAGTACTCTAAAAGACAGTCACACTTGTTTTGGTTTAACCATTCATGTATTGTTTCTTGAATTGCAGAAAGTTTCTTTAAGCAATCCTGTATTGATTTTTTTTCAATTTTAGAAAAATTTGTATGCTGAAGTAATCAATCCATGTTGCAAAATTGTCTTTATACTCAGTCTGTGAATGGTGTCATAATTTTAAGTGAATCTTAAGGTTTGTATGCTCAACTGTGATTCCTACATTCTTCTGTCACTTTTACCTTAATAATATTGCTATCACTTTATTTATAAACAATAACTCTAATCCCTTTCTGACAAAAATGTTAAGTCTGCTATTCATTCATACTTTTTTATATTTCAGAATACCCCCACCACCTCAGTTTGCAAAAGGTAAAAAACCAAATCTTTCATCTATCTTAGCTTATTTCTTTAGTTCCTTGCCAATGTGGAATTTGTGACTGACTCATATGCAGGGTCATTAAGAGATTCTCATCCATCCTGATCAAGCTGAAGAAAATTTACTAATATAAATATGCAACAACTGCAGCATCCAAAATTTAAATATTATAGGTTGAGATTTTATATTATATTTTAATACAATAAAATGTATGTGGTCTTAGGTGGTGCATATGTTTTACATCCACTATAACAGAGTCATGTGAATTCAAACCATTGCTTATATTGTGAAGAGCAAGGCAATAGTCTGGGCAAATACTGCTAAACATGGCCTATAATACTGATCAATTTCCCCATGTTGTATTCCTTGAGTAAATCAGAGGTATATTGCTGTACACACTGCCAAAATGTTTGTTTTTATACTACTAGAGGCAAGTGACTTTATGAAACTGACCTTCAGAGCAGTTTGCTTAGTAGACTGGTGCTTTATATTCAACTAGACAAAGAGCCTGTTTCGACAATGTAAGATGAAACGGGCACGAGTGGAATAGTATTAAGTATAAGCACCACAAACGTGATATAGGTGTATTGAATGAATGCGTAATTAGGCCTGGAGCTGTAGTCAAAATCGCCTTTCAGGCCTCTAGAGCTTTAATCGAAGTCGCCTTTCTCTTTGAATTTTTGTGGCCGTAAATCCGCCGCCTGCCGCAATGTTGGTCAAAGTCGCCTTCCTTTTTGAATTTTCGCGGCCGTAAATGTCGGTCTCGTAAGGTTTTTCGGGCAGCTGCGCAGAAGGCGACTGCGCATTCGGCTTCGGACATGCGCAGAAGGCGACTGCACATTCAGCTTCGGACGGACCCTGCCGCGATGTTGGTCAAAGTCGCCTTTCTCTTTGAATTTTCGCGGCCGTAAATCCGCCGCCTGCAGCGATGTCGGTCTCATGAGGTTTTTCGGGCAGCTGCACAGAAGGCGATTGCGCATTCGGCTTCGGACATGCGCAGAAGGCGACGGCGCAATCGCCTTCGGACGGACGTGAGTGAGTGAGTGAGTGAGTAAGTGAGTGAGTGAGTGAGTGAGTGAGTGAGTGAGTGAGTGAGTGAGTGAGTGAGTGAGTGAGGAGCCTGGCAAATTATATATAAGATAATTACACCCTTTCACGGAACATAAGACCGGGCAGGCTTTAATTATTATTTTTCAATTTATTATAGTGGTTTAGAAAGCTTACATGTTCTGCCCATGAAATACTTAACACATGAGTGAGGTTTTACACATATAGAGTTGATTGCAATTTGAGAATTATACATAATAATGAGACATAAACTGTAAAATGTGTAAAATCTGCTCACTATATACATATTTGGTTAGGCAGGACTCAAAAATAAGTAAAAGTGAAATGGTTTTATCAGGAATTATATTTTAGCCTAAAAATAATATTGCACTTTAAATGAAGGGCTTTGTCAATGTGCATCTGTAGAAAAAAAGGAAAAATTATGAAATATTTATTTCTATGCTGAAAAAGTAAAAAGAGGTTTAGAAACAGAACATTTTGCTTATTTTGTAACACCAAGTATGACAAAATTTTAATTACATTTAGAGAGAATTCCATTTTGACATTTTATTATACAGTACATTGCTATTGGTATCTTCCAAAAAATGAAAACCATATGTGGATTACACCAGTAATACTTTTTATGTTTCAAAATAGATTTTTTTTTACTTTTAGAGAAATAACTGCTGAGTACTGGATTGTTTTTAATGTAAAATATATTTTATTTATTTTTGTTTCTAATTTTAGGTCTTTATGAAATAGATGATTATTGGTTATGTTCTGATATATAAATAACAGGAGATATTAACTTTATCACATAATTTTATTAGCTCATTATAATTCACAAACCCTACAGTAATAATATACTAGATTGAAAAAGTGGTCTTAAAGGCCAAAGTGGCAATTGACCTTTGTTCTAAGCATTTATTCTAAGGCTAATTTTGACTTCAGATTACATTTTCTAAACTTTTTGAAGGTTTGTAATAGCCAGCTGTGCCATATTTATGTTAGATTTTTTTATAAGTATACTTTTAGTGCATATACTATATGTATGCTGTGAAGATAACATGTGAGACAGATAAAAATTAGGGTGTCTGTTGGGGTTTTTTGTTTCATTTCAGACTTGTTTGTAAAACAAAGTGAAGGTTGGGTGATAACAGCAGGCTGGTTGGCAGAACAGGCAAGTTGTTCCTCTGATAGATCTTTAGGCACAACTGTCCTCCTTCATAGCTGGATTGAGTATAAACAGAGACTTTGATAGCAGGTGGGGCAGACGTGAAGTCACTCTTATTACTTATAATAATTTGTCTGCTGAAGTAAATTGCTCAAGAATACAGTGACAGTGGCAGGATTTGAACCCACAACCTCAAGGATTGAAGACCTAGGTCCAAAGCCTTAACCATTACACCCACATACATTACTACTGCCACTTGTCTCCTGGGGCATCCTCCTCCACTTTAAATGTGAAAACCAAAAGAAAGTTACAGATGGTGTAACATCCTTCCTCCTCTCACAGGAACCTGTGAGACACTTCCTACACTTGTGTGTTAGATGATGTGAATATACAGTATATTGTATATTTAGATTATACAGTATATACTGTATATATATTGTTTAATTTCATCGGTGAATATCAGCATGTTTCACTCCCTCTGCCCAAAGAAAATCTCACTATGGTGTGTTGTTCAACAATGATGCAATCCTTCAGAAAACCGTCCATGTTCATTTGACCTTGGCTTCAACTAGACTGACAGAGCGCTGCGTTATGTGTCTTCAGACTATCCAGAAGCCATTGCAGACTTGTTGTATTGCGTCAGCTTCTGTCTGTTTTGAAAAAAAAACTACAGATTTATATGAGTGTTTCAATTTATCATTTTAGATAAAACTCCTGCAGATGATGAAATTTACGATGATGTGGACTCAACTGATTTTCCTCCTCCACCTCCAGAATCAAGGTAATCCTTAAGTACTTGTGGATATGCACAACTTTTTTTTTTTTTTTTTTTTTTTTTATACATCATCCAAAAAGACAGACATCCATTTATCCTTCTTCTAAACCCGTCTATCCAGAGGAGAGTTGCGGAGAAGGTGGAGCCTATATATTGGAGCAGATGTCCCTAATATGGTTTTAAGGCACTTTTGTGAAATTATTCATTCTGATCAGAGTCCTCATTGACATTATTTCCCTAATACAACTCTTTCTTCCTCCTTATTAATTTGCATACTTGTGTTTCCTTTGCATCTTATGATAAATGTACTTTAACTCTATTTAAAGGAGCAATATTATATAAGTAAAGTTTATACATTTAGTAACCTGTCCATTTATTGGGTAGTACCAATAATAATCATTATTCACACTAATATTAAAGTCAATTGACAACTGTGTGATAGCGATGTCTTGTAACAACACCTCTCTGACTGTCCCAGTTACCTCTGTCGTCTTGTGTTTCTTTCATAATAAACATCAAGAAAAAATAATGAAACATGACACTAAGCATAATGATGAAAAATGTGCACATAAAGCAAACTGTTGGTGCTTAGCCTAAAATAGAAAATAGAGGATTCATTTAGCATCAAATTGAGCAGAAAAGCTTTTATTTAAAATCATTTAATTTTTATTTATGAAATATAAAAGTACTTTTCCTATAATTACTCCTGAATAATGATTTATAATAATAATAAAAATAATAATAATAATAATGTAAACTCCCAGATGCTTACAGAAAAAAGTAGATGGTTAATTGTGGATATACCTGTACAATAATTTATAAAGTAGCACCACTGCAAATAAGTTAAAATTTTAAACATATTAAAGAGTAAATTACAATATTGTTTAACAGATTACAGGACAGAGAGGCCATGCTGCCTAACACAATGAAGAGGAAAGGGAGTCACAAAGGCACACGTTTCTTTTCCGTGCACACACTGTATTAATCTCAGCCATTTAATTTTGACACAGATTTGTTGACTTAGTGTCTTGATTGATTTCTTTTTGCTAGCCTCCAAAAGATTAAAAATGCTGACAAAACACCAGATAAGGACCCCAAGAAGCAGAAGAAGTTTGAAAAAGAAGAAAAAGAATTCAGAAAAAAATTCAAAGTAAGACTATAGTATATTTACTTCAAAGTAAGACTATACTATACTAACTGTTCACCCTAATAAATGTCAAGTAGTATAATTTTATTTTCCTTATTTAACAGTTTTGTTCATTAGAATCAGTTTGTGTCCAGTGATTGTTTTATAAAATAGCATTCCTAAATCCACTTTATCCAATTTAGCATCAAGAAGGACCACAGCCAAAAATGTTTTGCAATAACACAAATGGGCAGACAGGGCTATTAAGGGTAGCCATCCATTAACCTTATCTGACCATTCAATTTCTTACCAGTTCAGGGACACAGGGGCAGAGGCACTAGTAGTCCAATAATTGTCAGAATGCATTATCTGGTATTGTAGTGCATATGTGCAGATGAATAGGATTTTGTTAACCATAAAAGATGCAGTATAATCCAAAGGTTGATTTGAGTAATACTCAGAAAGCTTCAGAGATAATGTAATAAATATTCCATTAAATATAACAGAAATATTAGTGTAGGCAGATGCTTAAATAATCTGGACCTTTTATCTTAAAAACAGACACATGTATTTATATGGTCAAACATATTATTTTATTTGATAGCTTGGAGTCCAGTGTTGTTTATTGTTACTTTAAACAGGGTTTAGAGTAAAAATCTATTGTATACACAGCCTCATTTCTTTAACTGCTTAAAACATACTTCTCATCTATTGCTGTTTCTAGCAGTGTAGCTGCAATGTCCATTGTGTATTTGCAGCTGTGCCTAGTACTAAAAGAAACTGAGCCACAGCCTTGACCACCACGAGCACTATCCTTTCTTCTGGGGCTAGAGTGAATTTATTTTATACATTTATTTGTTGAGCTTCAGTACCAAGGGTATTGGGCAGGGGAGTCACAGAAGTCCAGTGCTATCATGAAGGTCTAGTTGTAGAGTCCATTTAAGGGCACAGCAGGGACATTCTAGGATGACAGCTTCAACATCCATTTCAGTCCCAGTGGCTGAGTCAGGAACTTAAATAATCCTGGGCTCCTGTCACTTTAAAGTGTGTAAGGTAGACAGAGAACATACGGGATAAAGCATCTGTAGATAGAAAATGCCTCTTCAAGTTAAGCCTCCCATATATCTTTTATCCTGCTTCTTGCTATTACTGGACTTCAATCCTAGACTGTAGTATCAGAAGGCTTAGGTCCTATAAGGTGCTCATGTTCAGAGTCCTGCTTACTCTGGCAACATCATAGCCTTACTATATAATGGGGACTGCCCTTCCTTGGCCTGAAATACACTAAAATAACTGAGTCATTTGTTGGCAAGTGATTTTTGCTGACTTCTCACTCTGTGTGCTCTGTAAATTGGGAAACCAATACCAATTGATATTAAATAAAAACAACTTTCAAGTGAATAAAATTTGTGCTTTAAATGTAATGGTTCATATTTGAGCAGAGAAGATAATACATTCCCACTTTTACCCAAGGATCGCACTCATGTGCCATGGTGGGTGCAACTGCATTATACCTATTCACAGAATCCCAGTGTAATCAAGGTTATACTATTAACCAGCAGAGAATATGGTGATGCTCCAAGCATTGTTACAGCTTCAATGCATTTGGACTCCAGGCTCTCTGATTTCCTACCGAGCCCAAATGTACAGTGTGTTCCATGGCTTACTGATGATTTACAATTTGTCTGGTTTGACAGAGTATATGCTTTTATAGGTTATTCACTTACAATAGACTGATATCCAAATTCATTTCTAGTACCAGTCCCACAGCCATTCTTGTTTTAAAAATGGCATGTATACATGGTAACATCAACTGGCATATCAGTAAATAATATACATATTTTTGTGCACCTTGTTTTCCTCTGCAGTGCTTCAGTGGTCCACTCACTTTCCTCTACAGTATGATAACAATATCTCTCTGTTCCACTCACAAATGTTATGATTGTAATGTTATCCTCTCTCTCCGAAAGACAGATAATTAAAAAATCAGAATAAAATAGTATTTCAATAAGTGGTGCAATTCAAATAATAATATCTCAGTTAAATTCAAGTTTCTAAATAGAAAAAAGATGGACAAGGAAAAGAAACATCCAATAATTTCTCTAACCACGTTAATCCAATTATTGGATTGTAGGAGTCCTAGTAACATTATAAACAAGGATGGTACCTTTTTGGACTGGTCTGCTGGTCCATTTCAGAGCACTTTACCACACAACCATACTCAGCAACTTTGGGTCACTTCAGAGTCTTTAATACTTTATAGCACATACAAGTGTTTCCCAGTCCTGATTGTGGGGTAATACAGAGGCAGCTTATTTTTAAATACAGGCAATTATAAACTAAATTTATATATATTCGAGTTTTATTTCTTTATTACTGCAATTCAGAAATATTAAGGGAACTCTATTGAGAATGAACCACTATATAGTAAATATATATGAATTTTGAATCATTCTTATTGCTTTTATTTGAATATATACTTTTATATTTTTTTCTACAGTATGAAGGAGAAATTAAGGTTTTGCACCAGGTCACTGTAATTTCTGGACTAAACAACAAAAAATGGGCAAATAAGGAATTGGCCTTGAAACCTAGTGAGGTCTTGGATGTTATACAAAAAGCTGTGGACAACAAATTTATCTGCAGGAATGAAGAAGGAAAATGTAAGCTTATTTACTGGAAATGGCATTAGCTCACCAAGTGTACAATTTTAACTGCCAATAATTTATCTTGTAGCGATTACTTACAAAAAATGAATGAACTTGTTTAGCGGACATATGAATGTAGTTTTTTTAAAAATATGCAAATCCGCAATACATGTGCACTTTAGTTTGGGAATACCATTGGTTTATGGAACTAAAGCCAGCATTTTTGTGTTGTGTTAAGAATGTAATGACAGAATTTCATGTAAAACGTACACTTTATATATATATATGCACTGTACATGTATTTATCTATCCCTGTATATATATATATATATATATACATATATAAATAAAAAATAGGTATAGATATACATAAAATATATTAGGCCTAGTAAACTTGGACGATGACTGACTGACTGACTGGTAAAGTTAACATGTTAATTTTTGTGATTAATGTGGCATGTTTAATGTGTTAAAAAATATTGTTGCTATAGCACCCCATACCCCAGGCACAAAGGCACAGCGTACAAGTACTCATAAACACTCCAATATTTTCCTCCACACCTCTGCTCCTCTAGGCAAGCATCATCTACTTCCTACAGACTCTGGCTCGCCTGGCTGAGTTTGAGTGGCTCCTTTTATTATGGAATACATCCGGTGCCAGGGCATAGGCTACTGGAAGTACTTCTGGGTCAGTCGGATGTTGTGCAAAGTGGGGATTATGAAAACCTTCAGCATTCCCTGGCGGCCCCCAAGGAATCCATAAGGGCTGTTCCATGGGACTACAGGACCCAGCATGCCCCACAGGCATCTGAGTGAGAGCCCTAACCAGGGAGGTTGCCACTTAGGGTATTGGTTAAGAAACTGTGCTGAAGAAATTGTCTTCCTTGGTCCTTCAATGATATTGGCATCCCTGCCCGGTAAGGATCTCAGTTCTGCTCCAGCTGGGATATCAGTCCCAGGGTGTTGCCTCTCCCACATCATTAAAAACTCATATGCCCTTTTTTATTGTATGTATAGAAACATTGCAGACAGTGCATATGAACATGTAAACTGTTGCATGGATTAATTATTGGCAAAAATGCAGATGATATAGGAGAAAATATACATGATAATTAAAGTCTGGTAAGGGTAAATGTTTTTTATATGCAGATCAAAGCTAAACTCGTTTTAGTATTAGTGGTAGTGTTTCAACACAAAGCCAGTTGTTACATTTGATTTGAACTCTCAAGTTTTTAATACAGAAATTATTATCTACTTTACTTTTTTAGTTGGATTTGTTTCAACAAGCAACATCATTACAGAGTAAGTTAACTTTTCTTTATAGTAAATCACAATAAAGGTGCATTTTTTGGATAGTTTCTTAATTTAACCGTTTAAAAGAGCCCTTATTCATTTGTCTCTTGATCATTTGTAAAAAATAAGCAGAACCTTATGTATTTTTTCTTTCGCTGTCTTCAGAATGGCATGTGCAGCAAGTACAATAATGCTGAATGAGACACTATATGGCTATATTCTTTATCTGTTTATTTCAATTAATGGTTGGTGATGACATATTTATGCCTTTGTTTATTTACCTACAGTACTTTATAATGGTGATCTGCACCCAGCTACTCCTGACAAATCCCATCCTGTTTCTGTCTGCTCTGTCCCACTCCTGGCCATATTCACATTTTCCTCTCTTAGGGGTGCATGAATTGGACACATGCTACCCTCTATTAACCAGAAAAGTCTCTGAACCTCTGTTTAACCTGTTATGGCCTCTGTTTATTTTCAAAGGGATGATCAGACATGTCTGGCATCAGCTGGGTTGCCTACCTACTAGTTTTCAGGAGTGATATTACATACAGATTTTCTGTACTATTTCTGGCAGCATCTCCACTCAGTTTCCCTGCTACTTCTGTGCAAAGCCCCTCTGAGTTTACTAACAGGGCCTACCTTCCCCTGGCTCTAACCTTCCATCTCTGCTGCACTGGAATGACAATGTGTCATCACTAATAGGACACCAGGACATGCTGCCTGTTCTCTCCTGCCTCTGCTCTGTGCCAGCCTTTGGTCTGTAAATACTTTGGTACCCTTCCTTCTGACTGACCACAACAATACATGCAATGTATATTATTGTACTTTTTTAAGATTAGCTCAGGTCAGCAACATTACATATACATATTCATCACTTTATATGCTATAAAAATGCATTCATTGGTATTTATTATTTTTTCCTATGAAACCATCTTAAAACATGTGTAATGTTCAAACGATGTGTTTTGTCAAGTTAAAAATACTCCTTATTTTTGGTGGAAATAAAATTAGCAGTAGTATAGGAAGTGCATAAATGCTTAAATAGCTGTGATGTCTGGGTTGCTCGCAGCTGTGGTCATCCCCTTTTAAAACCCAGGCAATCGTAACAGGAATGGTTAGGGCAATGAGGACACTAACGAGCAAGGTTGGTGCTTGAGAAGTACTTGGTACAGTTTGTTAAACAGTTTCCAAATAACATGCAATGTACTTTTCTCAAACCTGTCTCTCCTCAGTTTTACTCCCTTCATTTTGATTGTTCTCTTTTTTCATCCTTTTTCTTTCCTTCTTCTTCCTACTCTGGCTCCTTTTATACATTGTGGCTGTAGCTGCTTTGACTATTCACTTGCGGTACGTCAATAAGGAAACTGACTGAACTGATCACACACCCATGAGCAAACACAATTACCTCATTTCTTCAGAAAACACTCCGCGGCTGCACAGCTATACTTCCGCATGCACCCACACACAAATAGCCTGAGAGGCACTGTTTTTATACTCAAATCCTGCATCGCCATGGACCCCTAACTTGGTTCATCACAATAGCAAAATCAACTTCATTGCTGAAAAACTCAGGTTGCCAACAATCATTTTAATTTAGCATAACATTATACTCTTTATATGTACATTTTGTTCATTGTTTTAAATTCTGATTAATGCCAGGACACTTGATGGCTCTAATCAGAGTCTTTATTTTAGTAAGGTTTCCTTCCACTTAAGTATTTCGTATTATATTTGTGTTTGATTTGAAAAGCCCTATGGAATGCAATACACAGTGAGAAGAGATGTGAAGTTGGACTGATTTAGCTGAACTTCATTTTCTCTTTAAAATTCACAATGTTACAGTTAACTGTAAAATTTGTCTTACAATTTGAAAAATATGCAGTATGTGCTATATAAATAAAATGTATTATCTTATTTATTTAAATGTATTATTTGTTACTTATTTAAATGTATTACTATTATATTTTTATTATTGTTATTATAATGAAAGCAAACAATATTGTGAACTTTTGCAATTGCTAAAAATATTAGGCAAATGCTAATGTCGGCCTTTTGTTTTTAATAGGGATTCTGACATTTACGATGATGTTGGAGATGGTATGTGAATATTGTAATTTGCTTTTTTGTGAAATAGTTTTCTATCATTTCAAGACAGGGGACATTTTGATAAGAACCCATACATAATCAACAAGAAACAGCAATAGCTATTATCATCTAAGAAATGTATTTAAATGTGTTATTCAAATCAGTCATTAGAAGACCATTTCTGATTTTTGAATCTGAAAGAACAAAAATTCCACAGTAATGGTGAAACTAAAGATTGTCATTTTATTAATTTCTCAGTAGTTGTGTTTAAGAGAACAGGTGCACAGTCCACCACAGGTTGTCTTGTGGGTGAAAATGAATCTGAGAATTAAATAGTTATTTGTGTTATGTAAAGCAAAACTGTTAAAACAGCCATGTGGAATTTCTCCATAATTCATTTATACTATGAAAAACATTTTCTCTTTGAAGATAATTTAAAAATGTATGCCTCATATGTATTATCCTAGCTACAAATAAGTATTAACAATGCTATCATATTTTAAACATACCTACATGTTAAATGGTATGCATTTCAAGTGTGAAGCTGAGTTGTACAGGTCTTACTACGAATGTAGAAACCTATTGTTCTCTCTCTTTAAAGTGAGTGGCAAACTGCAGCCATAAATGTATGACTTACAGTGCATCCAGAAAGTATTCACAGCGCATCACTTTTTCCACCTTTTGTTATGTTACAGCCTTATTCCAAAATGGATTAAATTCATTTTTTTCCTCAGAATTCTGCACACAACACCCCATAATGACAACATGAAAAAAGTTTACTTGAGGTTTTTGCAAATTTATTAAAAATAAAAAAACTGAGAAATCACATGTACATAAGTATTCACAGCCTTTGCTCAATACCTTGTCGATGCACATTTGGCAGCAATTACAGCCTCAAGTCTTGTTGAATATGATGCCACAAGCTTGGCACACCTATCCTTGGCCAGTTTCGCCCATTCCTCTTTGCAGCACCTCTCAAGCTCCATCAGGTTGGATGGGAAGCGTCGGTGCACAGCCATTTTAAGATCTCTCCAGAGATGTTCAATCGGATTCATCTGGGCTCTGGCTGGGCCACTCAAGGACATTCACAGAGTTGTCCTGAAGCCATCCTTTGATATCTTGGCTGTGTGCTTAGGGTCGTCGTCCTGCTGAAAGATGAACCGTCGCCCCAGTCTGAGGTCAAGAGCGCTCTGGAGCAGGTTTTCATCCAGGATGTCTCTGTACATTGCTGCAGTCATCTTTCCCTTTATCCTGACTAGTCCCCCAGTTCCTGCCACTGAAAAACATCCCCACAGCATGATGCTGCCACCACCATGCTTCACTGTAGGGATGGTGCCAAGTTTCCTCCAAACGTGACACCTGGCATTCACACCAAAGAGTTCAATCTTTGTCTCATCAGACCAGAGAATTTTCTTTCTCATGGTCTGAGAGTCCTTCAGGTGCCTTTTGGCAAACTCCAGGCGGGCTGCCATGTGCCTTTTGCTAAGGAGTGGCTTCCGTCTGGCCACTCTACCATACAGGCCTGACTGGTGGATTGCTGCAGAGATGGTTGTCCTTCTGGAAGGTTCTCCTCTCTCCACAGAGGACCTCTGGAGCTCTGACAGAAAGACCATCGGGTTCTTGGTCACCTCCCCAACTAAGGCCCTTCTCCCTTGATTGCTCAGTTTAGATGGCCGGCCAGCTCTAGGAAGAGTCCTGGTGGTTTCGAACTTCTTCCACTTATGGATGATGGAGGCCACTGTGCTCATTGGGACCTTCAAAGCAGCAGAAATTTTTCTGTAACCTTCCCCAGATATGTGCCCCGAGACAATCCTGTCTCGGAGGTCTACAGACAATTCCTTTGACTTCATGCTTGGTTTGTGCTCTGACATGAACTGTCAACTGTGGGACCTTGTATAGACAGGTGTGTGCCTTTCCAAATCATGTCCAGTCAACTGAATTTACCACAGGTGGACTCCAATTAAGCTGCAGAAACATCTCAAGGATGATCAGGGGAAACAGGATGCACCTGACCTCAATTTCGAGCTTCACGGCAAAGCCTGTGAATACTTATGTACATGTGCTTTCTCAATTTTTTTATTTTTAATTAATTTGCAAAAACCTCAAGTAAACTTTTTTCACGTTGTCATTATGGGGTGTTGTGTGTAGAATTCTGAGGAAAAAAATGAATTTAATCCATTTTGGAATAAGGCTGCAACATAACAAAATGTGGAAAAAGTGATGCGCTGTGAATACTTTCCGGATGCACTGTAAATGGCTCTATGAGCTGCTGGCCCAAAAGCTGCCTGTCTGAACAGGAAGACAGCAAAGTACTCTTCACCTCAGAGCTTACATGTCAGTGATTTGTTGCAGCTTTTGTTTTATTGTAAAAAAGTTTGGAATAATTCACACTGCATTCTTACAGAACCTTTTATAGATATTAAATTTTATGCAGTAAGTTGTGCTCTCACTCATTTCTGTTCTTGGAATCATTATTTCAGATTGATGTTTTGTTAAGTATTAATTTAATACATATGCATGACTTTCTGCTTGCCAGTCTTAAAGTCTAACCAACATTTTTTTAATAGTAATTATTTTTTAACATTGTTTTTCAATTCTCTTTCTAGATTGTATCTACGATAATGACTGAACGTCTAGTATCGTTTCCAAGACATTTATTTGTATGAACATTCAAGATTAAATATTGGCAGCAACCTCTGCATCAGTCGTTTACAGTATATGACTTTAAAAAAAGCTTTAATTGTTCAGGCAACACATAATAATTTATAAATATTTTGTACACCTGAAAAAAAATATTATTTTACTTTGCATTCATTTTGCTGCTGTTGACTGGCTTTAGTAATCTTGTGAAAAGTATTGATTGCTGTCATTTCTGACGTATTTGCAGGCAACTTGTTTTTCAAAAGGTTTTACAAGCAAGATTGTTTTCTTTTTTGTGATTGCATCTGTGGTGCAAATAAAGTGTCTCAGAAGAGTTAAAGAGAATCGGTGTTCTTTCCATCCTTTAACGTACCATAATGTAAATATATATTTTAATGTATGGACCTGCAGCCTGAAATAATGGAATGAGCCAGTCCCACAAGCTGCTTACTCTCACGGCTAATGAGTGTCCTGTAGATTGGAATTCTGTGAGTACATTTTTTTGTAATTACTTCTAGTTTGTGGAAATTTGTTGTATTTTTTTGTGGTTATTGTTCTGTCTGCATCTTTTGTTGTTGGAGGCACAGAGGCGCAATAGTTAGCATTACCTCCTCACAGCTCAGGTCATATGTTTGGCCACAATAAACAATCCAGTATAGTTGGCAGACATTTCCCTAGCCCTCCAGGACACTTATAATTCACTTGCACCATTATAAGCCACCTAGTTTAGCTCCTCCTTCCCTGTTCACTTCAGTGAATTTGGGTTCAGTACAGTGAAGTTCTTGAACACTTCCCCAATTTCGCCAAACACTGTGCAAAGCGGACTCCACAAAGTTCACTCATCACTAATAATGATGATTACAAGGTCTGAAGATATACAGTAAATTGTTCTTTGATTATTAGTCAAATAATTTGGCAGCAACAATAGTTAAATCAGCAGTTGGCCAAGGACAGGAAGTCAGTGCAGAGCAGTTTTACTGATTTAATTAAGAGATTTAAGTAACAGTTTATAAAGTGGATTCAAATGATTATTTTCAGAATTGTCATGTGTAGTAGTGGTGCTGTAGAAAAATGTGGGAGCTGAATGAGAGAGAGCTCAGCTGACATCATTCGGAAGCATTCTGCTTGTAGTGCTTAGAGGCAATCTCTGTGCATGTGAGTGTTGGAATTCTATTAGCTCTTGCCATACAAGGAGGTGCAAGAAAGGGCCTTTGTGACGTAGGCCTCTCTGGTTTGTGATGAGCCACCAGCAATTACCACAGTGCAAATGTTAGGACTGGGACAGATTGCGGTATGATTTCACAGCAAAATACTTGGTGTAGAAGGCAGGATTTGCACTGTGGGTGGGTGAAGCGAATTGATAGTGCTGTGCAAAAAGGTGACAGCAGAGTGAAATAGAGTTTAGCTTATATTATAGTTATGAACACTAACAGGTGCTGGAGGATTATTGTGAGAAAAATAACCAAAACACTAGGAACAACATTGTCAAAAGGCAGGCAAAGGGTGAAAACCATAAAGGCAAAAACAAAACCAGGCAGACAAGAATCACAGAGCTGAGCAAAATACTTGAGTCAGAAACAAAGTGAAAATGAAAACCAAAAATCAATCCTAATGAGAATTAGAATTTAACTAACTACACTAATGAAGTTCAAAAAGTAAAATCCACCAAAGAATTAAGACTGAATGAATGGAAGCTCTACCAGTCGTAGACATGTAACTATAGAAAGCGAGAGTAAAAGCAAATTAGTCAATTAATCTTGAACCCAAAACAACATTGCAGGAATCAATTCCTGGAAATTCAAAACCAAAAATAAATCCAAAACATGATTCACTTTCCTACAGTACAATAACCATAGGACAAGGCAAAGACAACACAGGAGTGGCTTAGGAACAACTCTGTGAATGTCCTTTACTGGACCAGCATCGAACAGTTGGTCGAACATCTCTGGAGTGACCTAAAAATATCTGTCCTTTAACATTCTCCATCCAAATCTCACAGAGCTTGAGAGAATCCGCAATGAATAATGTCAGAAAATCCCCAAATCCAAGTGTGCAAGGCTTGTCGTGTCATACCCATGGAGACTCCAGGCTGGAATCGCTGCTAAAGGCACTGAAACTAAGCACTAAGAAAAGGGTTTAAATACTTGTGTCAGAGTGAAATACAGTACATTTAAAAAACTTCTAAAATTTTGTTTTCACTTTGTCATTCTGAGGTTTTGAGTGTTGCTTGAATTGAAATGATTTTAGTATATTTCTCATAACAAAACATGAAAAATGTGAAGGGGTCTGAATACTTTCAGATGACACTGTATCTGTTATGCTACACAAGAGTGCACAAGTATTTTTGTGAGCAAACAATGAGACTAGGAGATGAAAAACATAGTCAGGACAGACAGGGGTCTAAACCAGGAAAGCCATAATAGCATGCAGTCAGGAAAAAAAAGGTAAGATGAGAACGGAGTCATAACCAAGCCTAGCGTTAGGGTCTACTTCGACATAAAGCTGTATTAACTATGTTAAAGATTTCAGGGACATTGTTTATCCACCAAAGTACTGTGAATACTTTAATCACTTCCATATTTATGCCATCACTTTCTTGATTTCATTATCAGGTGACGCGTTCACCACATGAACAACACAAAATAAAACAAAATAAAAATAAAATGTACAAGGGATGTTCAAAACATCTCCACACTTTTATATATTCTTTGGAAATGGTGCAGGCTGGAGGAGTAGTAATTGGTCATGACTGAAAGAGTCCTTGCTTTTTATTATAAGAGTTGTCACCCTGTGGTGAAGATGGCTGTGGAACTTATAAATTGCACCAAAGAGGAATAGCGTTCTGTCGTACGCTTTTTCTGGGCAAAAGGTGTGCTGGGAGCACAAATTCATCTCCGCATGTGTGCTCAGTATGAGGATAAAGTTCTCTCTCGTAGAGTCATTTATGAGTGGATTGAAATGTTCGAAAATGGCCTTACTAGAGTGATGGATGCAGAGTGCTCTGGACATCCAGCTACAGCCACGACCACAAGAAATGATGTGAAAGCAGTGGTGCATCAGTGGCTACACGCTCAACCAAAAACATTTTTTGCATTAAAAACTTGGTACGACTCTGAGAAAACTGCATCACAAAGGAAGGTGACTATGTAGATAAAAATCTTAATGAATGGAGTTAGAAAAAAGTGCAGAACCTTTTTGAACGTCCCTCATATATCAAATCCATTTGAAACTGAGATTAGAGTTCAGAAACAGAATCCTAATGATAAAAAAAAATTAAAGGGACCAAAACTAGAAGACAATGGGTTGACTGGCACCCAGGCCACGGTGAATGTTTCCTTACCTGACCATGAAGCTGTGACAAAGGAAGCATATGGATGGACGAGCATCAAGCACGATGCTAATACAAGCACCTGGGTATAATTATTGGTACCTTTTCTAGTCAAGAGGTCATTATGAGGGAAGGACAGAGGACAACCATCTCCCGAGGCTTTGTGTTCCTGCAGTACACCTGGTCGCAGTGTTCCTCTGGTATGGGTCCCATTTGGATGTCCGCAGGGCTACATGGGTAGTTTTGCTGGCAGCCCTGTTGGGCTTCTTGGATGCTGTTAGAGGGAGCTGCTGGGAGGAGGCTCTCCTGTTATGGAGATGTTGGAGGTTGCTTCCAAGTGGAAATCTTGTTGCACCGGAAGCACTCCAGGGTTCATGTTGAGCCGCAGCTGCTCCACCTCATCCAACAGTCAGAGTTGGTGGACAAGGCTTGCTTGGAGGAGAGTGGAGGTAGAAAAGAAAACTAAAGGAGAGAAAAGAAACTAAACAAAACGGAATTATGACTGACTTACCAGGTGATAAAAACCTGTAAAACTAATTTTGTTTGAATAAAATCTCCTTTCCTTCTTTCTTCTTAGCATCGCTCTTATGAAGTGTCACTGCATTATTTTGGTCTACACAAACCATGCCCTGGTTTTGCAAAGAGTCAATTGTTATCCAATGTCTAAAACCTGAAAGTTTACCACAGTAACATTTTATGGTCATTTATATTACTGTAAATCAAGAAAGACAGAGTTTTTTAAAAAAAGGGAGAGAGGATGGAAAAAGTAACAAGCATTAGTGAAGTGATTTTCTGCCTGATGTTTATCCTCACTCCATTGAATAGATGTTAACACTTTTCTCATTAATTTCACGGCTAATTTGAAGGTTTGGAAGCATATCGAAATCAATTCAATAAATGATGATAATGCATTTGGGATTGCTGTGATGTGCACTTACTGAAGCAGTATTTATTAAGTGTGTAGGTGTGAATGAACATTAATTTATAAAAGGTTTTACTAAAATCAAATAAAAATGGTATGTTTTGATCCTGTAAAAATAATGCCTTATTCATTTACTTTTTTATTATTCATCTTTATTTTAATCTTTCACAATTTCTTTTGCTTTTTGTTTGTGCCGTCATCATGGGTCGAAATTTTAGAACGGGCTGCTATAACGCTACACATCACCAGAGCATGAGGCCTGCATCTGAACATGAGTGGTGGGCTCAGAAAGTTATCTGCAAATTTTTATTACAGGAAAGAATCTAGAGCAGCATTTCTTCAACTATGGGTCACAGACATGTTTGTGATTGGCCGTTAAATGATTTTGTAGTAAAGTTAGTCAAGATCATCCCAACATGAATTGTATCACCAAGTGAGATACCGACCTCTAATTTAGGGCGCTAAACAACGCTGTTAACCCATCACAGAGAGTTTTCATTTTATTGCACGAAAATTAAAAAATACATATATTCCACTCAACCCCAGATTCCCTGTCAGAAACAGTCAAACTAAGATGACTGATAAGCAAAGACCCACGTATAAGAAAGACAGCGAAAGAAGAGAATGGAAGACGAGATTGTGTGGCCAAGTTGCCAGCCCAATTAGCTGAAAAATCAGCTTAATGGAGTTGTGGACCAGCCTGGTGAATGATGACGTCAGTTTAACCCCCCTTGGAGTTTAGCTGTTTTCAACGTCCTTAAGTTCGGGGGCTTAAGTGGCTGCAAATATTCACTGCCAAATTAATTTTTTTCCCCCACACAACACTAATTTGCCATGATAACCACATATTTGTACGCAACTCTAGTTTGAAAGATCAAGATGAAAATCATGGGCGGTGCACAAGAAAGTGACATTTTTCACAGTTCTGAAGGGTGAGCGAATAGGATTGGGGCACGGGTGGAGTTTGGGGAGTTTCTGCCATCCTCGACCCTATGGATGCACTATGTTAATAAAGTAAATCACTAATAAAGGCTTGTGTTTTACTAAAAAAAAAAATTAAGGCCACAGCTAATGTAAAAATGTTAATGATTAACAAATACAGTAATTTACCATCTCACCTACCTTTAAAACAGAGAAACATTCTGTACTGCATAAAATATGCATTACTTTACTGTTTCAAATTCAGCTTGAGACATTAAACATGTTTATGTCAATTTACCTCAATATAAAAGCGAGGTCAGCGTGCTCAAAAATATTTGAGGCACTTGCCTTTGCTCTTGTACTGCACATCCTTTTCTCTTTGCAAGAACCAACAGTAGTCACCCATTATATTTGTAGTAAATTTTCCCTGATATCGGTTTTCCATCACCTTTATATCTTGATGAAATCTTTCCCCATGCTCATCTCTGATATCGCCCAAATTTGGTGGAAAAAAATGTGAGCTAAGAATACAAGAAATGCATCTTCAGGGACATCCTGGCTCCCATAAGCTGATATGCTTTCAGGATGTTTTCCACAAGCTCAGCATAATTCTCTGCTCTGTGACTGCCAAGAAAATTCTGGACAACCTGCACAAATGTTTCCCATGCTGCTGATTCAGTTGGCTTCAGTTTCCTTTTGAACTCATCGTCAAGCATCAGTTCACGGATTTCAGGACCAACAAAAACACCTTCCTTAATTTTGGCTTCACTTTTCTCGAGACCAAACTTATTTCTTAAATGCTGAAACACATCGCCGTTTCTGTACATCGCCTTGACAATTTTCAAAGTAATGGTGAATCTAATGAACAAAATATCCTGAAATGCAATATTATGTTAAGGAAACAGTAAAACCGACTACTTACTGCAATTTCATGTCTGAGTTGTGTCATTATGCTTTAGAGTCATATACAGTAATACTTGGTAATCAGTAACAAATATTTCTTCAGCTAAATTAAAATTATTTTTTAAATAAAATTAATGATGACAAGGTAAACAACTCACAGCTGTTCGTAATGTGTGGCAAGTTCGTTTATCTCAATGGCATCCCTATTGGAATTACAGTTATTTATAAAAATGATTATCCGCCTTTGCCGTCCAGTCACCATAGTTGTCCAAGACCTGGAACATCATAATTAAAAAACAGGACATGCTAGATGAAAACGGTTTTCAGCAAGTGAAATTTATTAAAGAATCCCAGTAACGAAATGCATGTTGACCAGTGTAATTTATTTAACATGGAGCTAGTTAGGGAAAAATTATTACCCCAGGTTCCTCTGGATCCCTGGTTCACTTCGTCAATCAAATACTGTACAAAGGCTCTCAGGACTCCTGCAAGTAAATAATAAATTTATTTAACAAAGACATCTGAGGAGCATACAATGCAAGATGTTAGTCTTGCACTGTAATGATAGATCTGCTAATAATTATCTATTCAGGTAAAACTTTTATAGATATAAATATACAACAGCATCTTTAGCATTTAGCTGATATCATGCAAATTATAGGCAAGTGCATTTTCTTATAAAGGTAAGTTAGGATGGTCTAAATATGAATAATGGGACATATTTATGGTGCTTAGTACTCCGGTCAGGGGCTTTTTCCTACAGAAGTCTCAGCATACTTTAAACCAGAAAAACAAAAGTAAGTATAATGCACCTACAGTATGTTATATCAGTAATCTTATGGAACTTTTTCCTTGACAACTTTAAGCCAACTGCATTCTTTAGGGACTCTAGTTGCTTATTTTAAACAACTTCAAAAACTTGTAAGCCTAAGAAACCAAAATGCTAAAGTGTTATAAAAAGATTTTCAAAACATGCTAAAGAGTGCAGACTTGTTGCATATTGGTCAGATGTGCAAGTACTCTGTACATGTTAAAAGCATGCAAATCCCATAAGCACTTCCAAAAATGCCCACTAGAGGGGGACAAATCCCATTTAAGAAACCCTGGCTAGAGAGAAACAGATCCACGTAGAATCTTTATAAAAGACACATAATCCCAAAAATGCTCTGTAAGTACATGAAGCTGAATAGAACGCACAAGGCAAAAAGGAGTTACCGGCATGGGCAATGCAAAGCGAACACGTCCTAATACACAACCCAAAGGCAAAATCATAAAACAGACAAAAATGCAATGAATCAAAATAGTGAAAACACAAGTAACATTCATCCACTTACTCGCACATTCAAAATGAATTTATAGGGTGGAGAGAAGTCCTTGGCAGTGATTACCAGGTGGCTCCGCTCTTGGGGGACCACCCACAAAACACATGGAACATAGCACAGGCATAGAAAACAAAGCAGGCAATAAACAGACATCCAATACTCAAAATGGAACAAAAAAGACACAAAATAAGACCTTGAACCCCAGCCGGAGCAAAAAGTCTAGCATAACAGGACACATGATATGATACCACTACTGCTGTTTTAAGATATTTAAAATTACCTTAAAATAGTGTGTAAAGTCTGTGTTGTTACTGAATGTAATTTCAGAATATGTTATTGTTATGAATGTGGGATATCTTTAAATTGATGTTAAATTTGGCTTTACTGAAATGCATCTGAGATATTTCAAAATGAACTGTGCTTGTATTTTTGGCACTGTCTGAAAATACTAGGTTATTTTTAAGGCCTCAAATGCACTTGGAAATGTTCTAACAGTTCATTTAGCTTTTCATCCATTGATCCAAGTTGTGCCGATATAAAAGTCACTAGATGGCAGAATTTTCCTTCATGCAATTTAGCATACCCTGCATTCTGACTTTAAAGAAATCCTTATCACTTCTTTGAAAGCTTTATCAATAAGTGAGGGACTTACTTTAAACAGTCTTTATTGCATACCACACCTACCACAAAAAACACTAAAAACAGATGAATTAAACATTAAAGTAACAATTGTAGTGAAACACATTGAAGGAAAAATAAAGTTGTCCTAAGTGTAATCATTCTAAATGTTAGGCTGATATGCCCACAGCTGTATAGAGTGATTCATTTTAAACAGTCTCCTGAGCAGAGACTTATCTCCATTACTAAAAAAATGAAGTGTTTTATCTTAATTTCATTAGCTCTCTTGGTTAATACTAAACCTCCAACCTTTTTTTTTAATTTCCTAAATTTGACCATATGAGCAAGAGAAATTAGGAAGCAACACCCCATCCATCTGTGGCATTATCATTTTTTTAGCATTCATCCTAAAATATTCAGGCCTAACACCATTATTGCATTATTTCATTTTATTTTGCTAAAGTGCTTGTCAATGAAAACATTTGTTTCTCTTTAAAATGCCACATGACAAGAGAGGGATGTTCCATTGGGTAGATGTTCTTGAGGTGTAGGAACAGCTTCATTGGGAGGGCTACAGTCAGTCTTTCACCATCTCTCGAGCCTACAGTCATATGAAAAAGTTTTGGAACCCCACTCAGCCTGCATAATAATTTACTCTACTTTCAACAAAAAAGATAATAGTGGTATGTCTTTCATTGTGCAATTTGCACAAAGAACATCTGTATGGAAGATGATGAGAAAGAAGCCCTTTCTGCACTCACGCCACAAATAGAGCCGCTTGTTGTATGCAAATGCTCATTTAGACAAGCCAGATTCATTTTGGAACAAAGTGCTTTGGAGTGATGAGACAAAAATTGAGTTATTTGGTCATAACAAAAAGCGCTTTGCATGGCGGAAGAAGAACACTGCATTCCAAGAAAAACACCTGCTACCTACTGTCAAATTTGGTGGAGGTTCCATCATTCTGTGGGGCTGTGTGGCTAGTTCAGGGACTGGGGCCCTTGTTAAAGTCGAGGGTTGGATGAATTCAACCCAATATCAACAAATTCTTCAGGATAATGTTCAAGCATCAGTCACAAAGTTGAAGTTACGCAGGGGATGGATATTCCAACAAGACAATGACCCAAAACACAGTTTGAAATCTACAAAGGCATTCATGCAGAGGGAGAAGTACAATGTTCTGGAACAACCGTCACAGTCCCCTGACTTGAATATGATCGAAAATCTATGGGATGATTTGAAGCAGGCTGTCCATGCTCGGCAGCCATCAAATTTAACTGAACTCGAGAGATTTTGTATGGAAGAATGGTCAAAAATACCTCCATCCAGAATACAGACACTCATCAAAGGCTATAGGAGGCGTCTAGAGGCTGTTATATTTACAAAAGGAGGCTGAACTAAGTATTGATGTAATATCTCTGTTGGGGTGCCCAAATTTATGCGCCTGTCTAATTTTGTTATGATGCATATTGCATATTTTCTGTTAATCCAATAAACGTAATGTTACTGCTGAAATACTGCTGTTTCCATAAGGAATGTCATATATTGAAAGGAAGTTGCTACTTTGAAAGCTCAGCCAATAATAAACAAAAATCCAAAGAATTAAGAGGGGTTCCCAAACTTTTTCATATGACTGTATGTTTTGCGGACTGCTTTGGAATAAGAGGTTCCACTTTGGTGAAGCTCAGACGAGAAGGTAGTTGGCGATTTACAGTGCATCCGGAAAGTATTCACAGCGCATCACTTTTTCCACATTTTGTTATGTTACAGCCTTATTCCAAAATGGATTAAATTCATTTCTTTCCTCAGAATTCTACACACAACACCCAATAATTATAACGTGAAAAAAGTTTACTTGAGGTTTTTGCAAATTTATTAAAAATAAAAAAACTGAGAAATCACATGTACATAAGTATTCACAGCCTTTGCTCAATACTTTGTCGATGCACCTTTGGCAGCAATTACAGCCTCAAGTCTTTTTGAATATGATGCCACAAGCTTGGCACCCCTATCCTTGGCCAGTTTCGCCCATTCCTCTTTGCAGCACCTCTCAAGCTCCATCAGGTTGGATGGGAAGCGTCAGTGCACAGCCATTTTAAGATCTCTCCAGAGATGTTCAATTGGATTCAAGTCTGGGCTCTGGCTGGGCCACTCAAGGACATTCACAGAGTTGTCCTGAAGCCACTCCTTTGATATCTTGGCTGTATGCTTAGGGTCATTGTCCTGCTGAAAGATGAACCGTCGCCCCAGTCTGAGGTCAAGAGCGCTCTGGAGCAGGTTTTCATCCAGGATGTCTCTGTACATTGCTGCAGTCATCTTTCCCTTTATCCTGACTAATCTCCCAGTTCCTGCCGCTGAAAAACATCCCCACAGCATGATGCTGCCATCACCATGCTTCACAGTAGGGATGGTATTGGCCTGGTGATGAGCGGTGCCTGTTTCCTCCAAACGTGACGCCTGGCATTCACAACAAAGAGTTCAATCTTTGTCTCATCAGACCAGAGAATTTTCTTTCTCATGGTCTGAGAGTCCTTCAGGTGCCTTTTGGAAAACTCCAGGCGGGCTGCCATGTGCCTTTTACTAAGGAGTGGCTTCCGTCTGGCCACTCTACCATACAGGCCTGATTGGTGGATTGCTGCAGAGATGGTTGTTCTTCTGGAAGGTTCTCCTCTCTCCATAGAGGACTTCTGGAGCTCTGACAGAGTGACCATCGGGTTCTTGGTCACCTCCCTAACTAAGGCCCTTCTCCCCCGATTGCTCAGTTTAGATGGCTGGCCAGCTCTATGAAGAGTCCTGGTGGTTTCGAACTTCTCCCACTTACGGATGATGGAGGCCACTGTGCTCATTGGGACCTTCAAAGCAGCAGAAATTTTTCTGTAACCTTCCCCAGATATGTGCTTTGAGACAATCCTGTCTCGGAGGTCTTCAGACAATTCCTTTGACTTCATGCTTGGTTTGTGCTCTGACATGAACTGTCAACTGTGGGACCTTATATAGACAGGTGTGTGCCTTTCCAAATCATGTCCAGTCAACTGAATTTACCACAGGTGGACTCCAATTAAGCTGCAGAAACATCTCAAGGATGATCAGGGGAAACAGGATGTACCTGAGCTCAATTTTGAGCTTCATGGCAAAGGCTATGAATACTTATGTACATGTGCTTTCTCAAGTTTTTTATTTTTAATAAATTTGCAAAAACCTCAAGTAAACTTTTTTCACGTTGTCATTATGGGGTGTTGTGTGCAGAATTCTGAGGAAAAAAATTAATTTAATCCATTTTGGAATAAGGCTGTAACATAACAAAATGTGGAAAAAAGTGATGCGCTGTGAATACTTTCCGGATGCACTGTACCTCCTGGTGATGGTGAAGTGGGTGTCTGTAGTCCATCAGTTGCTTGAACCTTTCAACTCTTGAACTACGTTCTCGTCATATATGGGGAGGTGTGATTCCGGCCAGCCTGTATAAAGCAGGAAGGCAAGTTGTTTGCAATGTGCTGGTGATGATCGGCATGCACTATTTAGTTTAGGGTCAACCTTGTTGGAATGGGTTGACCTAGCCCACACTGGTGCGCAATACTCTGCTGTTGAATAACAGTGCCATGGCCGTTGATCGCAGGGTCTTAGAGTCTGCTCCCCAAGATGTGTTTGCTAGTTTGCTAAGGAGATTATTCCTGCTGGATATCTTCTTTCTGATTTTAAAAATATGTTCTTTAAAAGAAATTGTCCTGTCCAGAGTGATGCCTAAGTAAACAGGATGTTTTGTGTTCTTCAATACTTTGTTATTCCATCTGATCTCTAGAGTTGTGTTTGCCTGTGCATTCTTAAATTAAGCATTTTTATATATACATTTTTTTTAAAATACCATGCCTGCTCTTGCAGTTTAAAATGACAAAGGGAAAAAACTACAGTTCCCAGATGTGCAAAGCTGACAGAAACCTGTACACACAGACTCATAGGCTGTCGTGGATGCCAAAGGGGCATCTACTAAGTGCTGACTTGAAGGACATGAATACTTGGGTGATAAATTATTGTTTTGTATTTAAAATAATTTAAACCGCTTTCTGTTTTTTTTTCTGCTGATCAGTGGCAAAAAATCCAAATTTAATATACTTTGATTCCATACTGTATGTGTGGTACTAGGGTGTTGTACCGTGTTAGCCATTATGAATGTAGAGAAAAGCCAAGCAAAATGACACATTTTATTGGCTAACTAAAAAGATTACAATATTGATTACATCTTGCCTGAAGAAGGGGCCTGAGTTGCCTCGAAAGCTTGCATATTGTAATCTTTTCAGTTAGCCAATAAAAGGTGTCATTTTGCTTGGCTTTTCTCTACATTAGTTGTCAGTTATAATCATCAACATTAAAAGAAATAAACATTTGAAATACATCAGTCTGTGTGTAATGAATGAATCTAATATACAAGTTTCACTTTTTGAATGGAATTACTGAAATAAATCAACTTTGTCATGATATTCTAATTTTATGACCAGCACCTGTATATCTGATAATATGGTCCAAGCAGGACTGTCTTAACGTATGGGCACAATGGTGTGATAGACGGCTGGCAGCTCAATCCTGATGGGACGCCTATAGACTGGAAGGAGGGAGGACGGCAACTATTTTAGGGCATTGCCTTCCCCAATATTCTAGATGGCAGATTCCTTACAGCAAAGCGGTGCCCCGGATTCCTGCAGGGCACCATGGGATATAGAATTCGGCATCACAGACCTGCTGGGTGCCATGGGTGCTGCCAGGGGAGGCTGTAGGACACTGGAAGACAAGGTTCTCACCAAGCCCGTAAGTATTAGTAGGTCACGAGGATGGAAGCCCCGAAGTTCTTTGGAGCTGATTTAAAAACTTCAGTTCTCCATCTGACTCAGAAGTTCTGGCAGGTCACGTAGACAGAAGAACAGATGCACTTCCAGGTTGGGCACTATAAAAAGGACTGCTGGGAACACAGCCAGCAAGCCAGAGTTGGGTGAATGGTGGACGAAGGAATTAAACTTCTTAGTGCTTTTACCTTGTGTCCTGTGTGTCTGTCTATTGGGTTTGAGGGGCAACAGTGGCCCCTAATGTCCACAATGGGCACTGGCCAGGGGTCTCAGGTGCATAGGGGTCCACGGTGTTTCAGATGTCTATGTCTGCTTCCATTTTGCTATCATAACAGGAGCCCCAGTGCACTTCTTTCCCCCTGGGGCCTATGATGCTGTTAAGATGGCCCTGGGTCCAAGCATTGCTTTGTACTTACTATGTCCTACACCTATTATGCAGGAGGTGTTCTTGCTTCTTGCCAAGCTTCCATGGCCTCTCAGACATGACAAAGGCTACTGTATGTATTACTGACCCCAGCTACGTCCCTGTCTCTCCAAATCCTGGGAAAACATTCAAGTTTTGCTGTCAGGGTACACATTCTGCACTGCTGCCACTGCGTGTTGTCCCTTCAGTGCACGATTCATTACAGAATCCAAGACCACTTACAGGACCCTGCTTTCCCCCACTGGCACACCTAAGACAGGTCCTTGTCCCAGAATGAGATCTTTCTCACAGTGGACTTTCCTCTCTACCTTTGACACCTTGATGATGCTCTTGCTTCTGACAACACCACTGTGCCTTGTTGCCTCTCAAAGTGCTTTAAGCCTGTCTTCAAAGAGAAGAAAAATGCCAATGTAAACTGAATAAACTAAAATAAAAACAAAATAAATTTTAGTGACAATATTTTTTTATATGTTAGCATGTTATATAGGGATCAGAAAACATGATTGTATTGATTTCTAAAATGGGAAAATAAAAGGCTAAAATAGATGCAACAGCAAAAAACAGGTGATAAACGTTCAAGTCTTCTTCAATTTCCTAAAAATAAAACCCTCATTACAGGGAAATCTTCACAAGCTGCATCTGTAAACTATCTGCCGTATTGCTAGCTAGGATTTGGCCAGCAGCAGCTGTTCCCTCTATTTCAGGTCATCACATGCTTTTTTGCCGCAATAGTTTGCATTCATTATCACCCTCACTGACATGATGGTCTCTGTAACATTAGGTTCCTGTGAAAAACAAGGAGAAATACAGGAAATGTGCTAAGTTGTTTGGCTATATGAGACATTTGTGCACAGTGTTGTGGTGATGTGGGGGGGGGGACTATTTTCAATAAGAAAAAGGAAGCTGAAAGCTTACAAGCAAAGCTCTGCTTTGCAGAACACACAAAAGATTAGCGGTAGTATATCTTCACAGGGGTCACCATTACGCTTTTTACATACTGTACGTCCCTGCAGCTGAAAAGGTTCTTTTGTACATACAGTTTATCTCTTGGATCAAGTTACATTTTACATAAGGAATAAACTCTTCTCTATCTGTAACACTGACAAGAAGCTTGTCTTAAATTCTTGTTAAACTCAGACCCTGCATGGTAATGGTTGGAGCAACTTTCTTAATTAGTCACCAATTACTACTGCAAATGAAACACTGCCTATAGATTAATTTACTTGCTTTTTAAGATTCAGAAACCTTAATATTTCCAACAACCAAATAATAATGAGATGCAAAGTGAGCCAACAGATGGCCACTTATCTCATTTGTACCTTTGCATCCATCATAAAATATCTGTTTCAATAAAATATTTGAAAAAAGAAAAAGTAAAAGTTTGAGAAATATTGATCTGTCCAGACCCACAAAACTAAAAATCAACATCTTTGAAAATGTGTGATTTGACAGAATGAGAGCTCTAAGAAGCCATAGAATTAAATAACATGTTTCACCAATAGCAAAATTAGGATTCTAATTAAGACGTTGTTTGTAGTGAATGCCCTCCAGGAACTCCGTTTCAGACCCTTTAGTTAGCTGGTTATCTTTTTATTCACTCAGTAACTCACAATTATTTGGCTGCTGGTTAAGAAAACAAGAAATCACTAAGGGTTCTGAATCAAAAAAATCAAATCAATTAAAATAAAGGCAAAAATGTGCTCCACTAACAGCAGTAGCCCCACAGGACCTCAGGATGACACCCCAGACTTAGGTAGCTTCCATAGAGTCATGAAAAACTGGAGCCATTCTCAGTAGTGTCAGGTCCAAGGCAGTTATTATCCCTAGTTGGGACTAGATGACAGCAATAAGTGTAAAAAAATAGATAGAAAATATTACAAATCACATGTAGTGAAACGGATTGTTATGATTATTAATTATGTCTGCCTGATAGAAATGAGAGCTGTGAGAGAACATTGGAAAGAAACAGCAGACACAAGTACTAAAAGGGTATCGAGGTCAGGAATTTCTAAAATAAACATATAAATGATACGCCTCTTTCCTAGTCTACTAACAACACACAACTGAAAAATATCGTAACTTTAATATAGTAAATATTTAAAAAAAAAAAAAAAAAATCATTTACAAAGTGGAGTCGGTTTCTGGTTGATCTTCTATTCACAGTTATAGTGAAACCTTTCAGCCATACCTCAAGCCATTATTGATGCATTAATATTTTCAAATTGTAAGAAAAGATCAAATTATTATGCTCTTGGGCTTAACTGCTTTATTTTATGCAAGTGAGCAATCCATTTTATTATAAAAGATGAAGAATTATATTGAGATGTCAGCTACCATTAATAGCTATTGCTATTTGCATATCCCATTCACTTACCGTATTATATGTCTACCTGTTACTTTGTTCATTTTCTTGTTTAATCCATTATGGTGAGTCAGAGCATCACCCACATGAGGTGCCAGGCAGAAATCCAACCCCACATCAGAACTATGATAACCAGAACAGGCCATTCAATCCAACAAGCTTGCGCATGCCATTTACACAGATTGTCCAGCATAACATCTAGTATACAGCACTGTGCAAAAGTTTTAGGCAGGTGTGAAAAAATGCTGTAAACAAAGAATGCTTTCAGAAATATAAGTAATGATTGTTTATTGTTATCAATTTACAAAATGCAAAGTGAGCGAACAAAAGAAAAATCTAAATCAAATCAATATTTGGTGTTACTACCTTTTGCTTTCAAACCAGCATCAATTCTTATAGGTACACTTGCACAAAGTCAGGGATTTTGTAGGATTATAGTCAGGTGTATGATCAACCAGTTATACCAAACAGGTGCTAATGATCATCAATGTCACACGTAGGTTGAAACACAGTCATTAACTGAAACAGAAACAGTTGTGCAGGAGGGTTAAAACTGGGTGAGGAACAGCCAAAATCTGCTACCAAGGTGAGGTTGTGGAAGACAGTTTCATGTCATGGCAAGATTGAGCACAGCAACAAGACACAAGGTAGTTATACTGCATCAGCAAGGTCTCTCCCAGACAAAGATTTCAAAGCAGACTGGGGTTTCAAGATGTGCTGTTCAAGCTCTTTTGAAGAAGCACAAAGAAACTGGCAACGTTGGGGATCGTAGATGCAGTGGTCGGCCAAGGAAACTTAGTGCAGCAGATGAAAGGCACATCAAGCTTATTACCCTTCGAAATTGGAAGATGTCCAGCAGTGCCATCAGCTCAGAACTGGCAGAAACCAGTTGGACCCAGGTACACCCATCTACTGTCCGGAGAAGTCTGGCCAGAAGTGGTCTTCAAGGAAGAGTTGCAGCCAAAAAGCCATACCTCCGACGTGGAAACAAGGCCAAGCGACTCAAGTATGCACGAAAACATACGAACTGGCGTGCAGAAAAATGGCAGCAGGTGCTCTGGACTGATGTGTCAAAATTTGAAATATTTGGCTGTGGCAGAAGGCAGTTTGTTCGTCGAAGGGCTAGAGAGTGGTACAATAATGAGTGTCTGCAGGCAACAGTGAAGCATGGTGGAGGTTCCTTGAACGTTTGGAGCTGCATTTTTGCAAATGGAGTTGGAGATTTGGTCAGGATTAATGGTGTTCTCAATGCTGAGAAATACAGGCAGATACTTATCCATCACGCAATACCATCAGGGAGGCGTATGATTGGCCCCAAATTTATTCTGCAGCAGGACAATGACCCCAAACATACAGCCAAAGTCATTAAGAACTATCTTCAGCATAAAGAAGAACAAGTCCTGGAAGTGATGGTATGGCCCCCACAGAGCCCTGATCTCAACATCAGAGTGTGTCTGGGATTACATGAAGAGACAGAAGGATGTGAGGAAGCCTACATCCACAGAAGATCTGTGGTTAATTCTCCAAGATGTTTGGAAAAACCTACCAGCCGAGTTCCTTCAAAAACTGTGTGCAAGTGTACCTAGAAGAATTGATGCTGTTTTGAAGGCAAAGGGTGGTCACACCAAATATTGATTTGATTTAGATTTCTCTTTTGTTCATTCACTGCATTTTGTTGATTGATGAAAATAAATGATTAACACTTCCATTTTGGAAAGCATTCTTTGTTTACGGCATTTTTTCACACCTGCCTAAAACTTTTGCACAGTACTGTAGATTTGACAGACCCTAAAGTCCTTCTTTCCATTACACTACTTGCTGATTTATTCCATGTGTGTATGGTTCTTTGCATCAAGAAAAACTTTCTATCATCTGTGTGAAATTTGCCCTTGACAGTTTTTCAATCCCATGTCTGTGCTGTTGCTGTAGGGTTTATTTAAATTAACAAGTGTGATTTACTATACTAATTCCTTTCAGAATTATTAACACTTTAGTCATGTCCACTCTTAATATATGTTTTCTTAAACTGAAAATGTCCAACTCCATCAATCTCAACAAGGTCTTAGACCCAGAATCAGCACCGTTGCTCTCCACAGGACCCTCTAGTGCTGCTATGTCTTTTTTGTAATACAAACCCAAAACTGAAAACAGTACTCTAGGTGAGGCCTCACTACTGTGCTATTTAACTTAAACATAGCCTCCCTTGACTTGTACTCCACACATTGCGATATATCCGCTGTAACAAAGGCGCTATATAGGCGCCTGACCCGACACAGATGGACAAGGAGGCACATGTAAAATCAATAAATTGATTTTATTTTTTCTTCAGCTGGAGGGCACGTCTTCCCCGTGTCCCCCAGCCACAACACAGTCTCAAATGCACAAATAAAACACCCACACAAAACAAAGCACACTCTTCTTCTTCCGCCACTCCTCCCAGGCAACCTCATCCTCCTCCTCCTCCTCCTCCTCCTCCCGACTCTGGCTCCTCGAGTGGTGGCTGCTGGCCCCTTTTATAGTTTTCCCGGAAGTGCTCCAGGTGCTTGATCGCCGAGTTCTGGTTGCACTTCCGGGTGTGGTGAAAACACTGCCCATAAGGGCTCAGGAGTTCCAGCTGCAGCACCCCCTGGCAGCGCCTGCAGGACCCAACAGGGCTGCACCCAACACCAATTGCCATGGAGCCCTGCGGGAAACCCGGGGGGGGGGCGGCCATCTGGCGTCCAGGGGGAGGTATTGCACAATCCATGGCTGCTCCCCCTGAGCATATAACGAAGGGGCGTATATCATGGACCCCGGCTGTCCACCACACAACTAACATCCTATTAGCTTTCTTTATTGCTTCTGTACACTGAGTGGAAGAGGCCCTTCTCATAAGTTGCACTTTCAAGTTTCAGACTTTCCATTATGCTTTCATATCTAACAGTTTACTTCCCACATGTAAAACTTTATATTTACTAACATTAAATTTTATCTGCCACAAATCTGCACAAGTCTGTATGCTATGTAAGTCCCTCAGTAATAATTTAGCTGATTTTACATTATCTGCCCCTCCGCCTAGTTTGGAAAAACATGGAGTGCCACTGATTCACACATACGCTCAGTCCAGTCATACTAGACCTGAAAACACAAAACGAATGTGCAAACTCAAGAAAGGCATTGACCAGCTGCAAATTAAACCCAGACCTGCAGCTATGAGACAGTGCCTTCATAAAGTGCATTACTGTATTTGTGTACACTGCTGACATCTGAATCTCTTGATTCAAGAGATTAACACAATGTCTAACTTGTATCTCAGAATGGATGAATAGTCCATCCATCCATCCATTATCCAACCCGCTGAATCCAAACACAGGGTCACGGGGGTCTGCTGGAGCCAATCCCAGCCAACACAGGGCACAAGGCAGGAACCAATCCTGGGCAGGGTGCCAACTCACCGCAGGACACACACAAACACACCCACACACCAAGCACACACTAGGGCCAATTTAGAATCGCCAATCGACCTAACCTGCATGTCTTTGGACTGTGGAAGGAAACCGGAGCGCCCGGAGGAAACCCACGCAGACACGGGGAGAACATGCAAACTCCACGCAGGGAGGACCCGGGAAGTGAACCCAGGTCCCCAGGTCTCCCAACTGCGAGGCAGCAGCGCTACCCACTGCGCCACCGTGCCGCCCGATGGATGAATAGTAACTTTCTCAAATTAAATAAAGAGAAAACCGAAATCTTAGTGATTGGCAATAATGGATACAATGAGGCTATTAGAAATAAACTGGATGCATTAGGATTAAAAGTCAAAACGGAGGTAAAAAGCTTAGGGATAACCGTTGACTGTAATCTAAATTTTAAATCGCATATTAATCAGATCACTAGGAAAGCATTTTTTCACTTAAGAAATATAGCAAAAGTTAGACCTCTTATATCATTGAAAGATGCAGAGAAATTAGTTCACGCGTTTGTTTTATGTCGGCTAGATTACTGTAATGCACTCCTCTCAGGACTACCCAAAAAAGACATAAATCGTTTGCAACTAGTACAGAATGCAGCTGCTAGAATCCTTACCAGGAAAAGAAAATCCGAGCACATCTCTCCAGTTTTGATGTCATTACACTGGTTACCTGTGTCATTCAGGATTGACTTTAAAATTCTGCTTATGGTTTATAAAGCCTTAAATAATCTCGCCCCATCTTATATATCGGAATGTCTGACGTTTTATATTCCAAATCGTAACCTCAGATCCTCAACTGAGTGTCTCCTTAGAATTCCAAGAGCAAAACTTAAAAGAAGTGGTGAGGTGGCCTTCTGCTGTTATGCACCTAAAATCTGGAATAGCCTGCCAGTAGGAATTCGGCAGGATAATACAGTGGAGCACTTTAAAAAACTGCTGAAAACACATTATTTTAACATGGCATTCTCATAACTTCACTGTAATTTAAATCCTGATACTCTGTATATCCAATTCATTATAATAACTATTCATTCAAAATCTGTACTAACCCTAACTCTATCTTCTGTTTCCTTTTCCGGTGTCCTTATGGTGGTGGCGCAACCACCACCATCTACCCAAAGCACCATGATGTTCCAACAGTGATGGATGGATTAAAAGCCAGAAGTCTGTATGACCATCACCATCAAGTGACTCCGTGAGAACCCTAACTACAAAGAGGACTATTTCATTTATGTTAGGTAGAATGCCCAGAGGGGACTGGGCGGTCTCGTGGCCTGGAACCCCTGCAGATTTTATTTTTTTCTCCAGCTTTCTGGAGTTTTTTTTTTTGTTTTTTCTGTCCACCCTGGCCGTTGGACCTTACTCCTTTTCTGTGTTAACTAATGTTGTCTTATTTTAATTTCTTATTTTGTCTTTTATTTTTCTTTTCTTCATTATGTAAAGCACTTTGAGCTACTTTTTGTATGAAAATGTGCTATATAAATAAATGTTGTTGTTGTTGTTGTTGTTGTTGACATAGTGGTTAGTGAAACTACTATACAGCTCCAGTCTGAGTTCAAACACTGGCCTAATCATCATCAGTATAGAGTAGGGGTACTCAAACGGCGGACCGCGGTCCACAATCCGGACTGCCAAGACATTTTTGGCGGACCGCGACTGTCTTCTGCATAAGTCAAAAGTCCGAATATAAAAGCACCAAAATTATTGTTGTTTTATTATTTACTCTGTAGCAGGGTTGTCAACTGGCATTTTTTATGCCAAATAACTGAAATCTGGCATTTTTGAAAGCTGTTTGGCATATAAAATTTGCGTTTTGTCTACTGGCATTTTTTTGGTCTTTTTTACAAGCCGTTTGGTCTATAAATTTTTCAGTTGGTCTGTTCACTTTTTGTCTGAGCTGCTACTGGAAAGCTAATGTAACATGCATCAGTAGATTCGGCCTTTGCACGTTTTTGGTATTAATCGGTGATTAGGCTTACCTGTTTTCTGTTTATTTGAGTTATTTCCGGTTGCTGTAGTATACGCAGTGTCGTGTCGTCCGCTCCGTTGATTTTCATTTCCGGTGTACAACGTACAACTGTATGACTTGTATTATTTACACGAATTTTGAATTTTAATCGGTAATAATCGTAATTATGGCAACAAGTTGAAAGCGCAGAAAGATAGATCAAGAAAATCGATCGTTTTAGAAGTCGTGTACTGAAGACTTTTTCTTTATTTTGCCAGACCGGCCTAACGCACAGCCTATGTGCATTATTTCCCAGGAAATGGTAAGCGTGATTAAAAGCGGCAATGTAAAACGACATTTTGAGATGAAACACGCCGAGTACTACAATGCGAATTATCCACCAAAGTCAGAGCTCCGTTCGCATAAGATCGACGCCCTTAAGTCGTCGTTGGTAGCAAGTTCATCACTGATGACGAAAGCGACCACCACACAATCAAATGTTACAGAAGCTTCGCTACGCATTGTTTGGGTTCTTGGCAGACATAAGAAAGCAATTACTGATGCAGAGGTTGTTAAAGAATGCATGATGTCTGCTTCTTCGGTTCTGTTTAGTGACAAAAAGTGTGTTGAACTGATTCAGCAGATACCATTATCAGACAGTACTACTAGTCGTCGTGCAGATGACCTTTCTGACAATGTCGGTGGTCAGTTAATATCAGATCTTAAACAGGCTGAATTGTTTGCTCTCGCCTGCGATGAATCCACTGATAAAACTGACATGTCTCAACTCTGTGTGTTCACAAGATTTTTTGATGGCCATAATTTTGTTGAAGAGTTTCTGACATTACTACTGCTAGCAAAACAGACCCGCGGTGAGGACGTGTTTTCAGCATTATCGCAGTTTATGCACGCAGCTGGATTGGATGTAACAAAAATGGTTTCCCTTACAACAGACGGGGCACCAGCAATGACTGGTAAAGATAGAGGACTTGTCACTCGTATGAAGGCACTTCAGCCACCCTTGTTGCTTATCACTGCATCATTCATCAGTCCGCCCTCTGTTCAAAACTTTGTGATGAACTGGCGGAAGTGATGTCTATTCTTGTGAAATTAGTGAATTTTTTACGATGTAATTCGTCTCTGCAGCATCGTCTGTTTCGTTCTTTTCTTGAAGAGATGTCTGCAGAATTTGGAGATTTGCTGCTTCACAATGACGTCAGATGGTTAAGCAAGGGCCGTGTGTTGGAAAGGTTCTGGAATCTCTGTGAAGATGTAGCTGACTTCCTGCAGTCCTTGAATACAAAGAAAGCTGCAGAATTTTTAACATTTATTCAAGACAGTGACAAGGTCGCACTGCTGGCATTTCTTGTTGATATTATGGGACATATAAATACACTGAATTTGTCACTTCAGGGTGCAGACAAAACCGTTGTCGAATTGCAAGAAAAATGTTGTGCCTTTGAAACAAAACCGAGCATTTTCATCAATGACTTGGAAGGTGGCAAGATGCTGCATTTCCCAAACCTGAAGAGCTGCATGACAGCTGATCAACAGGCATGTTTTCAGTTGATTTCCACATTTCTACATCATTTGAAGGTCGAGTTTGATGAACGTTTTAAGGATTTCAGAAAATTGAAGCCTGTGTTTTTGTTTGTTGCTGATCCTTTCATTGTCTAGCCTGACGGTGAATGGACATCTGTGGCTGCCTCAGTTTTTCCGAACTCAAACCCGTCACTGTTGCAAATGGAAGCAGCTGATTTGCAAGCTTCTCACATTTTGAAAGCAAAATTGAACGAAGTCGGCATAACAATTTTTTGGTCAAAGTTTGTTCCAGATTCTCAGTATCCTGCTGCAAAGAAACTGGCGATTTCCATGCTCACTATGTTTGGTTCAACATATTCTTGTGAGTGTGCGTTCTCCACTATGAACACTATCAAGATGAAACATCGAAGTGTTATTATCGACCAGAACCTCAGGAATGCAATGAGAATTGCACTGACTGGTTACTCACCGAACTATGCTGCCATTATGAAATCGAAACAACAGTTTCACACTTCACACTGAGTGACAATCATTTACGTACCAACTGTTGTAATTGGTGTGTTAATTGCAAGTAGTCATGTGACTTTTTGGAATTGTTTTCCATGTTTTGTGCATGTCTTGGCCTTCTGTAAAAATTTTATCATTTGCGTTGAATCTATTACTTGCCTCCTACAGACCTACACCTACAGTCCTACAGACCTACATGGTAAACCTGGCTATAGTGGACCCCGATGATTGGTGGCGAACTGAATGTGGACCGGCATTCAAAAACTTTGAGTACCCCTGGTATAGAGTGTGCGCATTCTCCCACGTCTGTGTGGGTTTTCCACTACTACTTATTTTTCTCTTGCCTCCCCAAAACCTTCATGTTAAGAGTGACTGATGAGTCAAACTAACCATACATACGTGTTGCTTGGAATATTACTCTGTCTTTGGCTGTTTCCTGTTTCGTGCCTGATACTGCCACAATATGCTTCAGATCTCCTGTATTCTGTATTGTTTCAACAACAACAACAGTTTATTTCTGGTATAGCCCAAAATCACACAAGGAATGCTTCAATGGGCAATGGCTCAATGGTGGAGGGGTTTCATACAAGTTCTGAAAATTTATGAATGGGCTGACATTCTATGAATTTGAATTGAATTAGGCAGATCTAAGAATGTCATACTATATACTTGCACAGTTTTTACAATATATCCTACATACTATACATGATATATGTCTCTTTTATGTCCTGCTTTACATAATCAGTATTATATAGTTTATAAATTTAAGTAACCAAGACATAAACAAGAGTAAAAATCAGAAATAGGAATTACTTTTTGCAAAATATACATTATGAAAAATTTGCAATTTATGAAGGTTTAATGTAGTTATTTATGAGAACTGAAGTCCAGCATTAATCATCTTCCTTTAGTGAGAGGATGTGGCTTCATTAATCTCAAATCCTACACAGTCTCAAACAGATCCATATTACTAACCGAGAATGGTAAACCGGATGGCATGGACGCAGGTACACGGCGATGGGACCATGAGACGTACTGCGCAGGCGCATACAGCACGCATCTCATAAACCGCACGCGAAGTTGTATCCACCGCGCACGAAGGAGTCACGGCCCAAAAACAAAAGAGCTCAACTGACGTAAATGAGAAATGAAGCAACAACGCGCCCATGGCTAACGACTACCGACAGCCACACAAAAAAGAGGACTCTGCGCTGCAGCCCAGATTCAAACAGAAGAGGCTACGGAGGCCCCACGGGTCCATAAAGTACGGAAGGAGCAGGCGTCAGCGCCATATTGTGAGTGGCACTACTGCGGAGTGAAGGCACAGGCATCACCGCCATATTGTGGGTGGCACTACTGCGGAATGAAGTTAGAAATAATGTGCTGCTTGGGTCGACTAATGTATTTCAGGATACCTGACGCCGGGGATAGGCGAGCGAAGCGAGCAGGGGGTGGAGCCCCCTTGTGAGGATATAAATGAGTATAAGGGATTTTCATATGCTCAGACTCACTAGAGTTGTTAAAAGTGGTGTCATACAAGTAAAATACAAAGCTGGTGGGGTGGGGGGTTGGAATAGTCCATTGGTGCTACCCTCAGCCAGTTCTACTCCATTGACAGTTTATTAGCAGATTTTGTGTTAGTATTCAATGTTTTAATATACAAAGGAAAATAAACCTGAACTTTAAAGATTAAGACATTGAATGCTAGTACTTCAAATGAAGACATTATGATTAAAGCTAGAACATGGCAATCAATTAACAGTGAATTCATTTTAGGGAGTTAAATGAAGACGGTACGTATTGTGTCACCATTGGAAACGTAACTCAAATGATTTAATATTACCCATTCATTAATTTTCTAACCCCGATTATTTAAACTTTTAGGGTCACAGGAAGCTGGATCTTATCCATGGTGCATCAATGCAATGACGGAACATGGTGTCCATACTTTAACAGCCCATTAATGAAGATACCTAAACAAATTCAAACTAGTCCAATTTAGAGAACACATTTTCAAAATATTGCGTTTATGTTACAGATTTTACCCTAATACCCAGTATAGACAAGATATAACTAGTTGAGATTCCTTTATAACAAGAGAGCAGCTTGCCTGACTTTTCTTTCAGATTCCTCAATCTACCCTCGTTCTCTCTCTTAATTTTTTAGTTCTCTTTTTTGTCTTGTACATCTAACCTACTGTACCAACCCTCAAGAGTTAGCTCAGCGTTTCTCAACCTTTAAGTATTTGCTACCCGAGTTTTCATAATAGTTTTAATTGCATCCCCCAATGTTTTTTTGAAACCCTAATAAAATTTATTCCTATATTTTTTGCTGCCGATACACCGCTACAAGTTTAAAATTTTCCTACGAATAGCGAAATTACGCCACATATGGCAACATTCGCACCCCACAGTTTGAGATCCGCTGAGTTAGCTATTTTTCCCATCTTCACATTCTGTACACACCAGCAGGAACAGATGCTTCGTATCCATTTGCTGAGATTTACTTTTAGCATATCCTTAGCAATGCTTCTTCATAAAGGTCTGGACACTTCTGATAAGACAGGGTTCCTTTGTATGATGTTAAAAAGACTGGTAGCAATAACTATTTCTTGGTTAATTTCTCATTACCAAAGTATGACTTTTAATGGAATAAAACTGGTATTTGGCCAGTACCAGATTATACTTCTCTTAAACCAGTACCTCAATGTCTGTATTTATGGAAGCCTACCACCCAACCTCCTCTTTCTCCTCCTACCAATCTACTAAGACTTTACACTTACTGAAAGAAGTCTACTCTTCCCTTACCCAACATTTTTCTCCTTGAATCACGTCAATTACTGGAGATTACCTTTTTAATTTCATGCTAAGATGTTTATTATATGCTAATATCTCTTCAACATATGTTTTTTCCCTGTTTTACCTTTATGCATTGGCAGCCCCTCTATTGCCTGACACATTGTTATAGACCCAATTACATTACATGGATGATTTATTTTGAGCTGCTGTTCTACACCCATTTTATGGTCTTTTTTTAAAATTGTCCTTAATTATTTTTGTCAGTCTGCATGTTTCTTCTAACTCTGCTTTTAGGTTCCAATTTGCCTTCTGCTTTGTCTTGTTAATTACCTACCTCGCCTGAAGGACAGCTCTCTTAGAATGCAATCTTCTGCCCTTGCTCCTTACCTTGAATGGAAAACTGAATCTGACACAAAAAATTTCTCCTACATGTGAAGACGTCAAGTGTTGTACGATCAGATTTACAGCACTACAGTATTAGTTAATGCCAAAGAATATGGATCACATGGATTATGCTCAAATACTCTTTGTGCTTGCAAATCAATTAAACACTTTTATAAACAGGAATAATTAAGCAGACTAACTGAAACTGTGTAGTAAGTAGTTGATCTTCTTCCTTTGGCTGCTCCCGTTAGGGGTTGCCACAGTGGATCATCTTCTTCCATATCTTTCTGTCCTCTGCATCTTGGTCTGTTATACTCATCACCTGCATGTCCTCTCTCACCACATCCATAAACCTCCTCTTAGGCCTTCCTCTTTTCTTTTTTCCTGGCAGCTCTATCATTAACATCCTTCTCCCAATATACCCAGCATCTCTCCTCTGCACAATTCCAAACCAAAGCAATCTTGCCTCTCTCACTTTGTCTCCCAACCGTCCAACTTGAACTGACCCTCTAATGTACTCATTTCTAATCCTATCCATCCTCATCACACCCAATGCAAATCTTAGCATCTTTAACTCTGCTACCTCCAGCTCCTGCTTTCTGGTCAGTGCCACAATCTTCAACCCAAATAACATAGCTGGTCTCACTACTGTCCTGTAGTAATTAGTTGATATGATTTGAAAAATCCTGGCAGTTTATGTTGCGAGTTTCACTTCAAGATGTCTGCTACAGTGTTTAACTCTGAGGATTAATGAAACTGAAACAATTACTCCTAACCAAAATAAGTGAGATACTGCACATTCATGAGGCTTTCTCATGGATCATTTGATAACTTTTGATACGCTTCTTTACTGATTTACCAGTAAAAGATGTAACGTGACACATTTGACATTACACTACGTTTTAACATTTTGTGATTGCTGTTTGGAGTAACCATAATGTGAACTGTAAGTAACATTTGAGAGGAGATTATGAGAGTGTCTCCTACTTTGGAAATAAACACTTCACATTTTACATGAATGTCTAAAACCAAACCTCGGACAATAATTAGAACAGAATACAAGTGAATAATGCATAGATTTTAAATGATCAAAATACCAGAAACAGTGAGGAAAGTTTAATATTACTCTCTATTGGGAACAGAAAAAAGTGGTTTTAGATTCTATTTCAGATTCTCATTCTGTTATTGGTCATTCTGATGAGCCAATTCAAATTGACTGTGCTCATTTTTTAAATCAAGAATGAACGTGCAACTACAGCAATAATTATATCTGCATTTTGGAAATGATGGATTTTTCTAATCTAATTTATTTCCGTTGCAGGGTAAATATAAACATCTTCTTATATAATACGCTACCGTGGCTGTCCATTTGTCTGTCCAGGATTTTAAATCACCTGCAGCTCGCAAACCGTTTGACTTATTGACCTGAAATTTGGTACACATATACTACGTGACCTCTACTGTCCGCTTTCGGGGTGATGATTTTTATTACTCTTTTTATTTTTATTTTATTTTATTGTAGAATCAACTCTCGGCAATGGGCAGCAGGGTGGCTGTGCGGCGCATGCGTATGGGCGCCGTTCTCATCACTACCACCTTCGCTGCCACTTCCTCTACTGTACCGCTTCATATCTTAAATCATTCTTGAGGCAGATTGAACACTTAAGTACCAGCTTAGGTGAAACATTAAGAAAAACATACTAAGTAATTGCAACACAAACACTGACTTAATCAGTTTTAACCTGAAAAGATGCCGATGAAAGAAGAGAAGAAGTGGGCCGCTGGGTGGAGAAAACAAGAGCTGCTCACAAAGCAGCAAGCACATCAATCTCTGAGCAAACGAATGCAAAGCGTACAGAGAAAGAGTATGAAAACTATAAGTCAAGTGTATTCACTGCATATTATCATGCAGTCCGCCATTACTGGTTAAAAGATAATATGAGGCAAGTCTAATGAGTGATGTAGTTCTGCCTCAGTATTAAAATTGCTAGTTATAGTTCCATCATTGGCTAATCATAACTTTATTGAAAATCAAGAGAATGAACCTTTAATTGATTCAGTTTTGTCAGAATTTTTAGCTAATATTATGTTAGCTAACAAATGCAATGTACATTAAGTACATGAACTACATTTAGTTAATGAGAAAGCAGTAAATATTTTATGATCTCTTTTATATTTTCAGGTGGTGTTTGATACCATATGGGGTGGAATGGTGGCCATGAGGATAGGGATCTGTGCCAGTAATCAGAAGGTTGCCAGTTCAAATCCCGTAAAACGACAGAATTGACTCTACTCTGTTGGGTCCTTAAGCAAGGCCCTCAATCTGCAATTGCTTTGTCCTGCTATAACGTTAATGTGCATCCAGCCCTGCAAGCAGGTCCTCCAACTTGCAGGGAAAACTTGGGGGTTGGTGGCAGGATTGGTACTCCAGCCACCTTAAAAAACCTCAAATTCTTCTGGTATCCAGATAGTTCATTGTGTGGTTGGTGCGGTAATCAGTGCTTGATCCCAACCTCTCCTCTCTCTTTTATAATGTTATTTTTTTTATTACTAGAGGAAGGTGCTAGGAAATAGGACAAACTACTTCTTGGATAAAATATTTGAATGATCATGTTTTAAAAAATCTATTTAAAATTTTTAAAAATCTATTTACAATTAGTAGTACTCTTAATATTAAAGATTGCCTTCCTTTATACTATCATGATTATTCAGAAGGTTTTCATACACTATAACCCTTAAATTATCTCTCCAATACCAATATTACTGCTCATAGGATTTATTACCAGTGACATTCTGAAACTCAGCTAAAGGAAGAATAAATTAACGACTTTATCCATTGATATTGGATACTTTTCTTGTTAAAAATGGTGATTCTTTCATTTAATACTGTATATTGATTATTGAGTACTTAATTTGATAATTGTAGTATCCTCCTTCTTTTACACTATACACTTCTATATAACACATGAATTCTGTATGTGTAAAGTCTTGCACTTTATATTATTGCCAACAATGTATAGTGTACTAATGCAATGTTAATCATAAGCCACTACTCACCTGAGGTGCAATTTTGAAAGATAAAATATTGGTTTTCCTATTCGCCAAGAGGATTCACAAATGTTATTGTTATTGCCGTCTGAACCATTTCATCCATAAATACTAAAGAGACATTTTAATTATAGTTTGAGGCACCCAGCTCTCTGTAACTCTGAAATGGATGTAAATACGACTTGTTGCAGGGAATTTTAACCAGACAAATCTCAAGTTATTTGTCCCAAAATTCTGTCAACACATGCTAGGTATTGCTTGAGGCAACAACATGTTACAACACATCCATGTCAGTAGTAAAGGTGCTTACAAACAGAGGCCCATCTATATGTATCTAAATCTCATCAGATCTCTTTTTCTTCCTATATATAGAATGTTTTTGAAAGGACCAAATTGTCCAATTGTATGTACTGAGACATGTGTAAAGTAATAGTTATACTTTTTTACCTAAAATGATACTAAACAATATGCATCAGTTGTAATTTGTTGTAGCAGGAAATATGTTGATAATTTTGTAACCTCCACAATGATGAGTCCAATCACAAATTGATGATTAACAGTGAGGTATGGTTATTGATGAAAGCATAGGATGTTGCATTTAAATCTGTGTAAAAGAGAGAAGAGCAATGAAACAGTCAAGAACAAAAACAAACAGCAGTTAAAAAGCAATTTCAGAAATAATGCATACCCACAAATCATGTAGTAAGACAAAAAGGGAAAAATAGATTATCGGAGTAAATTGAACTGTGTAATGGCCAATTAATTCTCCTATTCAGATCAGCCTGACATCCTTTACACTCATCTGAAATTCAAAAACACAGAAGTTGCTAGTAGATCCTGTCACGCATGTGCACTTGGGAGACAGTTTATGGGTTCAGATGCCTGTATGTTTTCCTGCCATACCAGGGGTTAGCGCTACCCTCTAACTGTTTCTCCTCCTTTCCTGCAGACCAACCAATGAACCCTCAGCCTAAAGTCACTTCCAGTCCTCAGAAGATACCCAACACCACTTCCTCTTCTGGTTATCAATATCCCACCTCATTCTGATGTCATTTCTGGTTCCCAGAATACCATTCTCCCATTACATCACTTCCCATTTACCAAATATATATGGCAGCCATTTTGTTTTCTTTTCAGTTGTGTTTTGAGCTCATGTCTGTTTTGAGCTCATATTTCAAGTATACGGAGTGGATACCCAAACCTTTCACATTGTTTAGTGTATTCTTTTACAATCCATAAATTCAATGTGCTCTCACTGTCCAGAGAGAAAATATGAACATTTTTAGTGAAAAGACGTTGTTAGATTTGACAGCATCAGTGGGCAGATACTCACAGCCACTGTTAAAGACTGCTTAATATCTACTGGAACCTTTAATATTTGTTTGGCTTAGACATTATTCCGGTCTATTTTACCGCAGCAGTCATCACACTGTTCCAGGCCATTCAAACAAGCATGGTGCTGCGGTGTCACCCATTGCATGGCTGCACTCTAGTCCTAATTTGGGATCCTGAGGTGGTTCATCGTGTGGTGGGTACGGCAATGTGCTCTATCAGTGCATGCATCTAATCATCATTATAGTACTAAGAAAATCATAATCACATGTCTGAATGACTATAGACCTGTTTTACGTACCCTAGTTATAATTAGGTACCCTGAGAGGTTGGTCATGGCACATACTGGAACTAGCATTTCTGACACACTGAGCTTATATTAACATATCTACCCCACTAACAGATCCATCAAGATGGCAATCTGTATAGTCAGAAGCCATACTACCTGTGCTTTAGAACAGGTCATCTACTTGAAACTAAATAGATAGATAGATAGATAGATAGATAGATAGATAGATAGATAGATAGATAGATAGATAGATAGATAGATAGATAGATAGATAGATAGATAGATAGATAGATAGATAGATACTTTATTAATCCCAAGGGGAAATTCACAAATATGAATAATAATAATATAAAAATATGTTCATGCCTGGCCAGTATTTGGATGGGAGACTATCTAGGAAAAGCTTGGGTTGCTGTTGGATGAGGTGTTGGTGAGGCCAGCAGGGTGTGCTTACCCTGTGGTCTGTGTGTGGATCCCAATGCCACAGTGCAGAGATGTGGACACTGTGCTGTAAAAATGGTGCTGTCCTTTGGATGAGACATAAAACTGAGGTCCTGATACTGTGGTTATTAAAGATCCCTGGCCATCTTTCGAAAAGAGTAGAGTTTATCCTGATGTCCTGGCTAAATTGCCGAGCATGACGTTGTCCATTGTGGTCACCTAATTATCCCCAGTCTCTAATTAGCTAATGATCTCTCTCACCCCTTTACCACCTAATAGCTAATGTGTGGTGAGTGTACTGGTTTAAAATGGTTGCCATTGCATCATCCAAGTGGATACTACACATTGGTGGTGGTTGAAGTGAGAAAAGTGATATATAAATGTAATTAATTAATGAATTAATTAATTATTGCCCTGCATGCTGCATTAACTAAATAAAAGTACCAAAATATGAACTCAGTTCATTGATTTAATTTGGTATTTAGTACCATCACTTTCCTGAACCTACTCGTTAATTTTAAGATTCAAAAACACTTGTATGGTTTGGGATTTTCAACTTCTTTATTTTCAGACTTCAATAACCAGTTTTGAGTTTTATATTTTGGACAAACTACTGTAAATCTGGAAAATGAAGTCTCTCAAGAAGGTGTGCTCAGCTCATTGCTGTACTTCCTGTTCACACATTAAGTATGACACATTTCAACTATAATTCGTTTTGCAGATTATATTTTGAATCTAAAAAAAATAAAACAAAAAGACAGCTTGCAGAAAATAAAGTTCAATTCAGTTCATGTTGTGCAGACAACTTCTCCAGCTACAGTATGTCCAGTAAAACAAAAAGGCTGATTATTGGATAATAGAAGACATGTGGTTAATGCTCAATCCACACAATGGGTCTATGACTGAAAAGTGTGAGCAACTTCACAAAGGATCTATCATGGATCATCAGCATCTTCTTTTTGTTAAAAAGGCACAACAACAATAATACTAAAAAGCTAAGTAATGAAAGTCTATTTCTTTGAGTCCCCCCTAATCTTGCTAAAGTAAAGCAGAGATCACACTGACAGATACATTACAGTGTGGTACAGCAATAGCACTGTTTCTGACTGGAAGCATCTGGAGTGGGTGCTTCTATTAATTTTGGACATTTATGAGAATCCAATTAAAGCCTGTAATATGACCTTCGAGTCCTTTCATTCTAGCTACAAGTTATTCATCTTTCTGTTCACTCCCAAACCTACGGATGCACAAATAGCTTTTATGCCAAGGTCACAGAAACTTCTTAATTAAAGTGAGAGTTATGATTTCTACTTTAAATTCTTATTGCAATAGGGACCTTTTACACAATAGGTACTTTAGTCTCTGGCTTTGTTAAATGTGATCTTATTGCGATTGATTATGGCCAATTACTACTGAGATTTGCCACAAGTTTATTTTTTGCTCAAAATTTGACCTATCAAAGTTAACTTAACAGTTTTAGTCTTCGCATCCAAACTCTTCCAAAAAAACTGAGAACTGTATAATATGTATATTCACTTGACCCTAGTGGTTCAATCACCTCTGCACCCTCAATTCTATCTTGATTAATACAAAATACTAAATCCAGACAGGCTTCATCTCTTGTTAGATCTTTAACGTACTATTTAAAAAAACAAGTCACTGATTACTTCTAAAAACTCCTGCTCTTGTGCTCTGCTATTTGCAAGGTTATCCCAGTTAGTATTTGGGTAGTTAAAGTCCCCCATGACTATAATATCCCCCTGTAAACTTGCCATTTTAATATTACCAAAAACATGTGCATTGATTTTTATCAGATTTGCTTTTCTTTTCTTTTGTAAGCATCCTGGAAAAAAGCACTTTTTCAAGAAGTGTGAAATAAAGCAATTTAATTTAGAATCTTTACCTTCAATTATTTTTACAGAATTGAATAAAAACTCATTATGAATTGTGGGATATGGCCGGCCGTTCATTCTGGCCAATACCCCCATGGAGGTGCCCTGAATTCCAGCAGGGCCTCATGGACATTGGAGTTTTAATGCACAGCCCTGCTGGATACCATGGGGGCTGCAAGGGGACGCTGCAGGGAGGCCCAGGGATTTTTATTTGCACTATAACCCGGAAGTACATCCTAGTCACAGGGACAGAAGAAATGACGTACTTCCGGGATGAAGAAAAGGAGTTTTCACCTGACCTGGAAGTGGTAAGAGTCACATGGACTGAGGGACAGAAACACTTCCGGGTCAAGAAGTATAAAAGGACGATGGGAAACCCCAGCAGATTGAGCCGAGTTGGGAGGAAGGGTGACTGAGCTGCTGGAAGTGGAGGATTGATTGATTATTGTATTTATTGAATTGTTTATTGGAATAGTGGAGGTGGTGGTGCTTTGAGCACTGTATAATTATAATAAAACCATTTATTGGACTTTTATCTGGTGTCTGGCGTCTGATCTGAGGGTTCAGGGGGACGACGTCGCCCCCTATCTGTCACAGAATCTAAATTGTAATTAACAAGGGCTGACTCCTGACACTGGTGCATGATCCGGCCTAGAAGACTGTAATGGAAATCTGAATGAACTTGACTGTTTATGCTGAACTTTGTATAGATATCTCACAGTGCTTGAGTGATGTTTTGTTTTATGTCTAACTGTACTGTGTATATTTCTCTTCTAAACTTTTTTCTCATTTGAATTAGTTTTTTAATAGGTATTGTTGTTAAACTGTGCTAATCAAAGCCAACAATGACTTGATGACTCCCATGCAAGACAGCTTGTAGTCCCTTCAAATTAAAACATAATTAATCCCTCACACCTTCACGAGTGGAATTATTATCTGCATGTATTAGGTCTATAATTAATAAATAAACAGGCCATGAAATCACAAGCATGCTGGTTAAATTCCATCCCAGCTAAGGTTGTCAGTGAGGGCATTATTTCACTGAGGATGCTGCAGACAATCCTCCTACCATACTGAGCACTGATTTTTGCACAAAGTGACAATCAATTAACAAAGCATTGCTAGACAGTGTACAACACCATGTGTCTGCACACGTTAAAGCATCCCAATTTGCGTACCTGTGCAATATTTAGATTTGTTCAAATATCTTTTTCTATCAGCAGCAATGACACCTATATTTCAGAACAGATAATCCACCTGAAGCTAAGCGAGTACCTGTATGGGAGACCAAATAGGAAAAACTTGGGTTGCTGCTGGAAGAGGTTTTGGTGAGGCCAGCAGGGGGTTCTTACCTGTGGTATGTGTGTGTAGTACTGTGACCTGGGCACTGTGCTAAAAAAATGACACCATCATTATGATAAGACATACAACAGAGGTCCCAATGCTTAGTGGTTAAAAAATATCCCTAGGCATACTTTGAAAAGAGCAGGGTGTTTCCCAATGACCTGGCTAACTTGCATGGCCTGTTCATTATGGCCCCCAACCACCCATCATCCCCTGTTGGCAAACTATCTTTGTCCCCTCTTTGCCACCCAATAGCAATTGTGCGATGAGTATTATGGCACATAAATGACTGCCGTCTCATCATCTAGATGGTGGTTAAAGTGGTTCCCCACTGCCCAAGAATTACATAAGGATTACTTATGAACACTTTGAAATCATTTCCTTTTATTTATTTATTTTTGTGTGGCACCTCCTGACTCATCGGTATGAGAAAATCCCACTATATGATATACAGTTCAACTCATGTTGATGTCCAGTTATGCAAATCATTGCGCTTTATTGGGTTCCCCCATATTTTTGGCCCTCTAGACCATAAAAAAAACTCATTTTTAGGACTTTTTGGGCCATATTCTGTGCAGGAAATGATCAAGAGTATACCAATAGGTGTCTTCGACAAAAATGAGAAGGACTTGCAGTTGTGCATGCCTCATCAACCAACCCTAGGGATTCATCTCCTAATGGGATATGAGAGGTCTATATTACTTCTTTTAACAAAAATAGGGATCAGTAATATATGCACTTGGAGTGTCGTTTTATGCTATTTCGAGCTTGCTGATCATGAATATATATTTGACATTTGATTTTTTTTACCAGTGGTCTTAGCCCTCTAAGAGTCACTCCCAGAAGGTTAAAAATAATAAAGTTCAAACATAAGCATTTGAGGTATCATTTTAGACTATTTCAAGGTCAGTGATTATGAATATGTTATTATTGATCCTTTATTTGAGATCTAGTCCTGTATGGATCTCTATCAGAGGATGAAAGTGACAAATTTCAATTATAATTTAGAATATTCAGACTTTATACATTTCAATTGAAGTACAGATTTTAATATTTCAGATATCTGACACAACTACTTTTGTATATTATGTACTTTTACTGCATGAAGCAAATCATTCCCTTTCTTATGAAAACCCCGATTTGAGGAGGCACACGCTATTTCTGAAATGTACTTTCATTATTAGACTTACAAAATGTTTTGAAACTTTATTCATAATTCAAGCCACTATACTATAATAAGTAGTCGATGGTTTAATTATAAATGACAGTACTATGGAGACAACTTTGATGCAATTGTAATACAAACCAACAGTAACCTTTTATACCCAAAATATGATTGATTTATAGTACAGTATTTACATTCAGCATTACATTAAAGAAGGGACAAAGCTCAAATCGTGGCTACCGGACATCCCAATTTGAGCGGGACTGTCCTGAGTTCAACAGACAAAACCAGAGTGCCGCATTGTCTGTGAAAATCCCAATTGAACAAAACTTGTATGTAGAAAAAAATCTTAGTTCAACTTCATATTAAATATCTAGTGACTCGCCAAATTTTTGAAGACAGCCTGGCGTACCGACTTTTATAAATACAATTTGTAACTTTCAGCTGAATCTGAGTGTTTGAATTGTGTATGTTTGGGTACATCGTGTCTCATCATGGATACTCGTGCTCTTGTGCAGTGTGTTTTATAAGTGAAGTAATACTGATAAAGACTTTCTGACTAGTAAGGTAGGTTGTATCTGCATGGTATTTACATATCGTGTCATATTATATTTTACAAACATATTACAAGTTATATCAAACATCCATCCATCCATTTTCCAACCCGCTGAATCCGAACACAGGGTCACGGGGGTCTGCTGGAGCCAATCCCAGCCAACACAGGGCACAAGGCAGGAACTAATCCCAGGCAGGGTGCCAACTCACCACAGGACACACACAAACACACCAAGCACACACTAGGGCCAATTTAGAATCGCCAATCCACCTAACCTGCATGTCTGTGGACTGTGGGAGGAAACCCATGCAGATACGGGGAGAACATGCAAACTGCACGCAGGGAGGACCCGGGAAGCGAACCCAGGTCCCCAGGTCTCCCAACTGCGAGGCAGCAGCGCTACCTTAAAATATATTAAAATATTTTTTGTCTTCCTTAGTTCCTTAACATATTTTTTTTGGTCGCTCGAAATGATGGAACTTTGGAAATGTGGCAACCCTGGCTCAAACTCTTAGTTATTTAGATATCCTACGTTAATTACACTACCTTATGCAAATATTTTCTTTCTGTGGGAGTTTCACTACGTATTTGTTTTGTTACCTTTTCTACTTTAATATATTTTGCTCTTTACGGGCTGTTTTCAGTCCCATCAACAGTCATGTCTAGTTCTCCGTTGATCTGCTCGGATTCTGAGCTATGCTCACATTTTCATTTACCGCCTTCCTCTACCAAAATTCTGTTTTGTACCTCATACTGCCCACCAACCTCAAGAAAATAAAAAGTGCATTCCACCGCAAGTCTTGACAAAGGGAAATAACAGATATATGTAATTGTATGGTTGTTCTACCTTGAAGCCATAATTCACACTCAGTTCCACCAAACAGGGCGCAAAAAATGCATTTCAATTCCTTTCGATCTTATTACCAAACATTTTGCCGAAGCGGGCGATAGTTAACAGCCGTTTCTGGCCACAGCGTGTCGCTACCGTCCAAGGTGTTTACGTCACAAATCTGTACGGCATAGCAGGAGAGGGAGCCGGTTAGCAAGGAGCACTCTCGCGATATTCCTCGAGGTTTCCGGTGTTGTGAATGTTCCACAAAGATGGCGGTCAGCATCCGCGGCCGTCAGATCTGGAGCATTAGGATGCGAGGTAAGACAGGCACATACCTGCTAATTGATCCGTCGACGACTGCGATTTCCCTTTTTGGACTGTGTGCACACGGTGTCGTCAACGTTTTTGAGCTGGAGTGCTCGTCCCATTAGTTCTCACTCTTGTGTTTTTTCTCTTGTGTTTGACAGGTCGGAATGACAGCGGGGAAGAAAATGTACCGCTCGATCTCTCAAGAGGTGAGGAAGGCAGACACACGGAGGGGGGTGGAGGGAGGGGGGTGTCTGGAAAACCCAAAATAAGAATGAAAAAGTGGCAAAAGGTTTTGATGCTGTTTTATCGAGCACGGATGTTTTTTGCACTGCAGCTGCTGTAGCCAACATTTAGCGAGTGATGTTTCTGTAAATCAGTGGAGTGGCGTTGAGGTTATTGTAGTGTTTTCAACAGAGCTACTGATTAGAATCACTGCACTGTCTATCACCCTTGTGTACACACGTACACATTCCGACCGGACTGGAATCTGTGTGTGCTCCCTGGTTGTGGACTGATAGGAGGAACCTGGCAAGGGGAGATGTATTGTGATTTTTTTTGTCATGTTGGGTTGTATTTTGTTTTGCTTTTCGTCTGGGGTGGAGTGGGACTGTAGGAGACGTCTCCCCCACGTGTACAAAAAGAAAGAAAAACAGTTATCCTATTGTTGCTTATCGAAGCGCAACTCTTGCTACTCCAGTATTTTCCTTCCTTGTTTATTACACTGTAACCCAGGCGGTGGTCATTCTACATCGCAGTGAACCGACTGAGTATTGAGAAGAATCCGCTCTGGACTTCCTCCTTCTGCGACAGCAGCAGCCAACGGCGTGCCTGCTGTTAGCGCGTCTGCTTTTGGGAGGGGTTTGGAGGTTTAAAATAATAACATAACTTACTTTGTGGTCTTGATCCACGTCTGTCTAAGGAGGTGTTTAGATATTTTGTCCCTAGAACCCCAGAGGTGTTTTCTCCCCCGAATGATACGTCACGCTGGCATTTCTGTATTCTGGCCTTTGACACACTTTATTCTACGCAAAATTTGAGCAATTTTGCAGGGAAAAACAAATTGAATTAAATTGTAAGCAGATTGTACAATGAATAATAATATTGATGCAAATTAGCAGATGATAGTATGAACAGCAACAGTTTTAAAATAGATACGTGGTCTGGTTTTTGTTTAGGTTATTTATGCTTTTGCATGTGTAATATTCATCTATCTAAGCTGTATTCATCAGAACATTTTTGTTTTGTTTGGGTTACTTTTGGATATATATCCATTTATTAAAACTTGTTAATGTAGTTCAGAATGAAAGGGAACGGGGGGGCTAATTGGCATGGATTTGGGTGAAAAAATGCATAGATCAAAAAACATGAAAATGCACCAAATACACCAAAAAAAGTATGCATACTTGTTTGGGCGTCAAACCTTGCCCGGTTGACACCATGAAATAATCATATATGGACTATTCTAATTAACCTTGTACACATGCAGTCATGAAGCTGCTGACCTTCATTGGCTGATAGAGCAGTCTCCCTCCTGATGCATCAAGTCCTGTGCTGCACTCTGCAACTAAGCATGCAAGAGCCAGCAAAACAATGTAGTGCCTCTTCTCAGTGTTTTGGGGTTCGGGGAAAGGCATAAGGTGCCAGCGTCTGAGTGGGTAGCTGCTATTGCATGGCACATTTAATGAAATAACTGCTGGTACAATGAATAGTATTGTATAGGCCGGATGAAAAACTGAGGGTTACCAACGAGCCAGCCAACACGTATAGTAACATCCTATCTGCCAAAGCTACTTTGTCTCAGAGTAAATGAAACATGGATTGACCTGGGCCACCGAGTCACAATGTGTCAGTTTATTTTTGGCATCACAAATTACTTGTGGTTAATGTAATGTTACTGTTTAGAGTTAACAAATGCATCTTCATTCTCACTAGGTGCCCTTTTTGCAATATAATAATAAGTGCAGTATAGTACTACAATAACATTAGGAAAACCAGACACTGCTAAACATTGCCTATTTATTTTGCCAAAAACTTTATTTTTTTATGTATGTACACCCACCCCTACAAAAACCTAATGTAGTGCCCCTTGGATTGAATAATGGCTTCCAGCACAACATGCATGATGAAGTGAAGCTTGGCGGAGTTATTCCTGACTTCTGCACCACTATGCCGAGAAGTGACAACAGGTAGCTGATATAGAATAACAAAACAAACAAATAAGTACCGGTAGTAGTGTTGAAATATGCAGCATTGGCCTTCTTAAAAGAGAACTAAAACAGAGTCTATACATTCATTCATCTCCTCAGCTTCAGAAAAACAGCCCTGGACAAAGTGTTAATATATCACAGAACATAATAATGTACACATTATCAACTGGTACACATATTTTGTAGCCATAAAAATAAATTGTCTTTCCTTTTAGCACTAGGCTTTTTGTGCATTTTGAAGATCACAAATCTATATATTATCCCATCTTTTCACTGATGCAAAACGTAATCGGGTATGCATAAATGTTAATGGAAAAATGATATTTGGTTTATTTTTTTAAGTGCCTGTCGGAATGTCAGTGTTTTAGTTTATAAAATGTAGTGTAGAAGTCACCCCTGTGATATACAGTACACCATCTCTCTTTTTCTGTTCATGTCTTGAACATATTCTGTGATGATCTGAAATCGCTTGCTAGCTAATGCACTACAGCAAGACAATCCATTTTCTAGTGCATCTTTAATAATCAGAATCAATAACAAAACCAACAGCCTGTTAGAAATTGTATATAATGACATTTGTATAGAAATGTGTTGGTGCGCATTGGGGGGAGACAGAGAGAGATCAAAGCACTGTTAGTTTTATTTCTTACAAATTCCAGATTCTGGGAAAGGCCAAGAGGAACTTAGTGATAATGATACACCTTGTGCCTGCAATGTCCAACATCAGCTGATGAGTTTATCCACGAGTACCAACAGATTAAAACCAACAAGCTCGCAGTATCCAAGGGTAGTGTGAAAGCATATAGGAACATAAGTAGTTTGACAAACAGGAGGAGACAATTCTGTCCATTAGGCTGTTTTGGCTAGCTAATTGGTACAGTAAGTTATGTCTGTTTTTCAGATACTTTTCAAAAGTCTTCAAGGTTCCTGCATAAATCGTTAGTTTGTTCTAAATTCCCACAACTGCTTATGTATAAAAATGTTTTCTGGCTTCAGTCTTGAATACCTTTCCCCTTAGTTTCATCTATTGTCCTTGAGTATGTGATTCTCTGTTTAACTGAAGGAATTCTGCTGGATTACCTTTTTCAGTACCATTTGAGAAGTTTGAAGACCTGGATTAGGACCCCATGCAGCCTTCTGTGCTTGAGACTGAAGAAGTTTAGTTACATGGGCCTTTTCTTTACTATTGTAAAGCACTTGGTTATTCCCCTCTGTACAGCTTAAAGAGCAATGTCTTTTTATAATACTGTGACCACAATTGCAGACAGCACTGCAGAGGTCTTACTTGTACATTAAGCAATTTGAGCATAATATCCCTTGATTTATTCTTAAAAGATTTTACAATATCTTCTTCTTTCGGCTGCTCCTGTTAGGGTTTGCCACAGCGGATCATCTTCTTCCATATCTTTCTGTCCTCTGCATCTTGTTCTGTTACACCCATCACCTGCATGTCCTCTCTCACCACATCCATAAACCTTCTCTTAAGCCTTCCTCTTTTCCTCTTCCCTGGCAGCTCTATCCTTAGCATCCTTCTCCCAATATATTCAGCATCTCTCCTCTGCACATGTCCAAACCAATGCAATCTCACCTCTCTGATTTTGTCTCCCAACTGTCCAACTTGAGCTGAACCTCTAATGTACTCCTTTCTAATCCTAGCCATCCTCGTCACACCCAGTGCAAATCTTAGCATCTTTAACTCTGCTACCTCCAGCTCTGTCTCCTGCATAACCTAACATTGTATTTGCCTTTTTTAAGTGCTTTTGCTCATTGCCTTTTGCTCTTTTGTTACTGAGCTGATGAGAGTGAGATTTTGTTTTGTCCGATCACTTTAAATCAGACATCAGAAGACGGTAAGTAGAATAACATTGTTCAGCTTCTAATAAAATGAAAAAGTTTAAAGTTATCCCTTGAGAAAGCAGAGAAAGTCAGGGTCACTATGATTTGGGATGCACAATTTGTAAATTTAAACTCTTGAGGCATTTAAGGCGATTTTGACTTCACAATAATGCTATTGAAAGTCTTTAGCATAGTAATGTACAGTCTCACACACACACACTTCTCAAAACCCATGAAGCAAGTGCAAAACTCAGATGAACAGGTCTTATTCATCCACTATGTCCATTGTCTTGTTCCCTCATATTTGTACTTGTTTGGAGCTGTAAGAGGTACCATTCATGGGAAAACTTTTGGGATTGATAATGAAGTATTAATGAACTGACCATGAATTATGCTACAGAATTATGTTGCACATCCCACATGTGTGTATGTACTGTAGGTTTACATGGTATACTGGAAGTAAAAAAAGAAAAATCCAGTTGTTGAAATGGTGCGGTAACAGCATTTCTTTAATTTAGCTATCAGAAGTAAATTATAGTTTTCAAGCATTCATGAGCTTGATTGGTACCCAGCCCCCCCCTTCACTCTTTGATTGCCAAATTGATATATACATTACATCTGGTTCAGATCACCAGGGAGGTCTTCCCACACTTCAAATATATACACTGGACACTCCAAGGAGCAAAAACTCCTGTTAATAATTTGTAGAGTGTGGGGTAGCAGGGAGTTGCACATATTTGTGGGCTGGTGAATGAAGCAGGTGTTAGAAGGGGGGAGCAGGGAGGTTAGTCATTTGGTACCGGTACTGAGGTTTGAAAGCTGGTATTGATACTGAAATCAAAATTTTAGTACTGATTCAACACTAACATACTGCAGTTCTCTGTAGCCACATTATTAGGTACACCTTCTCTTTTAATGAAAATATCTACCTCCTCAAGAACTTTAGTTATTATTAGAAAATGTGAGAGTGGCTAAGATGTGTGATCTGTGTTTTTTGGAATATGAAGTTATGGTTGGTGTCAGAGGAAGCTGTTCCTGCATCGCAGTAATAGCTGTCCTGCTGAGATGTTCATGCACTATAGCAGCGTTTCTCAACCTTTAAGTATTTGCGACCAGAGTTTTTATAACAGTTTTAATCGCGCCCCACCTAACGTTTTTTTGAAAGGAGCCCACTAATACCAATTTGTTCTTTTTTTAATTAATGATATATCATAGATGCATATTTTATTATACCTACTTAACTTTTATCGACATTTATCTAACTCTATATTTATTTTTCTAGTATCAGAATGTAGTTTAAGTTAATTTGTTTTGGTTTCAATAGATGTGTTTTTCATATTTTCGATTCTTGTTTTCTTTTTTTTAACATCTTCGCGCCCCCCTTTTTGTTACTTTGCTCCCCACAGTTTGAGAACCACTGCACTATAGTCTCTAGAGTTTACAGATAATAGTCTAATAAACAAAAAACATCTAGTGAATAGCAGTTCTGTGGGCAAAAAACTCCTTGTTAATGATCAAAGTTAGAGGTGATTGGCCAGACTTGTTTAAGCTAACAGAAAGGTCATACATACTTAAATTTACAGCATTTCTGCATGTACAACATGTTATGAAATGAATGGGCAACAGCAATACTATGGAAAGAAGACTAACTGTGGGCATGTCATCACAAAATGGAGTCTTAGTAGTCATCTTCTAAATGTCATAGATATACTTACATTTGTCAGTGAATCCATCCACTTTTGAATCAGACTATAAAATTTGGTGTCATGATGATAGCTGTTCCTTAAGTTGGCAACATTGGCTGCAAGGCAGGAACCAGTTTTGAATGAAGTGCAACTCAATAGCAGGGTACATTCAAGTGCACATACTGAAACTTTCTCCTGCATAGACAGCTTAGAGTTGTTGTTTTACCTTACCTTCATGCCTTCAGGATGTGGGAGGAAAGTGGAGTATTCAGAAAAAACCCACGCAGACAAGCAGAGAATGTTATAACTTTCCTCTGGCAGTGCTTGCTACAGTTGTAACAAGTAGATAACACTGTATCTGTGGTTAGTTTACGATACTGATGAAATGAGCTGCTATGTATGTTTCGGCCAATAAAATGTTTTTAAGTAAATGTTTCCAAACTGCAACATTGAACAGACATTTATTTGACTAGTTTAGATCTTTGTGCTGCTTTGTAGTATGAGTCAGGCCCCTCTAACAGATTGTCAGAACTTTATTTGTTCTTGGGGGAAATTTGGCTTTTACCAGAAGCTCTTTAAATAAATAAATAAATAGATAAATAAATATATACACACGCGCTATGCTATAAACACACACCCGAATGACTAAAAAGAAAGAAAACGTCTGATTTGGCAGCCACAGTCACAGTGAGTGAGGTATTACAAAGGTGTATTGTTGTTGGTGTAAAGGAGCCCCAGTTGTGTTAATTGACCGTTCGTTGGCTGAAAGTACTCCGTGTTAGTGTGTCAGGAAGAGGATGAACAGCATTGTTCATAATGCCACTCAGTTTTGTTTTAATTTTCCCCTTTGGTAATACTTCCAGAGGGTCCAGAGTGATCCTATTGTGATGAGGGAGACTTTTCGTGACAAAACCCTGAAGGTTGCCGAGGGTTCTGTTGGTGTTGCCGGTGTTCCCAGAAGAAGGTGTTCCTCGCAAAGGGCTCCCTGGAAATCATCGAGAGGAGTCGCAGCGCACAGCTTGATGGCGACTCTGGTCTGTACCAGGAAATGATAAGGACAGCTGTGAGGGCTCTCAGGGCAGATAAGGTGGTGTTTGTTTGAGGAATCTGTGAGCAAGTGACACACCATCTATGGTCCAGTGACCCACATCCTGCTTACAGAGGAATTAAAGCATTACACATATCAGAATCTGTTCCTCACAGTCGCAGTCAGGGTGGCTGATGGAACGGTCCTTACGGATGACACTGCAATTGTGTCCCGCTGGGCTGGCTGCTTTGAGCAGCTGTTTAAAGCTGATCCTCCGGCTGGGAAATTGGACACAGAGGTGTCCACGGTTCTTGACGCTGATCCTTCAATTAGCTGTGAACCGCCCAGTCTCACTGACATTGCACAGGTGGTGAACCAGCTGAGGGTAGGGAAGGCTGTAGGGATCTGTGATTTCTGGGGTGAGCTTCTCCAGGCTGGTGGTAAGGCTGTCCTCCTTGCATTGCACCCAATCTTTGCTTCCATTTGGGAGACGGGCATCATCCTAACTTGAAAACAGGAATTGTCGTCCCTATCTGGAAATGGAAGGGTGATCGCCTGGATTGCGGCAACTGCAGGGGAATAACACTGCTCTCAGTGCCATTTAGGTGCTTGCTAGTGTCATCCTCAATAGGATCCATGCTCACTTGCTCATCTACCAGCAACCGGAGCAGTCTGATTTTATGCCTAAGGAGTCTATCATCCATTGCATCCTGGCACTGAGGGTTCTCATGGAGTGTAAACGCGAATATCGGCAAAGTTTCATTGCAGACTTTGTTACAGGTTTTTGTAAGGTGTTCGACTCATAAGGTGTAGGACATCCTGAAACTTTGCGGGGTCCCCCTGAAGTTGCTGAAAATCATGGCTGGCATGTACACTGGTACTGTGAGTGCTGTGCAGAGTGTGGATAGAACCTCTGCATTTTTCCCAGTTGGTTCTGGATTTCATCAGGGCTTTGTTCTTGCTCCTAGTCTGTTCAGTGCTTGCATGGACTGGTTGTTGGGCAGCGTTGTGGGGTCCAGCAGCTGTGGGGCAGAAAGAATGTGAAGAAAAATTCACTTACCTTGACTTTGCTGATGATGCTCTGATCTTCGTGGAGTCAATGGAGGTTCTTATCAGGGCTCTTGAGAGACTGAGCAATTAGTCTGAGTGCCTAGGCTTGCGAAAGTCCTGGATAATTACCAAGATCTAGGCCTTTAATAACCTCTTGGGCACAGCCATTAGCAGTGTGTCTGTCTGTAGAGAGAATGTCGACTTCGTTGAGAGGTTTACTTACCTCGGTAGAGACATTCATGTCTCTGGTGACTCTTCCTACAAAGTCAGTAGATTGATTGGGATTGGGGGTGGGGTTGGTTGGATGGGAGTCATGAGAGCAGTGGAAAGGGGTCTGTGCTGCTTCCGACATCCTTGGATGAAGGTCCAAGTCTTTAGAGTCCTGGTGCTTCCTGACTTGCTATATGCATATGAGATGAAGACTGGACTCTTTCAGTACTGTGTCTCTTCGTAAAATCCATGGGTACTGCTAGTTTAACTTTGTTTCAAACGAGCGGTTGCTCATGGAGTCCCGAGTTAGGCCTATTACCTGCATTGTGAGGGAGCGACAGTTACGGCACTATGGCCATGTGGCGCAATTCCCCAAAGTTGATCCAGCTCACACTTGGCTGTTGCAGATAGATGGTCATTTCAGGGAGGTGGGAGTGGACCGCGTGTCTGCCTAGGGGATTGCCAACCAGCATCCCAAGCTGTTTCGTCGTGTTGTGGTGGGCATGGCAACACGCTGTACCAGTGCATGCCCCCTGACTTGACTAGACCTGTCCAGAGTGCATTCAATTAATGGGCATGCCCTTTTAATTAGCTTGTTGATTTGGTGGTCCTCTCTTGAAGTGATGTTACCACCCCTGCATACCACAGCCTAGAAAATCATACTGGCCATAACAGAGTTGTAGAAGATGTGACCAATGTTACTACCCACATTAAAGGAACACAATCTCCTAAGAAAAAAATAACTTGCTTTGCTCTTTCCTATATAGTTTCTCTGTTATGACACCTGTTCAACCTGTCATTGACCTGTAGAATGCACGTCCTGTACATCCACTCCCAGAATATTGAGCAAACAAACTGGCTCTTTGGTGTGATGAAAGTGAATAACCATTTCCTTGGTTTTGCTGATGTTAAGTTGCATACAATTCTTTCTGCACCAAGAAACAAGTTATCCACCTGATTGTTATACTCTGTCTCATTTCCCCTATCAATACACCCCATAAGTGAAGAATCATCCGAGAATTTCTGCAAGTGACATGACCTGGTGTTATATTTATAGTCTGAGGTTCACAGAGTGATGAGAAAAGGAGAAAGGATTGTTCTCTGAAGTGCTCCAGTGTTGCTCACATCCGTATCAGAAATAACAGTCCTTGAGTCTCAAAATGTGGTCTGCCCGAAAGGTGGTCCATTACCCAGGACACCATAGATTCTTCCACTTGCATATCTCTGAAGTTACCCCTTAAGAGGGGCTGGCTGGATGGTATTGAAGGCTCTGGAAAAATCAAAAAACATAATCCTTGCAGTGCTGCCACCTTTATCCAGGTGAGAATAAGCCTTGTGGAGCAGATAGCTAATTGCATCCCCCACTCCATTCTTTGTCCAATAAACAAACTGCAGTGTGTCCAGGTGGTCTACTTCAACAGGTAGTCCAGCACCAGTCTCCCAAAGTCCTTCATGATATGAGATGCCAATGCCACTGGCATGCAGTCATTAGGTGAAGAGACACCTGCTTTCTTTGGAACGGGAACAATGTGGGATATTTTCCACAGCAGTGGCATTTTCTGGAGCCTTAGGGACAGACTGAACAGGTAATGATCCATGTAATGGGTTAGCAGTAGCTGAGAATCAGATAAATGCTTTGTCAGTGTGCCTTCAAAAGCAGCCTACATCACTTCTAAACATGTACTTTCAAACACTAAATTTGTGATGCTTATTGAATTTTTCATGGCAAAATATTGTCCATTAATACAAGAGCTAAATTGTAGCAAACACAGTAAAGGTACATTTGGGACATATTTGAATGGCACAGGAATGACTGAGATGCAGTCTCAAATTACGATTACATTACCACACTCAGGGCTAATTCTGGGTAAGTATACAGGCATAATCAATAGCAAAGTCTGATTCTTTATATGTGGCACTTTGAAAACAGCACAGCAAAAATATTTTTTACAGAATTTCATAAGTAATGGATTGTTCTTCAGTTAAGAAATTGATTTCACAAAGACAGGCTTAAAGATGAGATAAATGTACTGTAAAAAGGGGTGAAAGATCTTAAATATTAAGTCATGTTTTTAAAATGTTAATTATTTTGCTCTGTCCATTAAATATTACTTTCTTTTCTGTTTTAATTAACTGGCAAGTATCCTACACCATACAAAGTGACATTTTGAAAAACCTGATTTGTTTTTATTAAAGCAATTTAGTCAATACAATGTTCTAAATTAAATAATTCTGTTTAATAGCAGCATTTAATAATCCCTTTGTGTAACTGACATAGTATTTGTATTTTGATATTCTTAGCATTAGTATTTTTTCAATTATTGAACAAAAAATGTAAGTGAATACATTTCGGATGTTCATATGGTAAGGTAAATTAAGTAATCTTTAATGATCATATCAGTTTTTATAAGACCTGCTGAAATACACTCCAAGCCTATAAAATGCTCTGCTATTTGTATTTACAAAAAATGAAATTCAGGCTTGGGCCTAATAATGAGGGAAAATGCTTGATTACAAAAGGTTAAATCTAATAATTTGAACTGAACCCAGACATCTTGATTGAAAGGCAAATATACTAACCGTAACACCTACCATCACAACCTCTGTGGCACAGTTTCACTGTCTATAGATCACACAAAGTATTTTATGCTACTTGTTATTTTGAAACTTTTTTTTTTATCAAAATTGCCCAGATTTGATTTCCAAAATTTGCTGTATTTTTAAAGTGAGAAAAAAAATATTGTTTTTAGACTTAAGTACAATCCATGTTCTCAAGTTATTATGAGATTTGAGTCAGATTTGGGGTTATGACCACTAATGCTGACCCTGAGCAGTCCCTTGGGGCAAAGCCAAAAGTTAGATCTCAAACTCCAGACTAATGGCTAAAAGCACCTGTGCGGCATAGTTCAAGTGTTTGGTTTGAATACCAAAGCAGTGTATAACAGAGGTTGTGCTTTATTTGCCATATATACAGGTCATATGAAAAAGTTTGGGAACCCCTCTTAATTCTTTGAATTTTCGTTTATCATTGGCTGACCTTTCAAAGTAGCAACTTCCTTTTAATATATGACATGCCTTATGGAAACAGTAGTATTTCAGAAGTGACATTAAGTTTATTGGATTAACAGGAAATATGCATCATAACAAAATTAGACAGGTGCATAAAGTTGGGTACCCCAACAGAGATATTGCATCAATACTTAGTTGAGCCTTCTTTTGCTAATATAACAGCATCTAGATGCCTCCTATAGCCTTTGATGAGTGTCTGGATTCTGGATGGAGGTATTTTTGACCATTCTTCCATACAAAATCTCTCCAGTTCAGTTAAATTTGATGGCTGCCAAACATGCACAGCCTGCTTGAAATCATCCCATAGCTTTTCTGTGATATTAAAGTCGGGACTGTGACGGCCATTCCAGAACATTGTACTTCTCCCTCTGCATGAATGCCTTTGTAGATTTCAAACTGTGTTTTGGGTCATTGTCTTGTTGGAATATCCAACCCCTGCGTAACTTCAACTTTGTGACTGATGCTTGAACGTTATCCTGAAGAATTTGTTGATATTGGGTTGAATTCATCCGACCCTCGACTTTAGCAAGGGCCCCAGTCCCTGAACTAGCCACACAGCCCCACAGCATGATGGAACCTCCAGCAAATTGGACAGTAGGTAACAGGTAACAGGTTTTAATGGAGGTGCAAATTCAGAAAATAAGGAAAGTAATAACCAGCCCGAAACAAGTGGAATTGAAAAAAAGCACGTCCAACCGGGCTCCGAATTAAAAGACAAAAAGAGTAAAAGACAAAGTAGAACTTCCTAAAGACGTTCAAAAACATTGGCGCTATACACATGCAGAGCAGGTTACAGAGTATGAAAGCAGTGGAATTCGAAAGGCTCAAAAAAAAGATGGCGCGATACACATGCAGAGAAAGGTTACGAAGTCACCGTTCTTTTTCTTGATTGTTCAAGTAAAACTTTTGTGAGACTTTACTACGTCTGTCTGTTTTTTTGTTTTTTTTTTTTTTTACTTCTTCTCTTTTCGAGCCGGATGCGGAGGTCACTACAGTATCAAAAAAAGATTGCACAAACAAAAGGAAATTATTACTCGAAAAAAGGGAAAATAATCATCACAGACCAGGTGTAATTGAAAAAATAGCAGGACAAAGCAAGGTCAGAAATAAAAGACAAAGAGTAGAAAACAAAGTAAACCGTTATAAAGAGGTTAAAAAACAAGGGGGCCAAACACATGCAGAGCAGGTTATAGATAATGAAACAGTGGAATTCAAAAGACTCAAAAAAAAAAAAACGTAGGCGCAATACACATATAGAGCAAGATACAGAATATGAATGCAGAAAAAATGAAAGTGTCAGAACAAAGAAAGTAAACATCACATTAGCGCAAACAAAGAGAAATTATTACTTGGAGAAATAACAAAAAGGCGAATAGAGATTGAATATATGGACATAGGTGGTATGTCTGAAGTATATAAATATTGTAAGGCTTTGAAGTTTAAGTCAGAGAATTTCAAAAACGGGGTCTACCTCACATGCATTTATTGGTTACTTTGCAAAAATAATTATTAACTGCTGATGATGTCGATTGTTTTGTCTATGCTAAAATTCCAAACAGAGATACCTATCCTGAATTATGGTACAAAGTCATTAAACACATGTCTCACAGACCTCATTTAAAAGATTCAGCATATTGGGACTCTAAAGATTCCAAATAATCTTTTTAATGAAGTTCTGAAATAAAAGTGAAAATAATGAAATAGCAACAATTCTAAGAAAAAAAAAATCTTAAAAGTGTGTATCTGGAAAACCAATCATGGGGGTTGGCGAGCGAAGCGAGCAGGGGGCGAAGCCCTCTTGTCTTTAAAAAGATTGCTTTTTTAGAAAACGTAGTAATTTGCTCTCAACGTCACAATTGAATATGTGTTAATTAAATTTAAACCTTAATAATACATGTACTGAATGTTAAACACTTGCTTGTTTGCGACTGTGTTTCATATAATACAATCTCTGTTAATGGTACCAGCTAACACTATTTAAATAGCTTTTAAAAAGTTACTTTGAAAATAATTATAAAATAAATCAATTTGATGTAAACTTTGAATCATTTTACAAACCTTTTACATTTCTTTGTTAACTCTGTATAATCCTATGTATGTTGTGATTTAAATTGCTGACAGCCTCAAACTCTCTGGTTCATTGCATAGAATCAGTGTCCTGTCTTGTACTCGTATACACTTAACCAAAGGTCCTGAGTGTGGCAGACTGACATCTCATATTTTTATGTTTCTCTCAATTGCAACTTTTCTGTACTTTTCAAGTATGAATTTCTATGAAGTTCAGTGAATTATGTCTTATTCTACACTTATTGATTTCCAGGCTTGTTCATGAGCAGCATTTTTATAGTGTTGGAGAACATTTGTGCTAGGCTGTTATGGGGAAATTGTGCTAAAGAAGAATTCATTGAGTTGAATGGAATTTACAGTGATGTGCAAAAGTATCCAATCCCCTTGAAAGTCGTCATAATTTTCCACGTGACAAAAGATTTGTACACATAATTTATCCATTCATTATTTCATTGTGAACTCTTGTGCATTTCCAAAGTCAAAATAAACCATTTTATGTAGATGTTTGACTTTAAAGGGAATTGTTTACTTTTGTCTACTTTGCCACGGTATGTTTCTGTCATAGACCTAACCTGGTTATGAAGTTGTGATGCTCAAACTGCTGGTTCTCATACAGCCAGGAGTATAACCGTCATTTATATATTTCTTCAATTTACAGTTGAGATCCCAGCAACCAACACTAAAGTTAACTGCCTGTGATAGTACTTTTATATTTAGGCTGTGGTCATTGTTTATGTATGTCATTTGAAGTAAAATAGTTGGTAATTTAATTATTTTTCCTCATTATAATAACAATTATTCAGAAAGCCTTGTATGTGTGTTCATGATGTGTGTGTGCATATAAAATGTAAGTATTTTTTTTTTCTTTCTTACTCTTTCACTTGTACAACAACCATTTATCTCTTCTGCAGCATCATTTGGCAGATAAAATCACTCATGATTGCTTCAGGCTATGTCAGTGCTCACACCAACATATCTATTGTTAGAACAGAGACACATCAGAGTTGATAGTTTTCTGAACCGTGCAGTATATGAGCACAATACTCCTGCTGGTGCTAATATAGACTTTGGCTTTGCACAATACTGCAATGAAAATGTTGACTGTTTTTTCCTTATGTTTAGTATTAGAACCAGAATGATTTAAATGCATCTAGAATATTAGTCTGTGATTAACCAAGCAGATGTCAACAAAATTATTGTGAGCTAGTTCTTGATCACAGAAGCACTTTGAGAGCTGGAATACATATATATTTTGTGTGTGTGTGTATATATGTATGTGTATATATATATATATATATATATATATTAGTTATTCCATAGCATCTAGTTATAGTTATTTAAAGAAGTGTAAGTAAATACTCAGATGAAGATTGAAATTGATTAGGCAATAAATCTCCGAATTATGTTGTATTTATATGGTTGGAAAACCTATAGTTACTTTACTCTCCATCTGCTTGTCCTGGTAAGGGTCACAGGACAACACAGTAAGTTAGATCTACCTGATACAACCGAGACCTTGGCAACAGTGTTCAGGTACCACTGGGGAATCCCAGGCACTCCAAGCTGTGTGCCCTTATGCTCTGAGCAATGTTTGTTTTTTTTTTCATCAAGGCAAATGAGGGATGGACATATTTAGAATCATTCTTTATTTGGCCCTTCTTTGCAATTTCTTATGAACAAGGCATGTGGCAAAAAAAAAAAAAAATTTAATTTTTGGAAATTTAAATAGGTCAAACTGTATACCCTTGAGATCCCAAATCCCAAAATCTTTCAGTTAAATTGTACGATGTACTATTGTTTGAATTCCTGCCGCAGCACAATCACAGGGGACACAGAACTGTAAACTTCCCAGCCGAAAATATCAGACATATGAGACAAGAACTAGTAGAAACTGCCTGGAAGATCAGAAGGGGAAAAATACAGAGGAACTGCACTAAATCCTTTAAAAGACAGTAAACACCTCCCTTTTTTATATGTATGAAGCCCTTTCTCTGCCTGTCCGTAGTTTTGCTTTGCAGAGAGTAGCTATAGCATAGATGCCTGTCAATGAATGAGGTTTGAGGGGAATTGAAGTCTGAGATATACAAGATCTTATAACTTTTTTTTAGAATCTGATTCTCTTGTTCATTTGATGCTGAAACTCAGCAGTTCAAGTTATTGAAGTAAAACATTTTTTTAAACTGCAGTTAAAGCCTTTGAACGCATAAAATGTCTGACCTGTTTTAAGTGCTACAAAAACCACACTTACTCATATTGTAAATGACAGTATTGTTTTTACATAGGAATTATTTTACATTATGAATGTATTTTCTATAAGTTAATAATTAATGCTTTCATGCTTCTTGGCAACTGGTCACAGTTGCTTTTAGATTTTTGTTTTTTGTTTTGTTTGTTCTTTCCAATGGTGTGATTTTAAATATAACACAAAAGAATTTCACTAACTGCCTAGTTATCACATTAAAGACATTTTTAGATACTTAAGACGTTGAAACTGATTTTGTTTGTTAGATTGATAGCTGTTAACTCTCTGCAATCCCAGTTATTTGAAGGAGACACATTTTCTTTTGAAATGCTACTAAATTATATAATTTAGTTTGAATTACACTTTTTTAGTGCATTGTCATGTAATGCAAAAAATATGTAGCCATGTCTGTCTGTCTGCATGAAACAACTTGGCTCTCAGCATATCAGTTTTTATTAAATTTGGCGCACTTATTCTTCAAGACTGTTTATCAGGACAGTTCAGTTTTCACTTAGTTATTTTACATACAGTGTGCTGTACACATTTTTGAAATTTCAAAATCACAGAGAAACATTCTGTACGACTTCATCTTCAGCATTTACTGTTTCAATTTTATGTTGACTTATATTTTATATACAGTATTTTTTTTTCTTTTACTCGTTTGACATCCACTTCTGATGGTGAAAAAGTGAAATCCTTGCAATTGTGCATGCTGGAGCAAGTACCTCTTGCTACATGGCACCAGGATGGGGCGGGGTCAGATGTAGATGGGGTTGTATGGTCAAGTATTACCATATACAGTGCCCTCCATAATGTTTGGACAAAGACATATTTTTCCTTGATTTACCACTCTGCTCCGTAGTTTAAAATTACAATCAAATAATTCAGACACAATTAAAGTTCACATTGATTAATTTAATGTAAAGATATTTACATACATTTCAGGCAATTGTCCCAAAAATTATGGCGACCTGAAATGGAGGGGACCATGTACAAATGTGTTATAGTTTCTACATGGTGTGACTGAAATGTAAACAAGTGCAATTAAATGTCTGCAATTAATTATTTCACCACCATTTCATATTTAAAAATTACCCTTTGCAAGTATTGTAATTTGCATATGTTTATTCCCCCCATTCTTCAAAATTTCTCTAATTTATCATGCTGGTGTGGTTTAACGTCCAGGTTGAGTTCCATTTTCGTTTGTTTCAGGCAGGCTTGGGTTTTCTCCCAGAATTAGGCTGAATAAGTCTGAGAAAATAAAGGAAGAGACCTTCAACTTACATTATACTGACACATGTTTTATTTTTTGACCTATCTGAATGGCTTCTGTATAAATATGTTTTTATGTGTCTTGTAACAGACTACTGTAATTAGTGTAATTGTTATCTTGCACATTTCTAAATATTTTAAATTGTCTTGCACTTGTAATTTTTAACTGGGCCACAGATCTACCTTTGTAAAATTTTTCAAGATGGGCAATGTTTAGGAAAAGACAGCTTGTGGAAATTGATGAAATGAAGTGACTTGACCAAAGTTGCATAACCCTCTGTTAAATAAGGATGAATTAGTTACTAACACAGTATCATAAACCAAAAGGTTTATGGCAGTGTTGTTTTCTTTTTAATTTTGTAACTTTAATTAGTATCATTGGCTGAGTTTTTATGTATGATATTTTGAGCCAGACAGGTATCTCATACATAACATCTCTCAGTTAGACACTGTTTAACAATATTGTATGATAAATACTTGCACATATTCAAGGTCAGGGTTAGCAGGCGCAGGGTGACCAGAGTGTTTCCCAGCAGCACTTTTCGCGAGGTGGGAAACATCCCTTTCCAGAAGACCAAGCCCATTACAGAGCACACACATGAACACAGTAATCAGAGACTAACTGACACAGGACAAACTTGTCAACTTGTGACTTCTGTCACCACCTTCTTCTTTTACTTTCGGCTGCTCCCGTTAGGGCTTGCCACAGCGGATAATTTCGTTCCATATCTTCCTGATCACTACATCTTGCTCTGTCACACCCATCACCTGCATGTCCTCTCACCACATCCATAAACCTTCTCTTAGGCCTTCCTCTTTTCCTCTTGCCTGGCATCTCTATCTTTAACATCCTCTTCCCAATGTACCCAGCATCTCTCCTCTGCACATGTCCAAACCAATGTGAGTTCGCCTCTCTGACTTTGTCTCCCAACCGTCCAACCTGAGCCGACCCTCTATTGTACTTATTTTTAAAACTCTCCATCTTCGTTACACCCAATGCAAATCTTAGCATATTTAACTCTGCCACCTCCAGCTGTGTCTCCTGCTTTCTGGTCAGTCCCACCTTCTCCAACCCATATAACAAAGCTGGTCTCACTACCATCCTGTAGATCTTCCCTTTCACTCTTGCTGATGACCGTCTGTCACAAATTACTCTTGACACTCTTCTCCACCCACTCCACTCCCCTGCACTCTCTTTTTCACCTCTCTTCCACTATCCCTGTTACTCTGTACTGTTGATCCCATGTATTTAAACTCATCCACCTTCACCAACTCTATTCCCTGAATCCTCACCATTCCACTGACCTCTCTCATTTACACACATGTATTCTGTCTTGTCCTACTGACCTTCATTCATCTCCTCTCTAGAGCATATCTCCACTCTCCAGGGTCTTCTCTTCTGCTCCCTACTATCGCTACAGATCACAATGTCCTCAGAAAACATCATAGTCCAAGGGGACTCCTGTCTAATCTCGTCTGTCAGCCTGTCCATCACCATTGCAAGTAAGAAAGGGCTCAGAGCCGATCCCTGATGTAATCCCACTTCCACCTTGAATACATCAGTCACTCCTACCACAGTCTTCACCACTGTCACACTTCCCTCGTACATATCCTATACAACTCTTACATACTTCTCTGCAACTCCTGACTTCCTAATACAATACCACAACTCCTCTCGTGGCACCCTGTCATATGCTTTCTCCAGGTCCACAAAGACATATTGCAACTCCTTCTGGCCTTCTCTGTACTTCTCCATTATCACAGTCGGAGCCAAAACTTGCTCTTGTTGTGCTCTTTCTTGGCATGAAACCATACTGCTGCTCACTAATCATCACCTCCCTTTTTAACCTAGCTTCCACTACTCTTTTCCCATAGCTTCATGCTGTGGCTCATCAATTTTATCCCCTGTAATTACTACAGCTCTGCCCATCCCCCTTATTCTTAAATATCGGCACCAGTACACTTCTTCTTCACTCCTTAGGCATCCTCTCACTTTCAAAGATTCCATTAAACAATCTGGTTAAAAACTCCACTGCCATCTCTCCTAAACACCTCCATGCTTCCACAGGTATGTCATCTGGACCAGCGGTCTTTCCATTCTCCATCGTCTTCATAGCTGTTCTTACTTCCTCCTTGCTAATCCATTGCACTTCCTAATTCACTATCTCCACATCATCCAACCTTCTCTCTCTCTCTCTCTCTCTCTCTCTCTCTCTCTCTCTCTCTCTCTCTCTCTCTCTCACTCATTCTCTTCATTCATCAGCCTCTCAAAGTACTTTTTCCATCTTCTCAACGCACCCTCCTCGCTTGTGAGTATCCATCTTTATCCTTTATGATCTTAACCTGCTGCACATCTTTCCCAGCTCGGTCCCTCTTTCTAGCCAATTGATACAGATCCTTTTCTCCCTCCTTAGTGTCCAGCCTGTCATATAACTCATCATACGCCTTTTCTTTAGGCTTCGCCACCTCTCTCTTCATCTTGCGCCTTATCTCCTTGTATTCTTGTCTGCTTTCTGCATCTCTCTGACTATCCCACTTCTTCTTCGCCATCTTCTTCCTCTGTTTACACTCCTGTACTTCCCTATTCCACCACCAGGTTTTCTTTTCCCCCTTCCTCTGTCCAGATGTCACGCCAAGCACCCTTCTTGCTGTCACCCTTACTACTTCTGCTGTAGTTGCCCAGCTGTCTGGTAACTCTACATTGCCACCCAGTGCCTGCTTGCAGTCTTCCTTTTTAAACTTCTACCATTTGATCCTTGGCTGTGCCCTCACCAAGGTTATTATAGTTTTGCCCTTTTATATTAGTTTTTATTTCGATATTTTTTCTGACCTTACTTGGAAATTCAGTTTAGTTTTAGTTTTCCTTCATCATGTATTTTTAGTTTTAGTTTAGTTTTTATTTCACAAAGACATTTCTATTTTATTTTTATATCTATTAATTTCAGTTTTAGTTTTAGTAATTATGGCATGGAGCTCCTACGGAGTTTAGTTTTGTGTCACAATCAGACAGAACTGCACACATAATAGCTTTGAATACGAGTTTAATGTTAGTGGAAGCTTACTACACTACATGGTTTACTATCTGGTTTTGGTTTTGTCTGATAAAAACAAGCATAATCAAAACTAGATACTGAATATGAACAATTTTACACAATTTTATAATTTTTAAAATATTTTCTCATGAAAATCACGGGGGCTTAGGAAGAACAGGGCTCTTAGACTTGAATCAGTGTGTAGACCCCACCTAGCTGTATTGAGGGAAACAAAGAAAAACAAGCATGTAGTGTCAAGGTTAGGGGCAGTGAGACTTGAATAGCCCAACATAAAGGATAGTAAACCCATAATGAGCAGAGCAAGAGCAGGTAATAAGAGTATGGACAGGCATAAAACAACAGAGACAGCATCTGAGATTAAGAACAATATATACATTACCTAAACCTGTTAATCCAGAGCAGGATTGCAGGAAACCTGGAGCCTACCCATGCAAGTTTGGATGTAAGGCAGGAAAAATCCCTGGTAGGCAATATGTATGATAAGGCTGATGTTAAGAACAAAAATAATATGATATTTCAACTATTTTGAGAGAGAGAGAGAAAAACATTGAAAAATGGGAGACAAATATTTTAAAATATAATTCTGCTAATGGATTACTTTCACAATATCAGGTTTTTTGATTTGTGAATATGAACAAAAAAAGATAAATTAATAAATTTAGAATAATACAAAAACCCATTAGTATGTTTAGTTTTTCATCACTTGGCAGACTCTCTTCGCCTATACCTTTGTTTGTATCACTTCATTGTTAAACAATGTTTTTAAAGCAAAGTGATTGGTCAGTAACAATATGCTGATCTAATATGATGACCTAGTCAGTCTCTCGATCAGTGCCGTTTTATTTTCAACAACCGGGAGTGGCCTCCCCTCGACTTTCTTGTATACTCAGATATGGGGATGGATATTTGAGGAGTAAACCACAAGACAATGATTATATTTTTATATTATGTACATTAAGGAACCATCAACAACAAATCAAATCAAATTAAATTATATATAAAACAATTATTATAAAAGTAAAGTTGAATAAATCAGACTCTGCAGCTGAATGAATGTAAAAAAAAAAAAAAAATCGAACATGTGTTCAGGTAAAGTACCACTTCTGGGTGATGGATTTGGCCCAAATGTTAATACAGATCTACAATTGTGGTGTAACAACCACATGCCGAATATCATCCATCTATCCAGATGCGTTTTTGAGTTATCATGTTTACACACACACATATACGCGTGCGCGTGCACACACACGCATACAAACACACACACACACACACAATTCCAAAAAACTGTATTTTTGGACTCTGGGAGGTCTATAACGTCAAGATTCATCAGAATATCGAGGTCAAATTTTTTCATGATTGCTATACTTTCTCTATACTTCGTATATGAGAAAGTAAAAACGATTTCTCCTTTGCGAAGTGACAGGTGAATTGCTGTCAATAAAAAGCAGTCACCTGAGAAATAAACTGAAACGTTACTCACTCGTCATTTTTCTGTCCATATAGTAAACATTCTGATATAGTAAACATTCTGATTTCAGCCGTTTGAATTACATCTTGATATACAACAAGCGCAAAGAAAGGCTGCATATAAATAGCTTTCTATTTCACACGCTTTACGCACCCGCATTTAGCTTGCTCTGTCACCGCAAATGCTATGTGAACACCCGCCCTCCGTCACCAACCGCCGTTCACTGGATGAATATGTGCGGGCGGCTCGTGGTGGATGAATTTCTGTTTTAGAGTTAAAACTTACAAGGGTTAAAGACTAACGGCAAGAATATTCATTCAAAAACGAAAAACTAAAAATATTTTAGTAAATTATTATTTTATTTCAGTTAGTCGTTCCAGCTACTTTAATAGTTTCGTTTAGTTTTAGTTTTTCATTTCAGTTTTGTTAATTATTTTATTTCAGTATACAAAAATGTTTTTTTAATAATAGTTTCAGTTTTGATTTTAGTTTTCGTTAACTATAATAACCTTGGCCCTCACTCTCCTCCTCTTCTTGATCTCCAAAGTCATCCTACACACCACCATCCTATGCTGTGTAACTACACTTTCCCCTGCTACCTCCCTTTAGTCCCTTGCACACACAATATATCAACCTTCCTTCTCTCCATCATATTGGCTAACTCTCTCCCCTTACCAGTCTTACCCTTACTGCCAACATTCAAAGTTCCTACGCTCAGTTCCACTCTTTTTCCCTTCCTCCTTTCCTTTTTCCTCCGGACACATCTTCCCCCTCTTCTTCTCCTTCTTCGGCCAACAGTAGCCCAATTTCCGCCAAGACCCTGTTGGTTAACAGTACTGGTGGAGGTCGTTATTAACCCGGGACTCGACCGATCTGGTATGGAAATCTGTATTGTTGTCCGCATGTTGATCTGGCAAAATTTTACACCAGATGCCCTTCCTGATGTAACCCTCCCCATTTATCTGGGCTTGGGACCTGCACGATGAAACACACTGGTTTGTGCATCCCCTGTGGCTGGGTTGCTAACCATTCTGTCACCATGCCGTCCTAATATTTTATGATTGCTTTGTATTTAGTTTACTGCTGAGAAAACTGTTTTTGAATATAAACATATTCCCAGTATATAATTTTGCTTCTCAGCATCTGTTAATTAAAATGCTAATTCATAAATTATCTTGACCATCTTTGTCCAATTCACTGTCACAGGTTTCGGTGCTTTCCCCAGCAGCACTGGACATATAGCAGGAACATGTCTAATGCGCAACCCAAAAGAAGACCCAAAAGAAGACTTTTATCCATATCATCCATATTTATCCATATCCATATCAACCATCATATGTTACATGGCGAGGCTGTGAACCTGCGGTTTCCTTGGTGATGGACAAGCAATCCCTGCCTGCGATGATAGAGTTTTGGCACACTATGCAGCTGGGGTAGTTTCAGGGTCTCGAAAACCTCACAATATCTTTCGGATGCTGAAGAAATACCCAGAGTACCTACAGAGTATTTAGCTGAAATACAGAAGAGTTTGACCAATTGAAGCATGTGACTAAAGTCTAACATGCTGGACAGGAAACTGATGTAGTCCAAAATATTAAATCCCAGTGTCACCCTGAAGCAGTTTGATCACTTGCTCATATTACAGAAACATAATAGTAAATGTCCTATATGAAGAGATATGGCCCAAATTCATTTGAGTGCATGGCAAGAAATAAATCCGGATGGAGTATTAGTGCATCCCAGAGCACATTCATATGGTATCCACAAAGACAAACTGAAAAACATTGCACCCCCAGAATGAAAGTATCATAAAGGCGTAGATAGAACACTGCAGAGACATTGGTCATTCTAAGGTTCAAAGTTATCCTCCTGGAGCTATAAGGCAGCATCAGTAACCATTCTACTTCACACATGTTAATTGATAGTGTTAAAATGTAACATCCACTGCTCAACTCTTCAATAATTCTATTATTTTATACTGCATTTAATTTATCAACAATGGTGGAATTTGTGGTGGTGTTTCTTCATAATACTTGAAGCATTCTACTTATGTTTGTATGGACTTCTTCCTGAAAAAATGGTCTCCTACATCAGTCTAAACACATTCTCTAGATCAGCATTTCCCAAACTATGGGTCGCGACCCAGCGAATGTTGAGTGGGCCCTGAAACATAAGACGATATTCCGACCGATCGGGCTAACAGCCGGACGTCTTTTGTTTTTGTGACATTCTTTATCGCGTTGTGTTGTGTTCGTTAGCATATGCCCTTATAATCTTTTTAAAAACAATCATTAACGTTTGAATATAATAATGGAAAAGTGGTTGAAACGGATAGCAAAAACTACGTCGCCGCCGCCGGTTGATTGTGATGAAAAGACAGAAGATGTTCTTATAAATGACAAAAGTGGCACTGAGGCTGACTTCCAAGCTCCCTCAACGAGTTCGCATGAATCGAAACGACGGAAAGTTGTAAGAAAATATGACCCTGAATATCTAAAACTAGGATTCACTTGGAATCATGATACGATAGATCCGCGTCCTCAATGCGTGATTTGCTACGAAATATTAGCGAACGAAAGTATGCGCCCAAGTAAGTTGACGCATCATATAGAAACGAAGCATTCCCATTTTACGAATAAGCCAGTAGATTTTTTTCAAAGAAAATTGTTGGATATGAAATCTTCAAAAAATATTGTTTCACATTTCATTAATATTAATGAAAATGCTGTATATGCCTCGTACCTCATTAGCTTAAGGATCGCCAGAGCAGGAAAGCCTCATACCATTGGCGAAGATTTAGTGTTACCATCAATTAAAGATGCTGTTGGAGCGATGTTTGGAGAAAAAGAAGTAAAGGAAATCGAGCGCATACCACTGTCCAATAATACTGTTGCACGACGAATCGACGAAATGGCTGAATGGGCAGAGGACGAATTAATCCGGAGGGTAGTTTGTAGTAAATATTATATGCTACAACTAGATGAGTCTACTGACGTGCAAGGCCTATCTCAACTACTTGTTTTTGTGCGTTATATATGGCAAAACGATGCGCATGAAGATAAATTGTTCTGCAAGCCAATTAGTCGTGGAACGGCTGAGGAAATTTTCAATGCAATTGATTCCTATATAAAAGAGAAAGGTTTACAGTGGAAGAACTGTTTCGGTATATGCACTGACGGTGCGCGGGCTATGCGCGGGAAAAATAGCAGTGTCGTTACAAGAGTTCTTAAATAAAGCCCCTGTGCTTTGTGGACACACTGTAGCCTTCACAGAGAAGCACTGGTTTCAAAAGCATTACCTAATGATTTCAAAACAGTACTAAATACAGCTGTGAAAATTGTAAATTATATTAAAACAAAACCCTTACAAGCACGTTTATTTCAAAAGCTGTGTGAAGAAATGGGTAGTCTTCATACATCTCTTCTTCTGCATACGGAGGTACGTTGGTTATCCAGGGGGAAAGTACTGACACGATTAGTGGAATTACGCAATGAAGTTGCAATTTACTTGGAAGGAAAAACTGAATATATTGAATCTCTACTGGACAAAGAATTCATTCTCAAGCTCACATACTTGGCGGATATTTTTTCGAAATTAAACGAACTCAATTTGTATTTGCAAGGTTCAAACGAATCAGACATTTTTGTAGTTCACGATAGAATTCGAGCGTTTATGAAAAAGCTTATGTTGTGGAAAAGTTGTATTGAGGATGGCAAGTATGATTGTTTTGAAACTCTTGAAACTTTTATTATAGAAAACCAAGTGCAGCCAAAGACGAACGTACTGTCTGCAATTTCCACTCATTTATCATTGTTAAAAAATAACTTTGATGCCTATTTCGGGGAAGACATGAAAAAGCTTGACTTGTTGAATTGGATTTGTAACCCATTTCAAGACCGCCTACCAAGTAGTATGTCAACAAAAGCAAGTGAAGAACTCATTGATTTATCAGAAGATACGTCACTGAAAAATAGTTTCAATCGCAAGCAGTTAATGAAATTCTGGCACTCAGTTGCTGGGAACTATCCTTGCCTGTTTGATGAAGCTATAAAAGTCCTCCTCCCCTTCAGTACCTCATATCTATGTGAGGCCGGATTTTCAGCTATGATCAGCATTAAAACTAAATACCGAAATAAATTGGACGTATCAAACTCACTGCGATTAAAAGTAACTAAAATTGAAGTTGATGCTAAAGCTGTAATGATAAAAAATAGGAAACAAATACACCCTTCTCATTGAAATAACAGTCCTTGTAGGTATTTAAGTAATAAAAAATTGTAACTTAAAGTTGTTTTTTTTTCTTATTTGAAAAGTCCTTCATTCATATTGGTGACGCTTAAATTTCCATAGTGACTGTTTGTGAGCTAAAGTACAATATATGTTGTCTGTGATGATAACAAATTAATGTCAAATGAAAAAAATACTTTAAACAAAATAAACAGCCCGAACAAATAAGACACCATTAAGTAGTTCCGCGACTCGCTACTAGGGAATCTGAGCGTTACCAATATTTTATGCCCCCTTTTTAAGACGGCTAAGAGGTGGGTCCCGAATTTGGCAGTTTTTGTTAGGTGGGTCGGAGCCCAGTCAAGTTTGGGAACCACTGCTCTAGATGAATGATTATTTCACACTAGCCAACCTGCAGCGTAGCATACACCGCATAATTATGTATTGATGGGTGAACACTTCCTGAACGACACAGTTGTCCAAATGGGGTGGGTTTGTGGATACCACTGTGAGTGAATGAAAAGATAGACCTCTGGAGAGAGCAGCATATAATTGTCCATGACTGAAAGCGGGATCGTCTGTGACGAAGAAGGCCACGCTGGTGAAAGTTACTTCGTCGGTAGGGATAAGTGTCAGTACTTGTAGATTAAGGTGTAGCGAGTCTTCGTTGTTGACGCTTAATATAGCTTGCGTACTGAGATGTTCCGGAGTCATAGTTGAGAAACACTTTTTTTTAATGTCTTTTAAGCACAGGGGGAAAAATGTACATGTGAAACATCCATAATGTAATAAGCCACCAAGAAAAGTAACATTGCAACAATGCTATCTACGACCCGATCTCTGTAAACAGAAGTGAAAACAAAATCGAGCCCAGTATATTCTTTAACTGCCTTGTGGCGCTGTAGCAGTGCTGCTGCTTTGCAGTAAGGAGACTGTGGAAGATTGTGGTTTCGCTTCCCGGTTCCTCCCTGTGTGGATAGCGCTTTGAATACTGAGAACACCACTATATAAATGTAACAAAGTATTAACAGGAAATTGTCTTCGTGTAATAGTAAAAGGCAAATTATCCGTGACAAACTGTTTTACACGCTGCATACCAACCCGCCGCATAATCACGGCACTTTTTAAATGTTTTTTAAGCAGAGGGAAAAAAATGAACATTTGCAAAATCCGCAACGCTGCTTTCAGTAAGTACAATGCACACGCGTTTAATTTGTCGGCCACTTTTTGCCAGCCGTCTTTTCTGGTTTGGGCTGCTTTTGCAGTGTTACCGCTTGTGCATATTAAATCTTGAAATCCTTCGAGTAACTAATTAACTAACTAACACCAACCCACCCACACACACACACACACAGCTTGTGTGAAACAAATGCGCCCGTACTTTCATAATTTTGTTGCAGCCTATAGTGGAGTCAGGCACAGAGAAGGTCAGCTTCTGAGAGAGCGTCTCGACTGTTGCAGGGCCTGCATCAGTGAAGCAGGTGAGATGCTAATGAAACAGAGGCACAGGGCTTATTGGTTTTTAAAGACTGCTTCCTTAATTGTGTTTTAACCTCCATTTTAAAGGATTGTTTTAAGGATCCCATGGGATACCCCTCGCAAACTGTTTTAGACTCTGCATTCAGCAATTCACATCCGCGACAAACATGCGGATGTGACCTGTGGTCCTGCCGCGTCCACCCTCGTTCTCAAAGCATACACACCGCCTGGTCATGTGCCCACTCACAAGAGCAACTCACGGAGACCCACCCACCAACTCTAAGACCATGGCGTGTAAAACAGTTTGCGATGGTGATGCGTGCGTCATAACCGAAAAGAATAATGAAAAGTCAACGTGGCTCAGAGGTGCATGTGGACTCCTAGCACAGATGAAAGCGACTTACAGGGTGGTCGGTGAGTTTTTGCGTATAGGCACATGAGCAGGCAGTGGGAATGCCTAGAGAGTGAGGGTGGACACGGGCCGGGGAATAAGGAGTGTTGGTGGGCGGGGAAAAGTTTTACGTGTTCCTGCACGACCATCTAAGAAGACGCATGTTTGTTGCGAATGCGGTGGACGCGGGCCGGGGAATAAAGAGTGTTGGTGGGTGGGGAAACGTTTTCCGTGTTCCTGCAGGACCATCTAAGAAGACGCATGTTTGTCGCAGATGCAAATTGCTCTATGTAGCGTGTAAAACAGTTTGCGATGTTGCACGCGGTGGTGCGTCGTAACTGAAAAGTCAACGTGGCTCAGAGCTGCATGTGGACTGTAGCACAGACAAACAGGAATGACGGCGTGTTTTCCGAGGCGTCGCGTCCGAGTTGATGGGCGTGGCTCTGCGAGTTTTCGTCGTATGCAATGGTCTTAGAGTTGGTGGGCGTGGCTCCTTCCTGCGTGCTTTCATGGGTGTGGGCATGGCTCCTTCCTGCGTGCTTTCATGGGTGTCTTGCCCGCTCTGGCGGCGGCTTAGAGAATTATATATATAGATTATGTTTGTTTTATTATTCATATGACATGGTGCATGTGTTAGAATTGAGTGGCTTTTCTTCAACCACTGGTATATGTATACGCATGTTATATGTAATATAAAAACATGGAGACAGCTCTTTTAAAAAGATGTATTTGTTCAGAAACTTTACTGTTGTTGTTGATTGAAAAAAGTTTTTATACCCCAATCTTTTGCCATGTTGAACTGGCATGCAAGTATTTGCTAGAACTGTACACACAAAAGAGAGGCTTCTGTTGAAGAAAGTGATATTATTATGTATGAAATTAATGACTGGCATGATGGAGGCATAGTTAAAGATGAAATGTTTTGGAATAGTCTCCAGACAAGCTGTTTTTTTTTTTTTACTTATTAGTCCAGGAATTTGATAGCATTGTTTGAATATTTTCAGATTTATTTTTGAGCCTGGGCTTATCGTTCCTTTGTACATTTTGTAACAAAAGGAGGGGCTCTCATGCAAACCATTCTCTTCCAGAAAAATGACAAGGAGGCCCAAATGCTCAAATGAACAATAATGGTGGTGTTATTAGATAAAGCAAAAAGTTAATAGTGAAAAACGTAATCCCTGCAGCCACTCTTGTATAATCTTCTTGCATCTCCAATTTTGGCTACCTAGAGATGTGGTTCACTTTTTTGCTCACCAACTACCAAACTACTCATTTACTTCCTGTCCATCTGTCTTTCATCTCTGGCTTTTTTTTTCTTTTTTCACAGCCCACCTCCTGACATGCCTCTATCGATGAAGTGGCTTTTAACATTTCTCAGGGTCACTTATGGTCGAAGAGGTGTAAAAAACTTTGGTGGTGTGGAGGAGCCAAAGTTTCCAACAAAGCTCTTCAGTCACCTGCTAGTATATGGTCAAAGCAACAGCTTAGTTCTATATGTTTTGATCAAAGATTTTTTATTTAAGAGGTCCCCCTCCACCTACCTCACCATCAATTTCAGAAAGGGTCAGATGAATCTGTCATTTGTTCTGCTACTTTTAATTATTGTCCTGGGTAATGTGTTGATTGAATTGTGTTTTGAATGTTATGGTTCGTTTTGCCTTCTGTTATGCTTAGCACACATACAGGCACCTAGCAATGCATATCCTATCACATAGGCAGTCAGGATATAGTGGGTTGGATAATGACTGACTAACACAGGCTCACGGGGGTCTGCTGGAGCCAATCCCAGCAAACACAGGGCGCAAGGCAGGAACAAAGCCCACCCCAGGGCACACACACACACACAGACACACACACACACTAGGCACACTAGGATTGCCCAGCTTAACCTGCATGTCTTTGAACTGTGGGAGGAAACCCATGCAGACACAGAGAGAACATGCAAATTCCACGCAGGAGGACCCGGGAAGCGAACCCAGGCCTCCTAACTGCTAGGCAGCAGTGCTACCACTACGCCACCGACACATAGGCATGTTTCTTTCTATCCCCACTGATATTGTTTTCTTTTGTGTTTCCTGTTTGCCAGCCCTTATACATTGTGTAGCTAATCTCAACACTTTTGCCAGTTTCTGGTATATTTTGTAGCATCACGTAAAAATCAGAAACTTTACAGTTCAGTTTTGACAAAAAGTCAACAATTATTTTTGGTTAATCTTGATCTGATATAAGGCATTTTATTGATCAATCAATTAAAGAAACAATTTAGTTAAACTGTTTATGAAAAAGGCACCTACTTAAAAAAAATAGTCGCTTAACTAAAATAAGACTTGTTGGTGAGCATGTGACAGAAGGAGAAAAACCTGCAAGTGTAGAAATTAATCATTCCAACTTTTCTGAAAAAGAAGCTGAGACTTCTGTCAATTTGTAATTGTAATGAATAGAGAAACCAACTGACTAAAAATTATAAATAAAAATGAACTACTCACTTATTACAATAGGACATTTATTGCATTAATGTGTCTCGTGTGATATGTTAGGGATGTTCTCATCGATAAGCCGCCAATCGAAATCTGGCGATTTTCACTAAAAATTAAAGACTCGATCGGTGATCGGTAAAAAGGCTGATCACAAAAAACGATATTCTCAGCCCCTGCTTTTCTAAGCCTTACAGTAACTTAATTGCAGTGCTACTTTGCGCAAGGTATTAAAGTAGTTGAGCCAGCACACATCTGTTTTTTTTTTTTTCTTTTCAGCAATCTTCTTGCAGTGTAAAACATAGAGCTGAGAGTGAAAGCTTGTTTTATTAGTGAACGAGAGGCGATTGGTATATAAGAAAGACAGTGGAGTAATAAACTGAAAAAAATAGTAATCAGAGAAGTTGTCCTGTAGAACTAGACAAATGGCAAGAAAAGCTACTTGAAGAAATTCTGACCTTTATTTTGCTCTTTAAATTAAAATGGACACCACTTGAGTTTGGACAGCGAACTTGTTTAAAATGCAGCAGCTTACACTTTTAATTGGGAAAAGAAAGGATAAAAGACAAATTTGAAATTGATGCTTAGTAAACAATAGGCTTTTTTAAGGATTTGTACTGTGTTTATTATTTGTTGCTTTGTGTCACACAGCATAAGTTTTGATAAGAAATAAGTACTACAAAATTTAAATGGTAACTTACATTTTATAATTACCTCTCAAGAATTATGAATGTCTAGTTGAAACACTGAAGATATATATATAATAATATACACACATGTACGAGTATTTTTGTTAAGAGAAAGGATACTAATTCTTTTAATTAAGCCTTGTTTCCGATAGGTAATTTACAGTAAAAACTAAACAATATGAGAGCTTGTAATTATGAGAAGCCTTTTATTTTCTTTTATGCCATGTGTATTATGAATACATTTTTGTACATATTTTATTAAAGTATGTATTTTAAGGAAATTTTTAATTATTTTAGTATTTTTGGTCACTGAACAATAAGCCTACAGAATTTCATTTCATTAATAAAAAGGGAACAGTTAACACCTGTGGTCCATACACTTTTATATTGGACATAAGACTTTTGTTTGTCTGGAGGTGATAAGTGTAAAAAGTTTCTTTAAGGGATAAACAACAACAAAAAAAAAACAGAATTGCTATTGGAATTGGTCAATCGAGTAACATGAAATCGGTGATCGTTATCAGCCTTAAAAAACCTGATCAGAGCATCCCTAATATATATATATATATGTGTATGTGTGTGTATTTATAAGGAAACGTAGTCTACATAAAAAAATGGGGCACCCCTTTTAATATATTCAGTGTCCCCAAAAATAAAGATCAGAAAAGAAAAAAAAAAAGATAAAGTTGCTTCAATGCTCTTCGAATGATCCATGTTTTGGATGGGAGCTTCATTCAGCAGTCATCTCTCTCCAGAATGAGATTCGCCATGCCAGGAGCATCTTGGTTTTATACCAGAGGAACTGGAAGCGGTGTAGTCAATTTCCTTCTGTGAGTGGTTTTTCAGGGCTGGAGAGAGAAAGGAGACTTCCGTGTGACTACATGTGTATATATACTGTGTGTATATGTGTATGTATTCACACCCCTTCCAACTGTTTGCCACTTTATTGTATCTACACTAAAGCTGAGATGATGGTTGATGATATCAATATCAAATCAATATCAAATATCAATTGTGAATTTCCCATTGGGATTAATAAAGTATCTATCTATCTATCTATCTATCTATCTATCTATCTATCTATCTATCTATCTATCTATCTATCTATCTATCTATCTATCGATCGATTGTCAGGTCACATCTTCAATGTAAATATAAATTGTCAATGTACTCCTGACTTTTGTAGAAATTTCTTCTGATTGCCAAACTGCAATTGTCACTTTTTTTAATATATGTCTTGTACGCCTCACAAGAACGCTGTCAAGCACTTAGTCCTTTTGTTTTTTTCTCATGCAAAAACTGAAGTCTGTCATTTATGTAAGTGTTCAGAGTGAGACACCTTTGCTGTGGCACTCCATATTTGTGGTCAGGTACCTCCTGTTTGCTTTCATTATCTTTGAGATGTATCTAAAACTTGACTGGATTCCACCTATGGCAGATTGAATTGATTGGTCATAGTTCAGAAATGAACACTCCTGTGTGTATAAGGTCCCACAATTCACACTGCAAGTTAGGAGAAAAACAAAGCCATGAAGACCAAGGAACTCTCTATGAACTATAGATCGAGGTCAAGGTATAAAACTATTTTAAGGCTTTGACTGTTCCCTGGAGTACAGTGGACTCAATAATTGAAATGAAAGATTTTTGGGACCACTGAAACCAGGAGTGGGCTATATTGGTCCTGGAGGGCAGCAGTGGCTGCAGGGGTTTGTTCCAACCCAGTTATTGCTGATGAAGCACTTATTGGTTAAGTGACATTTTATGCTTCATTTTAGTGGTCTCATTTGTTAAGTTTTTCCACCCTGAATTGCTTATTTCAGTCATAGACAGCTGCATTCAGTGTTTTAATGGCTCCTTATTAGCAATAAGGTGCAAATGACAAAGGAGACAGCAGTTCTTTGTCTAACTTGTTTCCACGTACACCTGTGTGAATTCATAATGCAATATTTGGTTTAATAAAACACTTAAGATAAAAATGTAGCCGACTAAAAAATATCCATTTTAGACTTCAAATTATTTGGATGATATCCTTGGAAAGGAAAAATATCTACTATATAAGAATCCAACATTGCAGACTAACAAGCCATAAAATTAAATAATTTCTGAGATTGGCAAGGATTGGTTTCTAACTAAGCAATTGGGTTGGAACAAAAACCTGCAGCCACTGTGGAGCTCCAGGACTGACGTTTCCCACCCCTGAAGTAGACTCTTCTTTGAGTTGGTAGTGTAGCCAAACTGAGTGACTGGGTATACAGAACCTGGGAACCCAGCAGTCACTCTAACGGAGCTTCAGAAGCTCTCTGCTGAGTTGGGAGAATCTGTAGCAAGGGCGTCTATTTTTAGAAGTACTCCCTCAATTAGGAGTTTATGGTAGAGTAGCTAGACAGAAGGCAACTTTGAGTAAAAGGGATATGACAACATTTAAAGGACTCTGCAAGCAGAAGGAAAAAGATTTTTTAGTCTGATGAGACAAAAATTGATTTCTTTAGGCAAAACTCCAAGCACTTTGTTTGGCTAAGACTAAGCACTGCTCATCATCTACCTATTGCCATCCCTGCGTTTAAGCATGCTGGTAGCAGCATCATGCAGTGATAATACTTCTTGGTGGTAGGGACAGGTAAGCTGGTCAGAATTAAGGGAAAGATAGATGCATCGAAATATAGAGTGGTCACTGAAAAAAAAAAAAACTGCTCCAGAGTACACTTGACCTCAGACTGGGGCAATGGTTCACCATTTTTCAGCTTGACAATGATTTGAAGCATACAGCCATACTTAAATCCCATGTGTGGAGAGCCATGAACATGGAAGTTTACAGGTACTTCCGTTCTAATCTAATGGAGCTTGAGATGATCTGAATGGAAGAATGGGATAAACTGCCCAAACCCAGGTGTGCAAAGCTTGTAGAGACATATCTAAGGTGTCTCAAAGTTGTTATGCTGTCAAAGGGGCTTCTACGCAGTACTGACATAAAAGTCGGAACACTTACATGAATAAGAGATTTCAGTTTTTGATTTTCAACAAATTTTCAAAACTTTCAGAAAACATGTTTTCGCTTTGTCATTATGGATTATTGAGTGTAGATTGATGAGCAAAAATGGCACAGTTCTCCATTTAAAATAAAATCTACAACACAATATATTAAAGTGAGCAGAAAGAAAAGAGATCTGTGTACTTTCTGAATCCACTGAGTATGTGTGTGTGTATATATAAAAATATGTATAAATGTGAGAATATAAGATGCAGCGTGGTATATAAGATGCTGATGTTACACTTCTGAAAATAATTAAAATAAGTATATATTCCAATATATTCAAGTTTTTTATATGACTGTACCAGCCATAATTATTTTATACACTCTTTCCAACACATTATTAATAGGTGATATGTTCCTTGCAGTGATGATACTGCCTTGTAAATGTCACATTGCTGTTTTTTAGCAGAGTGTGTGGGAAGCTAACTTTTAGTAATAGTGTACAAGGAATTCTGACTTGCTATTCAAGTTTTTGTTCCTGTCCAGTTCATTACGTAGTAAGGGTAGATTTTTAACTCTTGGAGATATTAAAAAGAAAAAAATCTGAAAAGGAATGCATGTTTAATTGTTGCATTTCAACTTTAAAATACAATTTAAAATAGTTAAATAGTAATTCTGATTCTTACTAGTCAATATTGCAGATATCTAATGTTTAATTTTTGACTAGTCAAAATACAGTAATAGAAATTTTGAATTGAATGCTCCATAGATGTTACTTATATATAATAAAGTTCATTACAGATATGTATATTTCACAATGGAAAAGTCCCTTATTTGTATATTGTGTATCACCATATGAGTACATTGTAACGTAATGTAGCATTCTCAGATTGTGTTCTCAAATATGGATTGCAGTGTATGAGAGCCTGTCTTGGCAGGTTTGCAAGTAAGGCAGGAAACAACAGTTAACCTACTATGCAAGTGTTTCTGGATGTTGGAGAAAAACTCCCACACACATGAGGAATACATGAAAACACTGCAAAAAGAAGAACTGTGCATGTACATAATCTCTGAATCTGTTACATAGATCTATCTTAATCAAACAATACTGGAGGCACAAGGCAGGCTAGATCTCCTGGCTGTAGAAGCTAAGATGTAAAAAGCTGCTTTTGAAGAACATCCATCCATCCATTTTCCAACCCGCTGAATCCGAACACAGGGTCACGGGGATCTGCTGGAGCCAATCCCAGCCAACACAGAGCACAAGGCAGAAACAAACCCCGGGCAGGGCACCAGCCCACCGCAAGACACACACACCCACACACAAAGGACAATTTAGGATCGCCAGTGCACCTAACCTGCATGTCTTTGGACTATGGGAGGAAACTGGAGCACCTGGAGGAAACCCACGCAGACACGGGGAGAACGTGCAAACTCCATGCAGGGAGGACCCGAGAGACGAACCCAGGTCTCCTTACTGTGAGGCAGCAGCGCTACCACTGTGCTACTGTGCTGCCCTGAAGAACAATATATGAAGCTAAATAGTCAAGTTCAAATTCAAATTCCAAGCTTCATTTTCTGTCTGATATGCTTCTTATGTTCTACCTATCCAGTTGATCATCTTTAGGTGAATTTGATGGGGCATACCTTAATAATACTGCAGGGATTTTAATAGATCTTTCAAATATTGTAGCAAATACCATTAGCAGCCTGTTGGACAATATATACGGCTACAATTACTAGCCTGAAAGAAAATCCTCTGGTCTTGGGTAGGTAGATTGGTGCCAGTTTCAAGACTGATAAATATGATTAAACAGAACTGTTGCCACAATATGGTTAGTTGGAAGACAACAGCATTAGATCTTCGTTATTATGTTAATTGCAGAGGAAATAACACAAGAAGATTACTTTTTTTTTTTTTTTACTAACATGTTACAACATCAAGTGTTTGGGTGCCCTGTCCAATTTAATGGCTCCTTTATTCTGATTGGTGATCAGAGGTAGGAATATACTATATGATTTTATAGGCTCAAAAGAAGTTGAATGCTTTTATGGCCATCTCCTGCATGACTGCACCTCAAAACCGTTGAATGAGGAATGACCCAGTATGCGTGCAATTTGTCACTGTGAAGAATGATGTAATGTTTTCGTTTATTTCTGATTTAACAGTGGCTGCAGCTAACCTCTTTATCAGTATTAGCTTGGTTAACCTGTATCTTATTACTAGCAGATAATATTACTTACGCCAGTTTGTTAAACGTACACTGCAGCAGTGCAATTTTACTACTAATTTTTAGATATTCAGAAATGTTCCTCGCTATTTGTTCTTGGAAAGATTTATCATATGGCCCTTCTTAGTAAAAAATATCACACAGTGGATGGTTCTTTTGTTACATCTCGATCATTTTACCATCATTCTCATGTATCCACAAATATGTTGTATACATGCTTTCAAAAGCATAAACACAAAGTAGCTTCCTGATTGGTCAGTGGGAAGTAAAATGCAGACTCGGCTCACATGACTCCTTAAATCTGACAAACTGAAGCCAACATTGCCGGAATTTTTTTTTTTTTTGACATATCAAAAAACTTTTGATAGTCTATAAGCCACTCAGATTGAGTCAAATGTACTGCATACCTGTGGCTAGAAGCATTATGACATTCAGTGACTTTTTTGTGATTTTGGGCTGATTTGAAAAACTTCCCTGAGATCACTTTAGCCAAAATGAATATTGTATACCTGCCTTAAATTATGAACTGTTTATTGGCAATTTTATGTTCTCCTCTGGTGACACTTGCACAATCTTAGGAAGCACACGCAATCCTTATGCGTAATCATTAGGTTGAGTAATTGTTAATAATAAATTATGTGAAATGTATTTCATTGAATTATGGATTTCTGGCAAATGTTGGAATTCTACTTTCAGTTTCACATTTAAGTACATGTTTTTCACACTTGTAGCAAACTCAAGCTTGCTGAAGCAATATTTTTGGCCAAAATATCAGATCCACAAGAACTGACACCCAGTTTTGCAAGTTTTGAAAAGTACATTTAGTCTTACATTGGACTTAAAAGCACACCGTTGGTATATTCATTAAAAAAAAAAAACGGAGAACAAAAAAGTCATATTTACTGGCCCAATAGCATGAGTTACATGTTAGCAAAGTTACCGATTTAATTTTTGCAGTATTGGAGACAAAATACCTTAATAAAAATGTTTGACCTAGGCACGAAGAAGAGTAATTTCAAACTATCTGTTTGAGCAGGAATTAAAGCCTTTAAAAAAAAAAATGTAGATTGCTTTCATTTTCATTGTGACAAAACATTAAATATAAAGAAAATGCATACATGGTATTAAAGACTGTTTTAAATCTTTACACATCTACCTATCTTCTTTCAGTTCTTTGAAATGTTGAAATTTGAGTGGGTGTCCTTCTGGGCTTAGTAATTTAGACATTACTGTTTTCATTGTAAATTTTGCAAGATACTGTATACAGTGATCCCTCGCTATATCGCGCTTCGCCTTTCGCGGCTTCACTCCATCGCGGATTTTATATGTAAGCATATTTAAATATATATCGCGGATTTTTTGCTGGTTCGCGGATTTCTGCAGACAATGGGTCTTTTAATTTCTGGTACATGCTTCCTCAGTTGGTTTGCCCAGTTGATTTCATACAAGGGACGCTATTGGCAGATGGCTGAGAAGCTAGATTGCTTACTTTTCTCTCTCTTTTGCGCTGACTATCTGTGATCCTGACGTATGGGGATTGAGCAGGGGGGCTGTTCGCACACCTAGACGATACGGACGCTCGTCTAAAAATGCTGAAAGATTATCTTCACGTTGCTATCTTTTGTGCAGCTGCTTCCTGAAACGACATGCTGCACCGGTGCTTCGCATACTTAAAAGCTCGAAGGGCACGTATTGATTTTTGACTGAAAAACAAACTCTGTCTCTCTCTCTCTCTCTCCCTCCCTGCTCCTGACGGAGGGGGTGTGAGCTGCCGCCTTCAACAGCTTTGTGCCGCGGTGCTTCGCATACTTAAAAGCCAAACAGCCCTATTGATTTGTTTGCTAGAGATTGTTTTCTCTATCTATGTGACATTCTGTGCTCCTGACATGCACTCCTTTGAAGAGGAAGATATGTTTGCATTCTTTTAATTGTGAGACAGAACTGTCATCTCTGTCTTGTCATGGAGCACAGTTTAAACTTTTGAAAAAGAGACAAATGTTTGTTTGCAGTGTTTGAATAACGTTCCTGTCTCTCTACAACCTCCTGTGTTTCTGCGCAAATCTGTGACCCAAGCATGACAATATAAAAATAACCATATAAACATATGGTTTCTACTTCGCGGATTTTCTTATTTCGCGGGTGGCTCTGGAACGCAACCCCCGCGATGGAGGAGGGATTACTGTAGTTTCTGTTTTTCAATTTATTTTTAAATGTCACTCTCATTTAGACTCGATAATGTTTCTCCTACTGTATGTTTAATGCATTGGTTTGATTTGTTAAAACACTGGAAACATATACATTTTAATTGCTGGTGGGCATACTGCATAATTTTAACTTGGATAGCCAAAATATAAGTTTTGTTAACATGAACCTTCTGCCAGTAGTTCAGCAAACACTGTTTGCAGGTTTTTATTAGTTATGTTTAAAACAACATACATTGGTGAGGATAAATTATTGAATGTTGCGTTTGTTCTATGTATGCATGGATGTGTATATTTATTTATTTATTTGTGTAGTATATTTGAATCAAAAAGATGCATTTGAGACAGGATCAGAATTTGAAAAATGGCAGAAGCAGATGCATACTATATACACAGTATATACAAATACTGTGAATACTAAGAATTGGCACTCCAGCCACCATAAAAAAAAAAAAAACCTCACACTGTTCCATTCCATCTGAACTAGTGTGGTGCTGAGGTGATACCTGTTGCATGGCTGTACTCGGGTCCTAATCTGGGATCCTGAGCTGGTTTGTCATGTGGTGAGTGCAGCGCTACATCAGCGCGTGCTCCTAACTTGTCTTTCTATACAAATATACAAAGATGTATATTGCAAGATTTTTCTTTTCCAGAACACTGCAACAAGCTCAGGTTGCACAAAACCTCTGCTTCACTACAGCTTCATTGTTGTCAGAGTTTGCTGCTAACTTCACTAATGGCAAATAGAGTCTAGGATGTGGTTTCAAAACTTTTTTCTTAGTGTACCACCTGCAGGAATTGAAATTTTATATTCCCCAAATATAAAAATAAGGTATTACTGTACAGATCATTTTTGCACATTTGTGTGATTATTCAATGCTAGATTTTTTTTAAATAAAACTAATTGAATAATTGGCCAGACTTTATTACTTATGCCTGTATACTAATCTGAAGTTTGCCAATGAAATTTTTAATAATTAACTGGAGTCTGTATCCCGTTTCCTCCTGTACCATCCAGATATGTGTTGTTTGTGCTTTCATTTCGTTTGACACATTTTCATTATTAGAGTGTCGAACATTGTGTTCCAAAAACACAACAAATACATAAATGTAATGTATGCTAATTCTCTATAAGCAATTAAGGATTATATTTTCACAGCCCTGTAACTACTCTTCTCTAGTATTATGTGCTCTTGTTAATGCATTACATGCCATATTGTGTGGTGCCTTGTGCAATGGTACCAGCCTCACACCTAGTGCAGTTGTGATAAACACCTAATCGCACAGCTCCTGACCTGGATAAGTTGGTTAAAAATGGAGGGGTGGCTGGACACACAACTGGAACAACAACAACAACAACATTTATTTATATAGCACATTTTCATACAAAAAGTAGCTCAAAGAAGGAACCATGTTCATTACAATCTGAGAATAAATCCAAAGCCTCCATTCATTTATCAGGGCTATGTATGGTACTGTATTAAAAGCAGAATAATCTAGCCATCACTTCAACTCCGTCTTTCAAATGTGCAGCCTCAACTGCCTGCTGATTGTTCACATCAACCCACTGTCAACACAGGTACTTGAATCAAGTATTTTTTATTTCTGAACCAAGTCCATAAATAGATTAAACTGTTAGTAATACATTTTTTTTATTTCTTGATTTTTATTCTTCTTGAGGAGTAACAATTTTAAAATGATTACCTCACTGTCTCTTGCACAGTTTGGCTCTGCTTTTGATAGTGCTTACAGCTCCCAACATTTTTTGTGATGCTTCACTTGCCATCTTGGAGCTCTTCATGTACCACCGGTGGTATGTGTACCATAGGTTGAAAACAACTTATGATGTTCTGACATTTATGATGCTTTATATGCTTTATCTTGCAATTTTCTGGCGTTGTTAATAATCCATTAAATACCTTAAAATTGCATTAAATCTTATCCTGGGAAAATGCTGGGTTGACTTTCCTTGATTTTTTGTCGTAGCTTTGTTCACACATCTGCAGGATCTAATAAGTAACCTCTAAATTCTTGGGCTAGTTTTTGTGTGTGAAAGGGATTTTTGACCACTATCATTTAGCATTCATATACATACATTTATTCATTCTCACATCTGCTTATTCCAGTTCAAGAATGCAAGATGTTGTAGCCCATCCAGTTCAAAGCAGAAAACACAGTAGACATGGCTCTAGACTACACTTGTGCAAATTCCACTAGGGCCAGTTTAGTATTGCCAGTTCACTTATCCCACATCTATTAGGATGAGGAAGGAAAATCCATACAGTCAAGGCAAAAGTGTGCAGACTTTACACAGCGACCAGACACAGGGTATTCATCCACAGTGCTAGATCTGTGAGGTACTAGTGCTAACCACTGCACCACAATTAGAACTAACACTTCAAAATTAGTTGGAGCCTGAGAGTAATTCATAATACTCTCAAAACAATCAAAACTAGAAAGAAGTATCCTAAAATGACCCCTGTTCTTAATATGTCCATTGGCTTCCAGCTAAGTTTAAGGCAGATTTCAAAATCTTCATACTATTTAGAGCTTTTAATGACTTTGGCTCCCTTACAGAGTTCAGTAATACAGGGGTGGGGAAAGTAGGTTTACAGTTGTGAGTAGGCGAAACACAGAGTTTATTCTTATATTATTATTTATTTATTAATTATTGTATTATTTATTTGTATTATTTGTCTTCTTGTCGTCGTCGTCTTCTTATTATTAAAATGTGCTTGAGTGTAGCAATCTTATCCTGCATGTATTTTTGCATACAAAAAACTGTAAACCTATTTTTGTCCACCCCATATATACAAGTTTTTGCATTACCACTGTACGATCAAAGTCTTCTAAAAACTAAGTGTACAGAAAGCCATTGACATAGACATAAGTAAAACCTTTAGCTAAAAGGCATCTCAAGTATGCAGTGTTCTTCATTCTAGTGTAAGGGGTGAACAGTTGTTCTCTGCTTTAGTCAGACATAAACATACTATGATCAGCCACAACATTAAAACCACTGACAGGTCAAGTGAATAACATTGATTCTCTTGTTACAATGACACCTGCCAAGGGGTGGGGGTATTGTGCAGCAAGTGAACAGTCAGCTCTTGAGGGTGATGTGTTGGAAGCAGGAAAAATACACAAATGTAAGAATCTAAACGACTTTAACAAGCACCTATTAAAAATCATCCAAGGATGTACAACTGGTGAACTGGTGCCATTGTCATGAGCACCTAAGGTAAAGGCTAGCCTGTGTGGTCCGATCCCACAGAAGAGCTACTGTAGCACAAATTGCTGAAAAAGTTATTGCTAGATATGAGAGAAAATTGTCAAAACACACAATGCATTGCAGCTTCCTGTGTAGCCAAAGACAGTTACAGTGTCCATGCTGGTCTCTGTCTACCACCGAAAATGCCTTCAGTGGTTACATAATCATCAGAACTGGACAATGGAGCAATGGAAGAAGGTGGCCTGATCCAATGAAATAGTTTTTCTTTTAGATCATGTGGATGGCCAGATGTGTGTGTGTCGTTTACCTGGGAAAGAGTTGGCAGCAGGATGCAGGTGTTATTCAGGAACGGTTGGGAGGACATGACAAATAGTTCAAGGTGTTGACTAGGCCTGCAGCTTCCCCACATCTCAAGAATGTTCTGGAAAGTGCTGGAAAACAGGTCCAGTCCATGGAGACCCAAGCTCGTAACTTACGGGACTTAAAGGATGTGCTGGTAATGTTTTGGTGCCAGATATCACAGGACACCTTCAGATGTCTTGTAGAGTGCATGCCTTGACGGGTCAAAGCTTTTTTGGCGGCATTAGGGGGACTACAAAATGTTAGGCAAAAATGTTAGGCAGGTGAATTTAATGTTGTGGCTGATTGGTGTAAGAAAGCAAATAATTTAATTGTATAGTTTAAAGCATTCTGTCCATTATTTTATATATTCTTTTATGTCAAGAGTCCTTCAAGTGCCATTTTGTAATTCTTACTCTATACAAACATGTTTGAAACTTTTACTCAGGCATAATTTTTTGAAAATGATATTGCGTAGATGCAAAATAGAATTAAAATACTGTATGTTTGCTACATTTTGTGAAGTAGCATTTTCCTAAAATAGACCCAATTTCTAACTGTTTTTCAAATGATGCACCAAACTGCTGTACAACAAAAATCCAGCATATCAACAGCAAATTCAACCATATTTTATTATAAGCAATGGAGTGTATTTTAAATATTTTTATTTGGCAATATCTCTGAATGGAACTGAAATGAAAACAACATTCTGAAATGAATGAAAATATTATGCACTACCAAGCTCACTTTTAAAGTATCTGCATTTTAAAGCACTGGTGGGCGTTCATATGTAATTATGCTTAGCTTGAAAATTAAAGTAATGCCAATGTGTTGTTGAGGATACTTATACACCCACGTACAGTCTGCCTTGGCTTTCCAATGTATTACTATTTCCACAGCATATTATGGCACAAATTAAATGTTAATTCTGTGCTGCAAATGCAGAAATAAACAGGAGTGAAAAATGAATTTGATTGAAGAAACAAAAGAGATGAAATTCTAAAGGTAGTACTTATTAATAAGTCATATGCTGTATAATGGAGATGTGCTGCAGATGTATATAGAGAAGTAATTGGAAGATTATTTTTTCTTATATAAAATTAGTATTATATGAACTAGTAAGTTACAAGTTGTTTTGTTTTGGGTCATCTAGTTTTCAGAAAGTAGAATTTGTGATAAGGGCAGTATTGTTGCAGTAGTCCATCAGGATTATTAAATCGAGGATACATATATGCACAGTAAAGTCTGATGTCTGATCCATGCCTTATGTATTAACAAACTGCGATACCTAATGCATGAGTTTAATAAATGATGATAGATGTACTACCCAGAAAAATTATGGAACCTGAGAAGTTATTGAAAGAGAATAACTTACAATAAATGTAACTTATACTTTAGAGCTGAGAAACATAAGTGGTAAAAACAGCCCCAAACCATGGTGGACAAATGTTTAAATTAATTACCACATTATGCTTGTTGGCTGGGGGCAAATGATATAAACATCAGAGGTTTTTCTTCTAAGAAGTTGAGTAATTTTCCTCTTATGCAAGTTAAGTTAACTGGAAGTTAGAAATTTTCTGCTATTAATCTATGTAGTTATGAATGTGCAAAGCTATGTACTGAAGCCTTATTTGTGATTCGTTTCTGCTTTGTGCCAGAATAGACTTGGTCCTCTTAACTCTGAATTTGAATTAAACAGGTTTTTTAATATGGATGATAATATTTTATTTCCCTCTTCTCTGTTCCCAACTGTAATTCTTTGACATTTACAATATTAATGTGTGTGTGTTTGTGTATAAATTAATCCATTAATGGTACATGCCTTCTGCATTTCATGGTTATGGAGTCCAGGCATTTTTGGCAATTTAGAACTACCAATTAATGTAACCTACTCATGGCTTAGGAAGAAAATCAATGTATAAAGATTTCAAAGAAATTAAATGCATAGAATGCATGTGTTGATATATGTATTTATCTACTGTATTCATAAATGTATACTGAGGGTTACTCAATGTGACAGATTGCCACGAAACTGAAGATTTTCATACAAAGTTGTATATTACTGTCTTGAGAGAGAAAAGGGCAAATTGGACCTAACCAAGATACAAAAATAAGGGGAATTCCCAGATGCACACACATGTAAGAGAATAAGCTCATCATAGTCTGTAGTTTGAGAAACAAACGCCTTTACGGGTCCTCAGTTGGCTTCTTCTGTAAATACACACCAAATTACCAGTGCTATCTGCAATAGTGGAAAGACAACTTAGGGATGACATCCTAAGATGCAGAGTTGCAAAGTAAAAGCCGTATGAGAAACTGGCAAATAAAACAAAAAGATTAAAATAGGCAAAAGAACACAACCATTGGGCAGAAGTTGACTGACTGGAAATGCATATTATGGTCAGCATCCTGGAGTCATCTTTTCTGTAATGTTTTTATTGATGAGAGAGTGAATGAAACTTTGTAAAAAAGCTTTGTATTTTTTATACAGGTGGAATCCGTTTGTAACGAAATTCATGGGACCATAAAAATATTTTGCTATAACAAACATGGGGAAAATATGATGGGGTTGATTCACCATCTGTAACGGTAGCGGCACAAGGACAGCTCCGTAGATGCTCTGTTGCGTCTGGCAAACAGTAAAACAAGGGCAATGCAAATTGATTGTCCTCTCCAGGATCAGGATTACAGTGTAATGTGCTTGTCGCACGATGTTTAGAACATTTCACACCGGGCTTTGACTTGCTCTTCCTTGCACTCTCTTTCTCTGCCACAGAGGTGATTCTGAGCTGATGATGTTTTTCTTGTCTAAAGAATGGAGCTAAAGCAGGAGGGGACTCAAAATATGTCGATATCTATATTGTGACGTGTGAGTCCCTGTCTTTCACTCCAAAATAGAAGGCTAAGTCTCAGTACTTTATCAAAACCAGCTTTATTCAGCTTGAAACAGGAACAGGACAGTTATTTATTGTAGTGGGATCTACCACTCTCCTATACACAGACACAGCAATCAGGCAGGGTCGTGTCCAGGTTAGTGGCCAAGTAATACATTTTCCCTGCATTTATAATGTTCCTTGCATCACCCGTTGACGGCAGGTGCTTGTAATATGAGTGTGATCTTTTCGGTTTCGCTTTTGTGGAGAACTGCTACAGTGCCGGGTGCCTGCGGTTGCCCCGGCAACTAATAGGCTATCTATAGACCACCAAGTGAGCTGGGTGTTCATATCCTTCTGTTTGTACAGCCATTGTAGCGGGGCGTGGTCAGTCACCAGGGTAAACCATCGTCCTCAGAGATAGTAATGGAGGGCCTCCACCACCCACTTAATCACCAAGCACTCCTTTTCAATAGTCGAATAATTACGCTCCCTGGGTAGCAGCTTTCTGCTGAGAAACGTGATGGGGTGCTCTTCCCCCTCAAAACATTGTGAGAGCACTGCTCCTAAACCGAAAGTGCTAGCATCTGTTTGCAGAATAAATTCCTTCGAAAAGTCAGGATTGCACAGAACCTACAATGGTTATAGAGTGGCTTTTAGGTCTGCAAAAGCTCTCTCACAGGCATCGGTTGAGATAAGACTACGATTCTTTCTGCCCTTTGTCAAGTCAGTAAGGGGGGGCGGCCCGATGTGCAAAATTGGGAATGAACCGCCTGTAATACCCCGGGAGCCTGAGGAAGGCACAAACCTGCCTCTGTGTTTTGGGATGGGGATCTGCAAGCACCTCCCCCACCTTATCCATTTGAGGCTTGAGCAAACCCTTCCTCGTGGAATATCCCCAGATAATGGGTTTCTGACATACCCAGCTTGCACTTCTTAAGGTTGGCCGTCAACCCCCTCCTGCTGTAAACTGTCAAGCACCGCCCGAAGGCAGACAAGACGAGATGACCAGTCATAACTGAAAATGACCACATTGTCAAGATAGGCACCCTTGTACGTGGAATGGGGATGCAGGATCTGGTCCATCAGTCGCTGAAAGGTGAGCAGTGCACCATGGAGGCCAAAAGGGAGTGCCGAAAATTCAAACAACTGGAGTCCGGAGTGGCGAACGTGGTTTTCTCAGAACTAGACTCCTCCAAAGGGACCTGCCATTAACTCTTTGTGAGATCAAGGATGGAGATATATAAACCCTGCCCAAGCTTTTCTAACAGCTCATCCACACACAGCATCAGGTATCCATCAAACTTGGAAATCTTATTCAAACGGCTAAAATCAATATGGAACTGAACCATCGGACTTTGAGACAAGGACGATTGGACTATGCCATTTGCTTTTGCTCGGCTAAATAACACCTTATTGGAGCATCTGTTGGACTTCCTCATGTATAAGTTTCCTTATCGCCTCTGGTAGGTTATACGAGGGCACCTGTATAGTAACACCGGGTGGAGTGGCAATCTTGTGTTCTGCAATCGTCGTCGGGCCAGGTGTTGCTGAAAAGACTAAAGTGTTCCTCTCGATCAGCGATAGCAATTCCGCTTTCTGGGTGTCAGTTAAATCATCCCCAATAGTAGCCTCAGTCTGATCGTGCTTCAGTAAGCTCTTCAGCGTGTCGTCCATTGGGGGGAGTTCCTTACAGTATATACAGTCAAGCTCATACATTTACATACCCTGGCAGAATTTGTGAAATATTGGCCGTTGTTGGGAAAATATAAGTAATCATACGGAAAACTTTCCTTTTAATTAGGGAGTGTGCTCAGGTGAATCATTTTATTATCAATAATTGTGTGTGCTCTTTTTAAATCATAATGATAACTGAAATTACCTAAATGGGCCTGATCAAAAGTTTACATAATCTTGAATGCTGGAGCTAATAATATACACACAGGTTCAAATTAAGAGTAATTAAGGGAGCTTCTTAATTTTCAGAATTTGTTCGTCAACCTGGTACTGAAATATCAATTCTTGTGGCATACCTAATACAGCCCTATGAAGTTAATTTTATTTTTTCACAAATTCTGTTTTACTTTTTCTGATTTTCCTATTTTTCCTGTTTTATTTTTTTTATTCAGATTTTTGATCTATGACATTTTTTTTTATTCTTAAAGTAGAAATAACTATAATAAAGCAAACAATAGTGAAAGTAGTTTTCGTTCCTTATATTGAAATAGCACAATGGCATAACTGTACCTTATTGTACATAAACGTAACATCTAGAAATTCAGGGCATGAATTAATGAACAAATAAAAGTTCAAGGCATACAAATACATCCATACATATATACTGTATGTGTATGTGTGTTGTATTGTATTGTATTGTACACATACATATATACAACTCAGAGTCCTACCATGTGCAAAAGTTCGCTGACGACACTGCTATCGTGGGCTGCATCAGAAGTGGGCAGGAGGAGGAGTATAGGGACCTAATCAAGGACTTTGTTAAATGGTGTGACTCAAACCACCTACAACTGAACACCAGCAAAACCAAGGAGCTGGTGGTGGATTTTAGGAGGCCCAGGCCCCTTATAGACCACATGATCATCAGAGGTGACTGTGTGCAGAGGGTGCAGACCTATAAATACCTGGGAGTGCAGCTGGATGATAAATTGGACTGGACTGCCAATACTGATGCTCTGTGTAAGAAAGGACAGAGCTGGCTATACTTTCTTAGAAGGCTGGCATCCTTCAACATCTGCAATAAGATGCTGCAGATGTTCTATCAGACGGTTGTGGCGAGCGCCCTCTTCTACGCGGTGGTGTGTTGGGGAGGCAGCATAAAGAAGAGGGACGCCTCATGCCTGGACAAACTGGTGAGGAAGGCAGGCTCTATTGTAGGCATGGAGCTGGACAGTTTGACATCTGTGGCAGAGCAACGGGCACTGAGCAGGCTCCTGTCAATCATGGAGAATCCACTGCATCCACTAAACAGTATCATCTCCAGATAGAGGAGCAGCGTCTCGACCCAAGATTTTTTTACATAATAGATATACAGTGATCCCTCGCTATATCGCGCTTCGCCTTTTGCGGCTTCACTCTATCGCGGATTTTATATGTAAGCATATTTAAATATATATCGCAGATTTTTTGCTGGTTCGCGGATTTCTGAGGACAATGGGTCTTTTAATTTCTGGTACATGCTTCCTCAGTTGGTTTGCCCAGTTGATTTCATACAAGGGACGCTATTGGCAGATGGCTGAGAAGCTACCCAACTTACTTTTCTTTCTCTCTCTCTTGCACTGACTATCTGTGATCCTGACGTAGGGGGTGTGAGCAGGGGGGCTGTTCGCACACCTAGACGATACGGATGCTCATCTAAAAATGCTGAAAGATTATCTTCACGTTGCTGCCTTCTGTGTGCAGCTTTTAAGTATGCTGCACGGTGCTTCGCATACTTAAAAGCTCAAAGGGCACGTATTGATTTTTGACTTTGTTTTTCTCTGTCTCTCTCTCTCTCTCTCTCTCTCTCTCTCTCTCTCTCTCTCTCTCTCTCTCTCTCTCTCCCTGCTCCTGACGGATGGGGTGTGAGCTGCCGCCTTCAACAGCTTTGTACCGGCGGTGCTTCGCATACTTAAAAACAAACAGCCCTATTGATTTGTTTGCTTTCCTCTCTGTTTCCTTTGAAGAGGAAGATATGTTTGCATTCTTTTAATTGTGAGACAGAACTGTCATCTCTGTCTTGTCATGGAGCACAGTTTAAACTTTTGAAAAAGAGACAAATGCTTGTTTGCAGTGTTTGAATAACGTTCCTGTCTCTCTACAACCTCCTGTGTTTCTGCGCAAATCTGTGACCCAAGCATGACAATATAAAAATAACCATATAAACATATGGTTTCTACTTCGCGGATTTTCTTATTTCGCGGGTGGCTCTGGAACGCAACCCCCGCGATGGAGGAGGGATTACTGTATATAATAAATAAGTGAAGAGAAATGTGTATCTTTGTACGTCTGAATTCAGCAAACTATCTGTCCTTATATTCTAATCCAGTTAATTAGTGCCATTTGTTTTATCTTGGAGTTGTGCTAATTTTGGTTATTACCATCTCTGACACAAATCCCCATTGAAATACATGATTTGTAGGTGCTTTGTGCTTAGATACTTAATTGACTCTCTCTTGTCTTTGAAGAGAGTCTTGCATTTGCTAAAGGTCCTTTCACAGTCAATTGAGCTGACTGGGAAGTATTTGTAGGGTACTTTTGTCACTTTGGTGGAATGCTGTCTTGAACCCTTTCATTAATCAGCACAGGAAAGAGACCCACATTTGAGGCACAGTGTAGATCCATTGTCCAGTCTTAACTTAACTCTCCCACTGGGTTCATTAGGAGTTTCTAGTTTAAGTATTCTTATGTGTGTTTTTCCATACCGGGGGCCTGTCTGGGATCAAACACTGTGACCAGTTTATATACTTATTTAGCAGCATGGACATCCCAATGTTTTGAAAACTTAAAGGAAAGGTGGAATGCATCGTGCAGGTGTTCAAACAGAATGGTGATAGCTATGACAAGTTTGATGCATCTCTCTGAGATGAATGTTAAGTTCACTTTTAGGGTCTCCACTTTTTGCTCAGTTTCAGTCAGCTCTAGGATGTTTGTTACAGCCTGACTTGATCTGTTCTCAGCCGGGAAGAACTCTTTGTAAAGGTGAATACTGTATATACCGTACTTTTTTGAACCAGCTGTCGCCCTTGGTGTTTCCTGCCTCAGTGGGGATCTTGGCCAACACAGTCTCTTCCAGTGAAACAAAGTTTACCAATCCTTTCCAGGCAGGCTTTTTGAAGAAGGCAGACTTCAAACACATCACTGGTGATGTACCCTCACTGAGGTATTTATAGTCCTGTCAGGTCTTTCCCGCAAAATTTAAGATGACACAAGCAGGTTGAATGCACATTGTTGGACCTAACTCCTTTTAAAACTTCTAGTTATGCTTTCAGACAGTATCTTGCACTGCTAATATCATTATGATTCATCTGGTTGTTTTTAAGGGACATGAAGTACTGCCTGTGATAAGGTGAAAGAGTTGCAGCTCTCCATAAAGATAACATCTACCAGAAAGTACTGGTAATCTGTACCTGAAATTCCAATTAAGTCATTTATTTCTAATTATTGTTCAACTTCAAATATTTGCAGAATGAAAATGCCCATCATTACATCTGTAGCTTAAATATCAAGACATCCGTTTCTTACTGCACATATTAAAATAAGTAGGCAAAATTTAACTCAAATGAAAGATATTAAATCTGGGAATTAAACAAACAAACAAAAAAAAAACAGAAACAAAATGAAACCCACTTTTAAGGGCCTGTTCCATCTAAAGAGAAGCTCACATTTCCACCCAGGTTTAACCTAAGAGAAAAATGTGGGTCTTATGTACCTCATCAGTATAAGGCAAAACATTTGTTAAATCTAGAAACATTGCTGTTAATTTTTAAAAGGGAACCTGTTAACAACCAGTGATGTTCACTAATACCATTTTTACTGTGGGAACGATTTATTAATACAGGTTAAATATAATCCATCCATCCATTTTCCAACCCGCTGAATCCAAACACAGGGTCACGGGGATCTGCTGGAGCCAATCCCAGCCAACACAGGGCACAAGGCTAAATATAATTTATATTGAAAAAATGACTTACAGTAAATACATCCTCTACAATTTGACCTGCTTACAAAAAATGAATTACCGGACAGCCAAATGTTTACTCACCTATCACAATGTTGAGAATGTCGTGGTCTTGGTTATCAACTACAAGACATACTTTCTTGCCATAAATTTATTTGCAAACTACATCCATATGTCGTTTAAAGATACAGGGCAAATGATTTTGAGGAAGACTGCTCTCATTTTCTGACAGCAAGCCTCCCTCTTTACAATTGTTTAATGAAGAAAAGATGCATTTGAATACAAAGCCATAAAATCCTCCACAAACTGATGTTTTGCCTCTAGCCATTTTATTTTCTCTATTGTTGCCTGAAGGAAAACATTCATTGATTTTAATTTGTCTTTGTTCTTGAGATGGTTTTTGGATTTGACATGGTTATTGCAAGTATCTTTTCATTTCCAGTCAATGGTATGTTGGGGAGACTTACAGAAAAGTTGTTGCGCAGACACATAACAGTCACCATGAATTTTTCAGTTATGCTTGTGTTTCTTCATGTTTTTTGAATGTAGTTGGGGCATTTCATACTATTTGCTTCAACATTTTCAGCATCTCATATACAAAAATATAAAATATAAAAAAATATATAATATATATAGATATATATATATATATATATATATATATATATATATATATATATATATATATATATATATACTACCTGTGTAAGCCCGTGCTGTAAAAAGCCTGGGCTCCTACAAACTGTTGAAATCGTCAGGAAAAAAAACGGAGTCGGCTGTTTCGTTTTCCGGACGTGGTCGCCCCACTTGTCTATCAGCAGGTAAGCGAGTTTGTTTCTGACTTGTTAATTTGGGTCCGCCTTGCTGGCTCTTTAAACTTCATTGCTGTACCTTCGCACTTCTGGACTGGACAAACAGACACACACACACTTCCATGCATAGACATTTTTTTTTTTACTCTGAAACATTTTATGCGGTATGGCTTTATTTGTGAAGTAAATGAAAAGAATTGTTTCAGCAATTTTTCATAATACTCCTTAATTGCAAGGTTCATTTATCCACTTGGTAAAATTGTAGTTGGATACAGACTGCTTGGAGTAATGAATATATGATAGTGGTTTCTATTTGTAACATTCATATTGTTTTTTTTTTTTTTTGTCTCTTTCACAGACCCTGCTGACAACTTGCGGGAAATTCTTCAGAATGTGGCCAAACCCCAAGGCGTTTCCAACATGAGAAAGTTAGGCCATCTGAACAATTTTATTAAGGTATTTTTTGTGTATATAACCATTATTTTTAAGCATTGTTCGCTCTGAAGAGTGCAATAGCATAATTTTTATTTAAAATGTTTTGAAATGTAAAAAATATGGTGCTTGATTTCTTGGCTTAGTGGTTAGCAATACTACCAGCATTCTGGGTTTAGCTCATGGCCTGGTCTTTTGTGTTTTAAGATTACATAGATTTTGTCTAGATACACCAGTTTCCTTTAACATTCCAAAGACATGCATTTTAGCTTAAATGGAAACTATAAATTTGCCCAAAGTGAGATTGTGCAAAGTATGTTGCAACTTACATTATTGTGTTGTCCACAATGTGGTCAGAAATTAGCTGTGCTCCCCTGCAAATCTGTAAAAGAAAAAGCAGGTTTTGGAAAGTGTTAAGGGATAGACAGGTTTTTGAATACCATAGATGTGTTCTTTGAACAGTTACACATTTTTACACTTGATATAGTAATAGACAATAAGAGTGGACATTTAAACAATTCAATGTTAAATTGAGCCTTCCTCCTTTTTTACCATTTTGAATGTCACTAGTTTCCCATCTCTGTTCATATTATGCAGCAAATTAGTATGTAATTTATATATTTTTTACACTTTATTTTGATTTGAAAATTGGAAAAATAGAATGCAATTCAAACATTAAAAAAATTGTGCTTTCCTGAAAATATCATCAAGCATTGTAAAGCAATGTATGGTTTATATCTGACAATTTTTAAAGTTGTTCAGCCTTATTTCTGTGCAATTCTTAGTCATCAAGAAAGCCTTCATTTCTGACCAGACATAGAAATTATCATTTAAATCATTATGTGCCTTTTCTTTTTTTTCCCCAGAAACTAATTTTAAATTATGTCTTCTCACCTGAGAAAAAAGCTTAGCTCTAATTGAAAAGCCCTTATATTATTTGTAGATGGGGATTACTGCTTAAGAAACAGACTTGAAATGTATATATTGTAGAAAGAAAAGATTTGTTAAGTTCAGAAGTTTTACTGGTTAATAATTCTTTACTTTATGGACTGGATGTTTGAAGAGTTTTAAAGTATAAGTTGTTTGTATGAGCTGTCATGTTTTTCATGCAGAAAAGCAGTCTTCATGTTTCAACCTTGTGTTTGTATATTTGATCTCTTCTGAGCTGTAGAGGCAAAAACATGACATGAATCTGGAAGACTGCTCCCTCTGATACTTATTTCCTTTTAAGGTGTGGGAACAGTCAAGCGATGTGATCCTCGAGTCTTGTGAGTGTCACACGCCTATGCCTGGTTTCTGACATCACTTTAGTGAATAACAATTTCAGTATACAGATTGTGACGCAAAAACATGCAGTCGGTTTGAAATACTGTCACCAAAGCTTATATAAAGGACCATGGCATGAATCTATTTTAGGTTTGTTGAAAGATTCTTGTTATAAAGTCACATGAAGATGCTTGATTCCTAAAATATGTATTTGTTCTGTTGTATAATATTTAACGATTAAGAAATGCTTGGTCTTTCTGTGATTGTCCTTTTACTTGTTATTCTGCTATAAATGCGCTTGACTTACAATTTAAAAATAATTTGATTTGTTCAGCAAATAGCTAATAAAATTTTTCAATGTGGCAATGTATATTTTTAATCATTTTTTTTCACTACTATTAGGCCTACTGGTTTTAAATCACTTTAGAGTTCCATAAAGGTCCTGTTCAATCAATCAGTCTTTATTTTATTTTTTTTATCATTGTAGGTTAAAAATAGTACAAGCTAAACCTGAACTGTAGACCAGTGTTCATTAACTTTATCAAAAAGCATGATTTTTATGTAGCATCTTTCAGAGGACATAATCATACAGTGATAATTTTGAGACTCTCAATAAAGCCAGGTCTGATACTTTTTTGCTAAATACATCACTGTGCTATTATTGCACATAGAATAAATGCCACTGCATTCTTATTAGTCATCATTTTGGTCACACTTCTAAATCAAAGCCCTTAATGGATGTGTTGTAATTTGTATTAGATTTTTAGTTATCACCTTTTCTTTTCATTGACTCAGTAATTGATCACCTTAAACAATTGGTATACACTTTTTCTTTTTGTCATTCTTTACCTCTCAGCTGGTTTACAGTTTGTAGTGATGTAATGCACATTTGAGTAGCATAAGCAACCTAGGGCTAGCAGCAGAAACCTAGACTAATTAAAGTGGGATTTAAAAATATTATTTTTTAAAAGTAAAGTATTTGTCTTCTGCTTTATTATTTTCTTTTACTTTCAGATATTACTAATGTTTTTATGGCAATGCTGTATTTTTTATGTATTTCTTGACTATGTTCGACTCTACAATGACTAATATTAATCACATAATAAGGAAAAATTAAAAGTCAAAACTTTCTATCACAGCATGTAGTATTTTCTTTCAGTATTTGAGATAACATTATTTACAGCAGTATTTTGCATTCTTTTTAGAAATGTATTTTGTACAAACCAGTGAATGCCTAAGGTTAGTGTTGTAACTATAACATTACAATAGATTTCAAATGAAATGGAAAAATTACACAACAGTCTGTGACTGAGTTTTATTTGGCCATAGCTGGAGGCCATGATGATGTTCTGAAGGTCACACTTGTGCGTCAACAGTTAGCTTTGTAGCCTTTTACTCTTTCAAACTGTTAACCCCTCGTATTTAATTTTGCTTCTCTTTATTACTAAGTCATCCCTGTATTAGAAAAAAGCTCTAATTATTTAATGACATACTTACATATACTGAGTAATTTTTAAAATTATTTTCTGAACCCTTACTTTTCATTTGTCCATTACAAGGACATGTTCTACTTATTTATATATTAGTGGATCTAATATAAAATAAACAGTGTTTTAATCTAGTATTGTTTTGTGTTAGAATTTAAAAAAAAATTGTTTGTGTCAGTATTCAGTCCCTGAAAATAAATGCCTAACAAAAGTGCAGTTGTATTGTAATTTCTGCACATACACTGATGAGCCAAGACATTTTGACCACTCCCATATGAAGCAAATGATTACAGAATCTCACAACAAGGGTACATATTAAGGTCAGGTGTATATTAGATGGTAAGATAACATTAGGTACCCATAGTCAGTGTATTAAGTGCAGAACATGTGTGACTTGGATAAGGTTCAAATCATTATGGTCAGACAGCCTACAGTATGTCAGAGCATTTCCAAAACAGCAAGGCTTGTAGGGGGCTTATGGTCTGAGGAGGGAAAAACCACAAACTGTGTCAACAGGGTATTAGGTGATCAAGACTCATCATTGCAGGAACTCAACAGAAGGGGTGCTATGGTGCAAATTTCAGATCATTTTAATGATTGGTATATGAATAATGTGTCATGACATACAGTGCATCAAACCCTGCTGCATATTGAACTTCGTAGCCTCAGGCCAGTAGGAGTGCCCATGGTAACCCCTGTCCACCATCTGAAGTCCCCATAATGGGCAAAAAGGTGACCTGGTCTGATGAATCGTTTTTTTTAAGATCATGTGGGTGGCCTGGTATATGTGCATTGTTTTCTTAGGGAAGAGATGGCATCAGGGTGCGCTGTGGGCCAAAGATAAGCTAGTGGAGGGAGTGTGATGCTTTGCACAATATTCTTATGGGAAACCTTGAATCTGGGCATTCATGTGGATGTTAACATACCGCATATTGCCTACCTAAACATTGTTGCCGGCCATGTACTGCCCTTCATGGCAACAGTATAACCCTCAAAACATTTTGAAAGCACCGCTCCCTAACCAAAAGCAATTGCATCTGTCTGCAGAATAAATTCCCTCAAAAGGTCCGTATTTTGTAGAACTGGGAATGAGGATAAATAGGCTTTTAGCTCTGAGAAGGCTGTAGCACAGACATCAGTCCAAACAACATTACGGTTCCTCCTGCCCTTTGTCAAGTCAGTGAGGGGGCGGCCCAATGTGCAAAATTGGGAATGAACCGCCTGTAGTATCCCGCAACCCCGAGGAAGGCACAAACCCACCTCTGTGTTTCGCAATGTTGATGCGCAAGCACTTCCCCCACCTTTTCCATTCAAAGCTTGAGCAAACTCTTTCCCATGGAATATCTCAAATAATGGGTTTCAGACATACCCAGTCTGCATTTCTTATGGTTAACTGTCAACCCCGCCAGCCTCAAACTGTCAAGCATCACCTGCAGGTGGACAAGATGAACTCTCCAATCATTACTGAAAATGACTACATCGTCTAGATATACTCCCACATACGAGGAATGGGGACGTAGGATCTGGTCCATCATCCACTGAAAGGTCAGTTGTGCACCATGGAGACCAAAAAGAAGCCCTGTAAATTCAAACAGCATGTCTGGATTGGCGAACGCTGTCTTCTCGCAACTGGACTCTTCCAAGAGCACTTGCCAATAGCCCTTTGTGATATCTAGGGTGGAAATATACAAGGCCCACCCGAGCTTTTCTAAGAAGTCATCCACACGCAGCATCTGGTATGCATCAAACTTAATAATTTTATTCAACTTCCTAAAATCAATATAAAAACTGAACTGAACTGTTGGGTTTTGAGACAAGCACAATAGGACTTCGCCACTCGCTTTTTCTTTCCCGAATTCCGCCCATCTTGAGCATCTGTTGAACCTCCTTTTGTATCACCTTCCTCATTGCCTCCAGAAGGCGATATGAGGGCACATGTACAGTAACATCAGGCGCAGTCACAGTCTTGTGTTCTGTAATTTCTGTTCGGCCAGGCATGGCCAAAAAGAAGTCTGAGCTCCTTTCAATCAGTCATAGCTATTCTGCCTTATGAGTGTCAGTTAACTCATCCCCAACAGTGACCTCAGTCTGAGGGACCGCTGCGGACGTGACCAGGGGCCTCATGTATAAACGGTGCGTACGCACAGAAATGTTGCGTACGAACCTTTCCACGCTCAAATCGCGATGTATAAAACCTAAACTTGGCGTAAAGCCACGCACATTTCCACGGTAACTCATACCTTGGCGTACGCAATTTCTCCGCTCGGTTTTGCAGACTGGCGGCACCCAGCGTCAAAGCAGTGCTACTGTTCCTGTGTGGTTACCCTTTCTTAGATCCACATCCACGGCGGCGGCTTTATCAAATACACTGAAATTAACCGCATATCGTTCATAAATTTAATGCATCTGATTGTAATTAACCTGTAACAATATAATGGTCCACAGAATGGTCAAACTACTGTTCCTGTGTGCTCATCCTTTCTTTCTTAGCTCCACATTCCTGACGCGGCTTTATAAATACACTGAAATCAACTGCATATTGTTTATTAGTGTAATGCATCTGATTGCAATTAACCTGTAGCAATATAATGGGCCAGGGAATAGCCATAGTATTCCAAATACCATAACTGCTTTAGCGTTGTTACTCTCACTGCATCTTGTTCTTCTTTTTGCTGCTCCCGTTAAGGGTTGCCACTGCGGATCATCTTTTTCCATATTACTCTCACTGCACCACTCGGAGTATTTATATCACTGTATCTGAGTATGAATCACAGCAGCAGATGATCGGAAAGAGAATTATCGGTATACAGTTTCAAGTACACACTACCTCAACCACGGCAAAAAGCGTCAAAGCCTTTCCTGTACGGACCTCGCGTTTCAGAAACAGTTTCATCCCAAGAACTATAAACGCACACAATCAGTCCATCAAGTGCTCCTTGTAGAACTGTTTGTACTTATAAGTACAATCACCTCACTGTAAACTTACACTACAGTTATAATATTGCACAACCTGCGCTACTTTATAAAGCGCGTATGATGACAATATCATTTTTAAGATGAAATGCAGCAAAATATGTTGCTTATAGTATACAGATAAAACTTTAACTTCATTTAAATAATCTGTATTGTTAATAATTAAACATGTGAGGACACGGTGCCGCAGCGTATAGCTAGTTCAAGGATAGCTCCTGCCTTGCGCTGTATTCTTGCTGGTGCTGACACGACACTGGAAGGATAGACAAATAGAATAATTAAACATGTACTACGAAGATATTTCAGTGTTCCTTAAAAGTTTTGAAGAATCGGCGTTCTAAGCTTACAAATGGCTTAACGTCTATTACAGAGTTGATTGTGTGGCGATTGGAGAAAGAAAAGTATGGACAGGAATTGGAGGTTAGTACGTTTGAAAGAGACAGTACTTCTGTAATAAATTATTTCATCGAAGGTCGCACATGGTGCAGCAAGCCTCTTGCGTGAGATATGAACAATCACTGCGCCACCGTGTTCCCATGTTTAATAACATGCTTTGATTCCTATCATCATGAAAATGATATCACGTATACATCTCAGTATTTTAATTATTCAGAGAGCTGTAATATCTCAAATGTAATGCATTCTGTGTTCTGTCGGAGAAAGAGAAAGAACGGAAGCACGTAGTGATTCACACACATAGAGCACAAAGAAGATCAAACACAGAACAAAGCATTTAACATGCTACTTGAGAAACTAGTAAAATAAACGATTTTAAGATGAAGTTTATGATGTTCTACTTTAATGGCAAAATAAACTACGTGATTAAAGTGGAAATTTCGAGATTAAAGTTGACATTTCGTGTTTTTTTCCCCACTGTGTGCCTATTTTTTTTGTCTGTACCCTAATACGCTTTCATATGACACTCAGACGGTGGGCTACGACTTGCCTTTTCACGGCGACTTTGATATGTGATTTCTTTTTTATTTCGGGCACTGTGCGACTTTGTGAATTTGATCTTTCGAGTTTTTCCGACACTCTGTCACTCGATCAACTTTCTTTTGTTGATTATACCACTGTTTAAACCAACAAATAGTACGTTTTTCCTTTGCCTCCACTTGGTATTCGCTGAAATTCTTATATTTTCCCCTGTGCTTTTCCCATTGTCTTTTCACAGAAGGCTATTTATATTGATTTGCATATTCAAAGAGGCGTAATTCTGGGAGGAGTTGGGGCGGAACAGAAGGCGCGTGCACGTGCGTTACTTTTCACGCTGATCGGGATTTATGTAGTGGAAGAACGTGAAAGTATGCGTGCGCACAGATTCCTGCATCTGGATTTTTCTGTGCGTACGCACAATCCCGCTTTTGTGCTTACACCATGTTATAGTGTGAGTTCTACGCACGGCGTTATACATGAGGCCCCAGGACCTGATGGGGGTCGTGCCACTTCTTTAATAGATTAAAATGCAAAATTTGTACAGGTTTCTATCGACCATGAATTCTGACTTTAGAATTCACTGGGGACATACACTCTTCAATTACTGCCGGACCTAGCCATTCAGCCCGAAATGTATGCGAATCTGATGGGATCAACACCAGTACGCGATTCCCCCTTCTTGTGAAGTTTACTCATCTTGTCATAGTCATGTTTTGCTCCTCCTGCTCGCACAGCAGATATTCCACTGCAATAGAGAACAATCTGGAAGTCTGTTCTTGCAGCAAAATGATTTGGTCGACAAACCTCCCCCTAGAAGGTGCCTTGCGAGTTCCCTGCCACTCTTCTCAAAAAATATCTAACACCCTGCACAGTCGGCAGCGAAATAGTAGTTTGAAAGGACTCAACCCGGTAGAAGCTTGGGGGGACTCGCGGACAGCAAACAGGAGGAAGGGCACTACTGTATCCCAGCATTTGAGTTGTCATGGGCTTCCCGCCCAATCATCTGTTTTAGGGTTTTATTAAATCTTTCAGTCAGACCATTTATCTGAGGATGATAAACCATGGATTGTAACTGCTTAGTTGCAAAACTTTCGCACAGTTGCTTCATGATGCAAGAGTTAAAGGGAGTGCCCTGATCCGTCAAAATCTCGCGAGGGATACCAATACACATGAACATTTCTGAGAGTGATTTTGCAATAGTCTGGGTGTCCGCCTGCCGTAGCACGGCCACTTCTGGATGTTACATTATGTTGCTTTCCTAATTTTTTTGTATTGTCTTGGAAATATCTTACAGTAAATCAATGCTTCAAAAATCCACAAATTATAAAGTTGCAAAAAACATTAAACTGGTACTTTGAGAGCCTTAATCAGGATGTATCTTGTCTTTTATAACTTCTTACAATTCTTTTTATTAATCTTGTACTGTAGTGTTGTCTTATTTTATTGTTTTTTGACAATGCTGTGTAAAGTTAATATTTTATATTAGCCACAAGTACAGTCTAATGAAGGTCATCATATGGTATGTTTTAATTTAGTCTTATTATGTTTATTTTTAATTGATATTTTCACTTTTTTCAGCTTCTCTGCAATTTTGGCCACAGTGAAGAGAAGTTAGGCTTTACATATGAAGAAATTATTATATGGTAACGCCTTTTAATTCTTTCGTTTACAAATATATATATTTCTTTTGTGTGTATAATAAAATGTAAAATACAATGCAATATAGTTTATTTAAAACAAGTAAACAACCATTCCAGTATGGTCATTATTGGTGCTGTGAAGAGTGTTTTCTGCTTTCCTGCTTCTAGTTGGCCTACTAGCTGGAGTGTCTACGCTGTCAATTTTGCTTGGGTTTTGAATCACAGTCTAGAGAAATGCATTTAGGATGACTGTAGTTTAACTAATAAAATTTGCTGATCATGGCACCAGGGAGTGGTTGCATATTATATCTTACTTGGTGGGTTGGGGATGTTGCTATAAAGGCATAAGAAGAAGAATGTTACAGAAATTAAACATATCTGATGAAATTTCACTTGGCATGACCTTAAAGGACTAGTGATCATAGGAAAGGTTAAAATGGCAGAAAAATGCACCACTTACATTTATGCATTTGTATATGTTGTTAAAGGCAGACATGGTTGTAAGGTCCATGCAAAGGTTAAACTAAACAGTCAGACAAAAGAGTGGTTATAAGTTATCCTGCAGTGTGAACTGTCCAAATGTCCACAGTTTTATGAAATACTAAGAAGAAGAAGAAGAGCATAGCCTCTATCACGGGGCACTTGAAAAATTACCAGGATAATCTTTGTATGGATGTAGTGTCATTTGCTTATTCACACCTAGTAAGATGATAAAGTAATTTCTCATGGCTATATTGTTTAGTGAAACTAGTCTCAAGTAAAGATGGTGGTCCCAAAGTTGTGTAAAATTAAATACCAACATCACAGTGTTTCTTCTATTAATACTATTATATACACAAATATATTTTTAGTAATGTACTCAAAGTACAAAATGAAACTCAAGACATAAATAAACTTAAAGGAAAATAAGAGCAGCAGGAATTCCTTTACTGTGGCTCCTAATAGGTACTATACATTATACATTTTACTTCATTTTCCCTGAGAAAAATGTTCCCATTTCTGGTAGAATATGTCCCTGTATTCCAGAGGCAGTGATGAAGCATAGCTCATGGTCATTGTGACTATTTCGTAGACATAACAGTTTTCTTATTGGCTTAGATGGAGATTCACTTCCTAATTTTAGAGGCCATATACACTTCAGCTGTTTTGGAAAGCTATTGAGCCTAATTGTAGAATTGCTTATACTGTATCATGAGAAAACTGACTTGTACTCAAAGTAATGTAGCTTGTTCTTCATATGTTGGTTGGGATGTTTTGGCAGATTCGTTCTATAATTTTTTCAGCTTTGTTCATATGAAGAATGTCAGATTCTTGGTGTTTTGGAGGATCTTGATCTGAGTTAGTTCCAGGACTAATTTCCTACATTAGTGACTTTGCCTTTTACATCCCTATTTTAATGCCGTTCACTTACCAGTAAAATTTCTAAAGTAGTCTGGAAAAATAAATTGATTTAACTCTAAGAAGAAATGAATGTACATCATATTTCGTATGATCTGCATAGCCAGAACATCTGAAACTTTAAAACCATTTCCTTGCCTGCCACATTAGTAGTAATTCATGAAATATGCACAAGTTTCTGTGACCTAGAACCGGGTAAGCAGGGTACATGCGGTATGTAGTGAATGGATAAATGGATGATAGAATCTCAGTCTCATTTTACCTTTTACCTACAGTATTTCAGTCAGTTTTGTCTGCATTCTAAAATGATATAAATTGATATCTGAATTGATATCTGAATTAATCTCAGTATAGCTTGATCCCAATTTTGAGTGATTTAATGTATTTTTCAAATCTAGACATTTTGAATCTGAGTTCATAATTTTCTAAGCATGCTAATTTGGGTACACGGATATCTGATTCCTTTATTATTATTTTATTATTTGCTGAAGAATCCATGATAATATAACTCATTAACCCTCTTGATCTGTAAATTGTAATTTTCCTCAGATGTTTTACTTTTAGTTTGTGCTTTTCAGTGAAATTTAGACGTTCCCATTCAAGTCCCATTTCCATAACCCCTTTCCCTGAAAATAACCCATTGTCACCAATTAGAGAATATAACATAGCATCTTTCTTTGTTGCCATGGTGATGAAAAAGCCCACACACACACAGCTTTTGTGGGTGGTTAGTTGTTTTACTGATTTTTCACTCTTGCCTTTTTCAACATTGCATTGATATTTCAAGAGGAAGTGCTACAGTATTTTGCATGCCACTTTTGCTTAAATGCATAACTACTTTAACTTCAAATGATCTACATAACAGCACTAACAAATTGTATATTTCCCCCATTGTTTTATCTTGTTCTGTATAAAGAATGTTGTGCATTTAATTTCTTATGACTTGCATTACTGGCAGGTAAAGTTTATTGCTGCTCGACTAATGAATTTTCAGTGCTCCTTCAATTAAGCACAGGAATAGCTCAGCTGCCTCGTATTCAGAAACCTTTAGTTAATTGTATAGACTTCAAAAATGAATTTGTTTAGTAATGGTTAACACCATTCTCTCTACAATGCAAATGTTAAGAAAGCAACTATTTTCAGTTTTTAATGCATAGTTTAGATGTTATGAAATGGTTATTTCAAATATAATACATTGAAATTGACCGATTATGCAGGAACTGGGAGTCATAGGAGTAACGCAATAGAAGGAGATTTGTCTTATAATGGGAGGTTCTCTACCTGTATTTCTTCAGGGTATCCAACACTCTATAGCTGGCAAACATTCAGGCATTGAATATGATGCATAAGAATTGGTTTTATGTTTTTTTTGTTTGTTTTTTTAGGTAAATTTCAACGTAAAAGCAGTTCACACAAATGAAGAGAAACATGATATATGCTGAATGCAATTTTTGTTGTATTTCTTAAAAGATACTATATTACTGCATGATTTCATTACAACATAAAGCCCCAAAACATTATGCCTTTGTACCTTGCCATTCAAAAGCAAGCAGCATGAGCTTATTTTACTGTTGTATCAAGATTAAAGAAAGATTGCAGGGATGTTTTCTTCACATGCCAGCTTACTGTGGGAAAAGTAGAACATTCCCATACTGGAAATCTACAGCATGTGAGAGTATCTGGGGGTTTAAATGACATGAACATGTCCTAAAAAAATTGTACAGTTTTTCTCTAAAACCTATGTGCTGTTTAAACCTGCATCATTCTAGAGACAGTAAAGCATGTCTTTTGGGTTATGCCTAACTTTATTACTCTGAACTATTATTATTTAATGTGTTGATTAATCAATTCTTTTTTTATTGAAAAAGTCAGTTAAGCTATATTACTATGCTGGCCTTTGGCATTTGCCCCAGTACAGTAGTGTGGTTTTATTAGAGAAACAAACTCTCCTGGGTACTAACAGAATGCCTGATTTTCCATTAAAAAAAGCAGGCATCATGTAGGCACAAACTTGGAGGAGATGTCAAATGATGAAATTTTGTAGAGTAGAATTTTTCAGTAATGTAATCATTCTAAGAGTGAAAGTGTTTCTATGATTTTCTACAGATCATCAATGTGTATCTTCTTTAAACGTATCTAGCTGTGCTACCCGTCTAAGACAGATAATTTTTGCAGTGCTCCATGCAATGCATATGTCTCTGTTAAGTGCCAATTGCTATGGGACTCGCAGAAGTAGTGTTACTGTTTATGCCATCTATTGGAATTATAAATGCAATGCATTTTATTACTAAAAATTTTTGTGATGCAACATCTTTTGGAATGACAGTAACATAGCAACCAGGTGGATGCACAGACAAACACATAGACACTTATCCTTTTATTAAGGTGGATGTACTAGAACAGCTTAAAAACATAGCTTATGCATTACATTCTGTGGAATTAAGTATGGAAAAGGTATTACCTCTGCTCTACAGTTTAAAATTACAAATCAAACTTTTCAGATGTGATTTAAGTACACATTGAATTATTTAAGAGCATTTTCATACATTTTGGTCATACCATGTAGAGATGACAACACCTTTTATACATGATCACCCCATATTAGCTAACCATAATGTTTGGGACATAGCAAAATCAAGGGAAAATCTGTCTTTGTCCCAAACATTTTATTGAGGGCACTGTATTTTATAATGAAACTAAATGTTGGAAGCCATATTAAAAGTTACAGTGTTTAAAGCACAACAGATATATTACAATTACAAGTTTACTTTGGTCTAAGTATTAAATATTATTAGAGCGTTGCCCCAAAGAGCATTGTGGAACATATAAGTCAGAGCAGACAGGAGAAAGCTGGCAGATGATTAAACTTGCAGCAACAAGTTGTTCAGCGACTGCATTTCTAAGTATATCTTTTTTCAAGTCATGTTTATAAAGCCAAATAATAATCCAGTGTTTTATAAAGATTACCTCAAGGAAATATATTAAATTAGTTAAATGTTTTATAAAGATTACCTTAAGGAAATATGTTAAATTAGTTAACAAAATTGCACATTAAGTATTTTTTTCCTTGTAGTAAAAACTGGCAGAATTAATTTTATGCTGCCTGCCTTTAGTTATATTATATGGAAGTGCTGCCTATCTTAAAGGCTATGTTAGGAAAATTTACACAACAGGTTAATTTTATATTTAAAGTAAAAGAAATCTTACTAACGAGGACTTCAACAGAATTGATCTTTCTTTAATGAAAAAGATGGTCACATGGGCAAAATCAGAAGAAATACCACTGATATGACTAATTGTTCAATTCAAACCTTTTCTAGAAAACATAAGTTAATAAGTAGTAGTTCTGTTTTTGTAATTATCATAGGTATCTAAGGCAGTATATTATCACTAAGCTTTGTTTGAGCTCTTGCTCAGTATTTCACTCTTGGCATTTGTTATTGCCAACAATTACCTACAGTAATTCTTGGGTGCTAGATTCAAAGTTGGCCCTTTAAAAGTCAAGGTATTTCCCAGTTAGTAAACCATTCTTAAGTGTAAAAGGTAACTTTCTGTCTTTTTCTAAATCTATTTCAGACAATCAAAGCCAACACCAAAGTTAAATACAATAATCAATAAGCCCATCTGGGAGTATACCAAACATAGCTGTTAATGGATTAGGAGTGATTGTGACACCAAGGCTGTTTGATTGGCATTTAACGATTCTGGTCCAGAATGATGTTAATTTGGTGCATACCTATAACATATAGCCCAATGGGGCTGGAGCTCGCTTTCAACATTCGCAGATTGGATCTTGCCCTGGAAACATTTTGGACAATTTTAAATGAGACAGATATGCATGATAAAAGATTTTGAGTTGAATAATTTGTATACTTTTCACATATGGAGCTAGAGTGAATTCTATGCATGGCTGCCTTCCATTCCTTTTCTGAAATGTTGAGTAAGTTATCCTTTTCCCACTGCACTCTGAAATGTTTGAAAGGAAGGGACTTTAAAATGTTTTTATATATTATACAGATGCTGTCTGAGTCCTCAAGACTGATCAGTATTTCTTCTGGAATAGAAATAGGTGTGAGAAGAGGAAAATTGAGCAGATTTTGTTTATCAAAGTTTCTAATTTGGAAGTAGTGGAAAAATTATGTTGATGGGAAGGTACATTTGGAGTGTAATTGTTTGTAGGGTGCAAAGACGTTTTCTATGTACAAATCTCTAATTGATTTAATCCTGTATGTTTGAGAGGGTGGAAAAGAGTAGTTATTGTATAGAGGTGTCACAGATAAAAGCTTCTCTACTGTATCTTGAAGTGCTTCCTACATTGGTTCCATGTTCTGAGTGAATAAAGGACAATTGGGTTGTTAGTAAATTGATGATAACTTTTATTTACTGGGGCACAAAGCGAGGAATATAAACAAGTACTGCAGAATTTTATTTCTATGGCAGACCCAACCTGTGTGTGTTCATCTATTTGTGTCAATATGCAGGTTTTTATAGCTTGTATATTTGTCATCTAGTAATAAAACTGAAAGTTATGTAGAGCCATGCCACGCTCTGCTTTAGATCATTGTATGATCGCCCTTTACATGTGTGGATGTTTTGAATTCCAAATAAATGAGGTTATGATTGAATCTAATTTCTTAGAAAATGATTTGTAAATGTATATGGGGATTTTTGAAATAGAAAAAGAGGTTTAGGAAGGATATTCATCTTAACAGTGTTAATTCTCCCTGCTAAAGTGAGATGGCAGGAAGACCATCTATGCATGTTTTGTGTAAGCTTTTCCATGCAGACAGTGAAATTTTGTTGAAAAAGAGCTTTATGTTTACCCCTAGTATTTAAACTGATCTGCGATGATAAAAGGGAAGGTTCTCAATCAGATGTTGTGAGCTAGAGAGTTCACTGGAAAAGCACACATTTATTCAAATTAATTTTGAGTCCAGATATTTTTTTGAAATTCTGCTAGGGCTGTTAGGACTGCAAGCACAGTATTCTGTGGATCTGTTGTATGTAGTACCATATCATCTGCATATAGTGATATTTTCTGTTCAGGTCCTTCTCTGATAATCTTCTTTATCTCAGAAGCATTTCGAAAGTGAACAACCAATGGCTCAATGGCGATTTCAAATAGCAGTGGTGACGGGGGCATCCTTTTCTAGTACCACATTCTAGTTTGAAGTAGTCTGAAATAATGTTGTTAATACAAACTGAAGCTTCTGGGCTGGTATACAGTAGTTTGATCCATGAATGAATCCATATGTTCAAGCCCAACCCAAATTTGTACAATGTACTAAATAGGTAGTCCCATTCAACCATATCACATGCTTTTTCTGCATCCAAAGATAATAAGATCTCCAGGGTGTTTGACTTTGTGGGTGAATATATTACATTGAACATGCATCAAAGATTTAATGCTAAGTGTCTGTCTTTAATAAATATGTTTTGGTCTTGTGATATTACCGAAGGAAGCACTTTCTCAATCCTTCTAGCTAGAACTTTGGAGAGTATCTTTAACATCATTATTCAGAAGTCAGTTTGTTCTGTATGATTTACATTGTAATAAGTCCTTATTTTGCTTAGGAAGGATAATAATTAATGCTTGGTGAAAAGTTTGAGGTAGAATTTTATTGTCTCTTGCGTCTGTAAATATTGCTAATAAAAGGAAAGCTAACTTAATTGAGAATTTTTTATAAAATTCAACAGGGTTGCCTGTTATAGTTGGAGTGGTATATTTGGCCAATGCAATCTCTTTGCAACCGAAATGGTGTTTATACTTGTTAGGTGAGAGAATGCTTTCTTTCTCTTTAATTCGTGATTGAGACCTTTGACATTCCAGCTCACAGAGTTCACTGTTTGGCCATAGAGACATTGTTTCTGAACTTTTTTTGACATTTTGTAGTCTTCAATTAAGGTAGTGCATTACTACATAAGATAGCTTTAACCTTAATTTCCAATTTTGACAGGAGTTATTGCTATGAAGCCTATTGTTGTGTTGGCAATTGTGGGGGTAAAAAGGATAGATTAGAAACTGATTTCTCTCTTTCTCCCCATCTCAATTTTACCTCCCCAACCCTCCATTTTGCCTCCCCACGCTAGACCACACTTCACAAAGTCCCAGTCCTCTGACATACTTCGAGACAGAGCACGTCCAAAGCAAAGCCCTGAATTAGATAAAGCAGATTCGAAGTTGCTATTTTATGTAGTATTCCTTCCATAGTTATTTTGTGCGTGAATGGTGAGTTTAAATTAAGATTTACCTTCATATTATGTGTATTAGTATGTATTCATTATTAGTAGTACAGTTTAAAATATAAAGTAAGCAACTTTTAAATCTACATATAGTTGTTTAAAAAATAAATATTATAGTATCTCAAAAAAGTACCAGCTATTAACATCACCTTGACTTTTATCTCCCAAGGGTTTTTTTAAGTGTGAATTCTACATATCTTTGTCATAGCTCTTCTAGCTATAATGATTACTGACATCTGTCTAATGTACTCTTCTTTTCTTTCACAGCTTGCGATTAGCATTATTAAATGAAGCAAAAGAGGTGAGAGCAGCAGGTCTCCGAGCTTTGCGATATCTCATCCGAGATACCAGTATTTTACAGAAGGTGCTACAATTTCGAGTGGATTACTTAATAGCTAGGTAATAATGTCTGCAATATAGCTTTTTATTTTTTTGCCAAGTGCTTTTAGTATTTAAATGTATTTTCTATGTAAGCTTGTCTCATAGGAAAGCAAAAAAAGAAAAATATGAAATGTCTTTTGAATTCTGAAAATACTGTTGACAGAGAAAATAAAGTATGCTTGCAATCCTAAAATCAAAATAATGAAGGTCAGTTTCTTATATAAAGCATGTAAAGTAATAAAAAGGAACCTCACTACTTCAGCATTTTCCCCCATTTTTCCGTAATACTCCTCCGTCTTATGTTTTAGTAGAAATACAATACTAGAAGTATTGTTGTGTAGCATTGACCTTTCTTTGCATATACTTCTCTCTTTCACCTTAAGATTTTTTTATTCTCATATATATTTCTAGCTTTCATTCAATGTCTTTGAGCATTTGTTTCAATCATATTGTTAAATCCAGTGTATGTTAATCTTACCAATGAAAAATTTTTATAAAGACTTGCTTTTTTACAATTGTTGTACCAATTGAAAACTATAATGGAAAAATACTGAATCTTGTTTCTGTGGCATTGTTTGTATTTGAGTTAAATTTTCACTCAAACCGTCATTATTTTATATTGCTAAATTTCAGTACAAGTGTGAACTTTGAAAATAACTAAATCACTATATTCAGTGCAGTTAGGAACAACAACAGAACACAGTTGTTTTAAAGTATTTTTTTCCTCAGCTTAAAATGGTATTTGCTCGATTTAAATAGCTTTTTTCAGTTGATTTTATAAGAGTTAATAAAAGTTTTGAACCTAAACCCGAAGGGTATATACTGCAATGCCAATTTTGTAAATCACCAAAAATTAGACTCTTTATACCAAAATATGTACATTGCAAGTTTGTGGTTTATAGTGTTATGTTTCTTGTTTCAGAACCAAATCAACATGAATGCTGAAAAAACCCAAATCACGTATTTTACAATCTTTGGCATATGGAGAGATTGGTCCTGTTACTTGATTCCAAAAATACACTGTATTATTTTAAACAATGATAGCACAGTGCATGATTCTTATTTTTTTAGTAGCTATGTTGACTTGGTTCAGAAACAAGAAATGAAAGTGTCATTGACACAGTTTATAAAAACATGAATTTATAATAATGAATTTGCTTTAAACCAGTAATTGTAAAAAGACTTTTCTTATATTTAAAAAAATGCAGCACAAGGTGCTGAACATTTTTTAAGGATTACAGTATATTTGTAGAGTTTTACGTATAAGAAGAATTTACAGTAAGTACTTAGCTTTAAACTAGAGAGAAAGCCCTTGGGTAAAATACAAATAACTTTGTTTTTTGTTTAGGTGCATAGATATACAGCAGAGTAATGAAGTAGAGCGGACGCAGGCACTTCGCTTAGTTCGAAAGGTAAGATCTAAAAGATCAACACAACAAAACCAAAGGTTGGATTTGTCCATCATGTATTTTGTTGTGCATTGCATTGTTCTGCCTTACTTCCTGTATCATCAAAGATATGCATGTTAGGTAAATTGGTGTCTGTAAATTAACCTCAGTGTGAGTGAGTTCTTGTGCATTCTGCAGTGGACTGGTGCAGTTTCTAGGCTTGTTTCTGGCCTTGTTCCTGTAGCTTCTGGGATAGTTCCTTTTACCATTTCCTTGCTTTGCTTTATGTGGTCTTGCTGAAATGTATATGTACATTAATTGTGGAAGTAACCAGATGTGTCAGTTAAGGCAAATAAAAGTTAGAGATCCAATTTAAAAAGTCAGCTGCATCTATGTCCTGTTTTTGCAAATGGTTTAGCCTTCCATTTCTACTACAGTATGGCTTTTATTGTGTATGTACAGTATATATATGTCTGTTTTTGCACTAAATGCATACATTTATTAACAAGAAACACACAAGAGATTGTAAAATTAAAAAAGCATGTTGTTATAGAAACACAAGTGAAAATAAACATTAGATTTCAGAGCACACTGGGTCTGGTTCCTGTCTGCTAGGTGTTGTCTTCCTCATTTATCTACCTATCAAACACACTTGAGCTCCAATAAACAGTCTCCTACTAATCTCTGATGTTCTTTCTCAAAAGTTTGTACATTTTGGGGAATTTTCTCCTTGGTTCTTGAGACTTTTTTTTTCAACTAACCTCCTACCTTCAAGCTAAAGGGGGCAATAGTTGTAAGTGATCTTTAAACCCTACCAAAGTGTTACTTCTAGGATAATCCCAAAGCCCCGGGATCTTTCCCAGTAAAGCCTCTTTCTTGTTTCCAAATATCCATGCACTCCTGAAGCCCAATTACTGGTTAAGGATTCTTTGACAGTACCCTGGCTGCCAGTGCTCATTATTATGATATTGGATTCTATCCTTTCCATTTGAGAACCCTTTTACTTGCTATTCCAACAGTCCAAATAACCTCTGTCTTGCATATTGTTGCTCTTAGTTTATTTACATCTGGAGCACCATGTGGATAAGTAGAGCATGATTTGTACATGTTCTCTGATGTGTCTCACATTTAGGCCACTTCTGACCTTGGCAACCTTTTCCCACTCAAGAAAGACACAAGTGTGCAAATGACACTTTTCACAGCAGTTGTTCCACAAGTTAAAAATGTATTGTGTATATGGCTCCATATTGCAGTGATCTTGTGTTCAGCAGTTTTAATAGTCTGTCTTATCTGTTTATTTGGATGTTTAGTAATGATTATGAGTCCCACTATGTGTTTTTGAAGAAGTAGCTTTTGCAATGCTAGTTATTCATAGAAACTAGGAAGCACCAGAAATTTGTCTTTTTCATTTCCTGGCTTTCCAGGTTTGCTAGCAGAAGAAAGAACCTAAGCTTGTTTCCTGATAGTTAATCTGTCTATAGTGTGCTTAGTTCTCTCTTGTTAGGCACTTTAGCTGTACGATATGCACTATTCCCCCCCAATAAAAAAAAAAAAATTTTGGATAAGACTCTTTGAGCCTAGGGATATAATCTCTTTTCTATGAAGCTTGTGATCTATTTTGTAAAAAATATCTTTAAAAATATAATAAATATCGTGCCTTCAGAAATTATTCATCTTTGTACTTTGTAATTTTTTTTTCTTCTTCCTGCTTTTTAAAGCACTAATTTTGTTTTCCAAGTTTCTTACAACATACAGTAGTCAGAAAATTATTGGGGAAATTATAATTTCATTTAAATTATCAAAACCCTAAAATAAAAATTTATTTACACAGTACAGTAAATTATATCTATTAAATTTACAGTGTTATAGTGTCAGTTTAAAAATATTGATTGAACATGCAAGTATGATGGATAAAAAATATAACTAAAGGCAATGTAACAAAAATATTTAGGATTTATAATCATGCCTCGTTTCGTCACTTTTGTCCATGTGAAAGCATAATATCAAATGAGCTCTCAGAAATTTATCATTAAAATAATAAACAGGGAAAAAGAGTTATATAAATTAATAATGGGTTAAATTATTTAATTGGACAAATAAAAAGAATGTGTTTATTAAGAGACTCAAGTCGTTTTTTGTTACAGTATTCTGAATTTGTGCTGAAAGTTGGATATACCGTGTAACATGGAAGCAACAAACATAGCAATGCAGTAAGTTTAGAAACCTATTTAAAATATTCTTGATTTTTGCTTACCACAACACACATAAAGAACATTTGATTAGAACTTCAAACAGCCATTGTGCATTGTGAATCTGAATAAGGTACAATGCCAATTTTGAGGAAAAACAATTATCAGTGAAAATTTCGTTCTTATCATATTTATATTAAAAAGGTATACCTGGAATGTGTGTATTTCAAAAAGATAGTAAGATGGTTATTTTTGAGCAATGCATAGTGTCATAGAGAACAGTGTTTCTTAACCACTGGGGATGGTCGTGGTCTGCTGCCAGTGGGTCCTAAGTTGCTATTGTTTATAATTTTAGTGGGTTGCACAGTAACTTAACACTCCAGTGTTTGTGCTTGGTGCCCCAAACCTTTTGATGATTGAGCTTGATTCATGAAGAGGAACCTCTCAGATGATCAAGCCTGATTCACAATGGGAGAAACGCTCTGACGATCGTGCGCGATTCATGAAGAGGGTTTTTCACAATGAATGTAGAAGTGCCAATAAAATAACAGTTAACAGTATGCAGCACATGCCATTCATATATCTTCAGTGACAGAAGTAAAAAAAATCAGCTTTAATTTAAAAACAGAAGAATCTCTACAGGTACTGCTGCCAGCCTCCAAGTTATGAGGGGTGTTTTATGTAATGTACTCCTTTCTTAGTTGATTTATTATTTGAGAAAGTTAAGACAGTAGGTGAAAACACATTGAAAATAAAATTCATTATTTTTATAGTCATGGCTGCCATATGCCGTTTTTCCATTTAAAATAACTAAGCATAATTATAGATGGTCATTTAAACTACTCTTTGATTGTTTACTTCTTGCAATTTGTGAATAACTAAAATAAAGCATAAGAAATAATCCTTATTGATATCCGTGTTAGTCAGCTTATATGACACAGGGAAGATTGATCATACATCCAGAATTTGCATATCATTGCTCCTTAAATATAGTGAAACACTTAAGTGTTTTAAAGTGCCATCTTTTTTTTTCTTTACATGTAAATGAAAAAATGTGCTTGATACACTGACTAATTATTTACCTATTATTGTTATAAATACCTAAGTGATGATTTCATTTTAATTTTTTTCATATTCTATTGTGCTTTTATTACCAATAATGCAAAATAATTGAAGTGGTTATTTTCTCCTCCTAAAAATTAACTATATCTTATGAATCTTACAAAGGATGGTAGTTAGATTTATATCTGTGAAATCTTTACACATTCCAGTTACAAAAAGTAGTACATAGGCATAGTTCTTGGTTGGCAACAGAAGCAACGGGTTTCTGTTGAAATGAATTTCTTAATTCAAATACAATTCCTGTTGTTAGTAAAAGGTATTAATCCATTATGTTACTCATAATGCATTAAATCACCCATTTCACCATTTTACATTGTTTAGAAGTATTTTGTTCAACGTCTCTGAGGAACACATCATGGTGAAAATGGAAAAATCTGTTCACTCCATCCACCCTTAGCTACATTATTTTTTTATAGTTTAATTTTTCTTACTTCAGATCTAATTCTTGTTGTTAGTAAAAGTCAATACTCTATTGTGTGGCTCATAATACATTAAAGCCCATATTTCTACAATGTTTCTCAGTTTTTAGGAGTATTTTGTATTATTTCCATGAGGAACACACCAAGGTGAAAATAGAAAAATCTGTTCACCCTTAGCTATATTATTATTTGCAGTGTATTATTTATTGCAGACAATGAAGTAATGACAATTTTAAGGACATTAACTAAAATTCTACTATTAAATGAGCACTAGTGGATTGAAAAAAACTATAAAAATCTTTGTGATGGTAAGAAATAAAAGTAGTTTTTGAGAGCGCTGAGAATTGGAGTAAGCTGTATAATTAAATGAAATAACAAGTTGGCTGCAAGAATTCATTCTTTGTATTAAGAACTTCTTGGAACAAAATGCTGAAGCTATGGCAGCTTCAAAAAACTGAGTGTAAGTTGACTGGTTTATGCAGATTTTGCTTATCATTTTCAGTTGCCATTGTTTGTTGCTGTTAGTTGACATAAATATATAAAAATGTTACATATTGTATCACACAATGTGTAATTGTTGGATAAAGCCTAAGTTATTTCCATGTCAAAAACTCTCTAGGGTGTAAAAGAAATTGTTTAATAACATCATCATTGTACAATCCCACTCTGCGTGTATTTTGAATTATGCAGAATGGAGCACTCTTAATCACACACACACCCAGCTGCTTACTCAGAGTAAAAGCATTCTCCTAACGGGAATGCGTTTTCACTGGCGACATCATATACCAGCTGTTAAGTGACTGGAAAATTCTGAGCACGAAGCAGGGCAGTGTACAGAATAATAAAGGAGTCAAAAAAAGGATTTAACACACTGAGTTTCTTTTTTATGCAGCAAGATTAAAAAATATTTTGAACAGTCTGACACCATTTACACTCCAAGTAGTAGTAAGGGTTCTGTGTGTATTTACTGCTCTAAAAATATTTTTGACAAATTCTGTAAAAGATTGAAAACTACCTTTATATACACACACCCTGACTGCAGAAAACCACATCAAATAATGTTTAAAGCAGAACAACATCTGCTGTGCTCAGAGTCATGGCATTCATGCAGCATCCACAGATTCTGTAGATTCTTAGCTATTGTCCTTTCCTCATTAATTTCACACTACTAATCAGATAGTTTATATTATGGTGGATAGGAAATTATTAAGCAATAATAGCCCCATAGGTCTTCACTGATTCAAGTTTTAAGCACCTCTGTGTTTAACTCATAGCTCACTGCAGTTTCACAAGTATTCAGTGATAGATGCCATACTTTTAACTTTTAAGTCATTGCCTGAAAGATGAAAAAGTTGCAATGCTTAGCAGTGCTGCTTTACTGCTCCAGGTGCTTGGGTTTGAAGACCAGCTTGATTTTATACTGTACTAGGGGGCTTTGCTCGCCCAGCCCCTCAGACCCCAAACCCCCCCGCTCCATCCACTTCAAATCTGTGCCGCTCGTGTTGTGAAGGGGGGGGGCATGACAGAACGCACGCTAAGGAAATGTGGTCGGATCAGCTGCTGGCTTTCTGCTGCTGCTGCCACCGCCGAGCTGCATATTCTGCTTATTGGGCAGCTCGTCGATCATTTAAAAGCCTGTGTAGCAGCTGTCCTTTTGTCTCACTGCCTTGTCTCGTGTGACGTTAAAGTGTCTCTCGCGGGATGTCAAAGTGTCTTCCGAGAAGATCACGTATCGACCCAAGATTTTTTTTATTATAATAGAGAAATATACAGTATATAGGAAAGAATAATTTTATTGTTTAGAAGGCAGGAACAGTCTCAAGGCTTTATTCAAAATAGACTTTTTTCTTCAGCACACAACCGCACAAGTTAAAGCTCCTTCTTCACATTAAAAGAACACAAAACCTTCTTTGTTGAGCTGGTTCAGCAGCTCGGAAGAAGTAGCTGGGGCGGATGCAGTCTGGAAGAGAGAGGACACGAGAGTGAGCAAATGGACAGGTCAGCGCTCGGCTTTAAATGTTCTAAACATTGTGTGATAAGCATTTTATGCTATAAGCCTGAAAACCTGTCATGTTTTCCACTCTCTCTCTCTTCATATACATATATACACACATATATATATATATGTATATATGTATGTATGTATATATGTATGTATGTATATATATATGTATGTATATATATGTATGTATGTATATATATATGTATGTATGTATATATATATATATGT